>NC_089214.1:14551123-14859456 GCF_963930695.1 Labrus bergylta
CTGAGGCCTGCAAGTCAAGAAGTCCAATACCCATTTCACCAACCCAGCATCAAAGTAAAATGTGGGTTTGGATTGCATTAAAAGCTGAGGAAAAATCTACAAATCAAAGCCTTGCATGTGTTTTTGTACCCTCATGATGTTTGTATAAGTAGTAATAGCATCATCCACTCCTCTATTCGCCTGATATTTTCCATTGGGTCAAGCAGGCCCTGAACGTGATTGGTCAAAACTCTTTTGACCAATTGTTTTGAAGTCTTCATTAGAGCCACGAGCCTTAGGTCAATTAGCTCTTTGGGAGATTTGTTTTTAGCCGCGGGTACAGTAATAGAATCTTTCCACAGTAAGTGACACATTAAAAAGATGTGTAAAAAATATCCATATAACTGATCTGGACATACTTTGGGTTGTGTTCTGCAATTAAAGACTTGGGGGTTGGTCCTGAAGGTAGGCCAGTTGAGAACCACAGTCCCACATTGAGGTCCAAAAGGTCAGGTCCAGGGTCACGTGCTTCTTCAACAATCACAGTAACCTCTCACCGAGTTAACTGTATCTCACTCTGTGTCATGTAGACTACATAGCTACACTGATAAAGTTTGACAACCGAGGTTACTTTTGAAGAACCCTCACATTTGACCTTTTTCCTATTATTAGACCAGCCTCCAAGTCTCGAGCCTCACAAGTATGCTCAAGTGTGCCGTGTCCATCATTGAATCCGAGGTAAGGATACATGAATTCTTAAATTTATAAGGTAAAGCTATTCATAGTCGAGCCAACTGAGCCTATTTTAGGTGTTAATATGTTGTGGGGTGGTCTGACTTGGCATTCCACTACACCTGCATGTGTGCTGTTGATGTAATTTCTCCATGATTGGGTTAAATAATAATTATTTCAGTGTCAGTCCTCATAGTCTCCGGAGTCTTCTTTGTGTTGTTATCAAGTCATGAAATGAATCAACAGTTAACCTGTGCTTTGGCGGCTGGTGTGCAACTAATCTTTACAATATTTTGAATGAGTATTCAGATCAACAAATCATCGTTCATATAAATCACCTTTGCTCTCGCTTTCTCTTAATCTTCATTTTGGCTCATTAACAGTATTGTGTAGAACCAGTATTGAATGTTAAGGGTATCAAAGTTCCAATTCAGGAATGAAACATTGTAAGAATGGTTTTATTTGTGTTTAAACTCCCAAAATAATTAGAATCCCTGTGTTACATGTTGAATCCTTTATGTAGCAGCCATGAACGGATAGTCTAAACACTGGCTCAATATATATACTTTTTATACAGTATATATACATATTTATTTATTTTGAAGAACTTTCCAGGAATATAATGTGTTTATCATCAACTTGACTGCACTTTAGCGGAGCTAAACTTAGCTGTATTTCCAAAGACACTGTGTGGAGTTACAGGACTTTTAGCCGCTCCTGTGACCACGCATCACCGCCAACTCCTGCAAGCGAGACATTATTGTAAACATTTCTCAAGTTAACTTTAAGCAGGTTCAGCATCTTTTGCTCTGACTATTAGGGAGTGGCACCTAAATCTGTGTTGTGATCCTGTAGTTGGTACCGGTACTATAATGGTAGCGGACTTCAGTAAACAGCCATTTGCATATACAGTATAAGTGTTCTAACCATGGGAACACCAATAAAGTTTTCTCTCCATTATGTGAAGCATTGTAAAATCAGGAGACAAAAGGTTTTTTTGTAGAGGCAAACCCATTTCAACAATTTGAACATGCTTGAACACGATGAATAAACATTATAGTCTGCTGGTTCAGCTTGTGTGTCAGGTGCAAGCATAATGCTGAAAGAATTAAATTAAATCACTGCAGACAATTTATGTGTTGATGGGGGAAAGGCAATGCAGTCACCGTGGGAGTGTGCTCTGCAGATCTCTGGGCGGTCTTGCCTTAAGAAGAGGTTTTTATTAAAAAGTTCACATTGTAGCAAACATTATCTGTGAACACCAGACCTCAGCGAGCCACAAAACCCTGTGGGAAGGGGACACAGGTCCTGAACAGGGTCAGTGGAAGGCTGCAGAGAGATGTAGGACATTCACATTTTGAACAGTGGAAGTTTCCACACTTCATTCATGGAATTAACCAAGGTTAACCAAGATTTTGGTTTAAAGAAATCATTGTTTGAGAGAAACATTTTGCATGGTTGGTGTGTTGTCCTTTTTAGCATGTTACTTGCAGATCAACAAAAAGTAAAAACAAATCTCCAATAATCACAAATAACCAAGAGGGAAAAACTGGTAACATGACAAAAATCCAGGCGTTACACAGAGCGGTTGCGATATGATGAACTGACAACGGTGGGAGCGCACACAGACACTAAGTAGGCTAGGGATGATTGGACAAGGTGCGACAATCAAGACACAGGTGAAACTGGTGAGGGCAATTAAAGTGGAGGGAAAAACAAGGGCAGGAAGTAAAATGCAACATGACATTTAAAACTGCAATAATCACGTTTAAAGCAAGAAATTGTTCAATTCCGGACAACATTCAAATTTATTTATTTTTATTGTGGAATGGGTTAAGCGGGGTACACACTATTAGATAATGGGGCCAATTCCCCCCTTCCGACTAAATTCAGCAAAGGCCTGACTATCTGATGGATCCGAAGATCATCTTGACAGTTTCTAACCGTGGTGTGAGGTGTTTTAAGAGTTATATTGACCTCCCTGATCTGCTCGAAAGACGATCAGGGGCACCCCGATTTGAAATCGTGAATGTTAAACATGTTCAATATTTACGGTCATAAATGTTCTTGTGCGGGGAGAATACAGACTGTGTAAATTGTCAAGTGGAACGGAACAATAGCCAATAGGGAAGCAAGCTGACTGAAGCCGGAAGTACAACAAACATTACCATGGCGACAACAGCAAACGCGAAGCATAAAGTTAGATGGATGTCATAAATTCAGGATCGACTTGTTGATTTCTGGCAACAACACAAGTGTTTTTACAAAGTGTCCACCACAATCCAACTGACAAGGAAAGGAGTTGAACCAACATTTTTACAGTAATGGATGTACCAGCTAACAGCTAGCCACATTTAGCTTGTCCATCATATTTGTTTACAATTAAATCGCGATTGACTGCGCAAGATTAGAGGTTTTGATAGTCGAGACTAGTCAATGTTTTTGAGTATTTAGAAAGGTGCTATAAAATTATCATTTATTGTTATTATTGTTATAGTTAAATACTAGGATTGCGCTCAAAAACTAAGGATATGTTTGTATATTACTTGTAAATAATTGTGAGCATTTGTTGGAATAATATATGGTATAAACGAAAAGAAGAAATGTGACAAAGGGGTAGAGGTATATACGTTTTACTTCTTCCTACTCCTTTTCGAACACTGTTACTTTTGTATTTTTTTGTCTTTTATTATCTTATTTGAATTTCTGGTTCGAAATAAAGTCTTTCATTCATTCATTCAAACACAACTACAAAATAAAACACTCAGGGCAATCTGAGGACTCAGGAATATGACAGAAACAATAGACACAAGGAACGAGAAACACAAGGAAAGGAAAAGACTGAATAAAACAGGAAGCAATAACAGAATAACAAAGACACTAACCTAAACCAGAAACTCAGGACTAATGCTGCAATAACCAAGAGCCTTGGCCAGCGTAGGCTTGAATTAAAAATAAATCGACATAGAAGAACAAAAGACATAAAGTTCTTGTAGCTTAGTGGTTCTCCAACTTTCTGTCGATCACCGCTCCTTTAGTCACATGTTGGAGTGTCCTTGTGCTGAACCATCAAATTGCCGCCTGCTGCATCATCAGCGTGAGATAGTCTATGAATGAGATTATTTATTATTGATGGACGCTGTACAAAGCATATTCTGTCCTCAGTGTAAGAAAGAAGTATAAGTATGACCTGCAGCGTAAAGCCCTTTGAGTGGTTAAAGGAGTAGAAAAGCGTTATTCAAACTCAGGTCAATTTACCATTTATCAAAATAACAATATATATATATTTTTTTAGAATGGATCTCGACCTTGCTCACATCATCACATTTTCAGTGACTGTTATTATGACAGGTGAGCCTCGTGTAGGGAGGCTGGTTATTAACGACAAAGCGAAACCAAGGGATTGCAGCACAACATCCACAGCAGCCAGCTGCACAAAACGATAACAGCAACTGATAAAGTTAACATTTAACTGCAATCAATACATTTTCAAGGAAGACAAAACAGCAGACGTCTCTCTCTGATTATTTGCAGAGTATAAAGACACCATCTGCAACATGTATAAAAGGGGTACAGAGCGAGTGGAGATTTCTTAGAAGTTTATCTTAGATCTGAAATAACCTGGAAGGTCAGTCTATGAGTGGGAAATAGTTGTCCTTCTCTCTTGTTACGGATCAAATTAGGAGATTCATGTTCATCCAAGTATTAGAACAGCTCTAACTATGAGTTACAGATAAGGAAAATAGTTAAAACTTTCTGAACAGCAGATGCAGAAGGAGTCCTCCCACTTCACATGTTTAGAGCTACAGATAGATTACCTAAGTTTCTGTTTCCTTTAGCATTTTACTACTTTAATGTTCATCCTACCAACTTGCTGTGAAAATGTTGAAAAATTAAACAATCATGCCTTTAAGGAGTTGATTACTTCCGTGCCTCAACTCTTTGATTATAGGCTTCTGTACCCTTTTTCTTCCATGGAGCCTCACACTCACACAGACCCATGCATTGTATGGCTGTGCTGCTGTTGTTTTACTGAAGTGCCCTTTGGCCCCACAGCTAGAGAACACAAAAAAGAAACTGCAGTATGGCCGTCAGGCACTTCATCTGACACTGTCCCCCTCTGGTCGGCCACAGATTTCATATTGCTGAGGGTATGACAGGTGCATTCTCACTTTTCACATTCCTCCAAAGAAAGAAGCCGCGCTGCAAAAGGAGGGTGAAGAAAGCGCGCGGGTGTGTGAGAGGGGGTGTCTGTGATCGATTCAAGTGCTCAAAGTGAGTCAGATGTGAGTGTGTCCACAGAGAGAGAGGGCGAGGAAGGCTGTGCTCGAGCTGATTGCCTCCTCCTCTTGAATTGCTCCAAGATGTGTCTCTTCTTCTTCAGTTCCACTGTAGGGTAGTGTGCGTTAAATACTTGATCACCTGGCTTACATCCTCTGCAAAACTTGGCTCCCCCTCATGTCCTCGGTGGCACGGAGAGACGTCTCTCATACATCAGTGATACTCAGTTTGAAATGAACAAACGAGGAACTGCACAGCAATCCCCACAGTTGGACCATCACATTTCAACAGCTAGCCCACAGCGGGTAATACATAAGGAGGCAATCAATAGCAGCCTGGCCATTACACTGATAGATAAGGGGCTGAAATTAAAAGAGACCTAAACTCTAATGAGGGAGATAGGTGAAGACAGACGGGGAATTGTTTCGCCTTCTCCGTCGATTAGCCAGAACAAACGTTCAAGCTTTTATGCAAACAGACAAACTGAATAATAGGAAGCACTCAGGAACAGCAGGGAGGATAGCAGGATGGGCTTGGGCGGGGTGGAGCGGCTTAAAGATTTATTTTATAAATACGTTGGACTTGTGCAGGCAGACGAGGACGGCTGCTCTTTAATGAAACTGTCAGGCCATGTGAAAGCCTGATGAGGTTCCCCTAACGCTACATTAACGGTAGCCCCTCGGCCACCTTCTCATGCCAAACATAATTACAGCATCATTACCAGCGCCGTCCAGGTCTCTGCTGGACACACTAACCCCTCCCTCCCTCCCTCCCTCCCTCCACCCCCCCCCCCCCCCCCCCCCCCCTCCACCACTGCCTTCCCAACTTCTTGATCCCTCTTCCACCCCCCATAATCACACTGTTTCTCTGCATTGCGGCAGGGGAGGAAAAAAAAAAAACAGCAATATTGATAGTCTCATTAGTTTTCCCGTGTCCTTCCTGTAGTGCCATTTTCACATGGAATGAAAAGAAGGGAGACAACAAACAAACTGCTGCGGGAGGCAGGGGGGAGGCGGCAGAAAAGGAGGGGAAGTGTTGACAGAAAAGTAAACAACTGACATCAAATGGGAAGTTAAGAAGTTCTTCTTTTGAGCATGTTATTAGAGATGTCCCTGAATCCTAATGTGAAATGTACAGAAGAATAAAAAGGCCAGTGATCTGGAAAAAAAAAAAAACATCAGAGGAGAAACTTTTCAAACCCTCTATCTAGAGAGTAAAGTTTAAATGGTGAATGGACTGGTGCTTGTATAGGGCTTTTCTATTTTTTACTCAAAGTGCTTTTGAGTAGTTGGATCACACTGCAGGTCACACCTACCCATTCACATCACATTCACATACTGATGGCAGAGGCTGCTATGTAAAGTAATCAGAAGTTACTAATCTCATTCATACACAATCACACTCTGCTGGAGAAGCAGCGGGAGCAATTTGGGGTTAAGTGTCTTGCTCAAGAACACATCGCACATGTGGCTGGAGGAGCTGGGCATCAGACCCCTCACCTTAAGGTTAAGAGACGACTGACTCTACCAACTGAGCCACAGCGGCCCTAAATATACAGTGGCTACACTCCTTGACCCGGCAGCCTACGTTAAGACCCCAATCCTCAGCCATTTTCTGAAAGTCATTCAACGCCCTCTCTGCCTAAAATTTCTCTCCTCAGCTGTCCTATCAAGTGAATGGAAAAAAAAGGGCCACAGTATACTGACACTCATCAATAAAAAGCTCAACTAGATTCAACTTTTTCTAAAAAAGCAGGACAAGAAAAGACTGGCCCTCAATGAGTCTCATTGTCTGTGTGAATCTTAAAGCAAGAATGTGCGACTTTATGATCCGGTAGATGTCGCCCTTGAGCACCAGCATGAATCCAAAACAAACTGCTGATTGGCGACAACTCTGCTATTTTGAAGCATTCGCTCTCCTCCGGCGGCACATCTCCAACCTCTCTCTTGTTGCTTTCACGCGAAGGAGTTATCAATTAGAACGCACTATAATTAAGTACCATTAAGGGCGAGTGGCAGACAAAATTGTCCTTTGCTCGAGCTGCAATTGCCTGTGGCCTGAATTGTTGAGTTAGCATGTTAAATGTTCACACACTTTGGTAAACTCATAGCTTCATATTGCACATAAATTGACATGGAATGACCGTGATCTAAAGACACTTACACGATATCCAAATAAGCAGTGAGTATGTCCTTCTTCTTTTCTCTAATCCTTGACTAAAACAGCTTTATATGCTATAGGCTGTCTCTTTGAACAATCAAATGTAACCCTCACTTTGCATCTTTAATGGGAAAAAGTGGTAACAAGTTAGTTTTTGCATTGTTCGGTTTATCTCCT
The DNA here is from genome assembly GCF_963930695.1 of Labrus bergylta. Lineage (NCBI taxonomy): Eukaryota > Metazoa > Chordata > Actinopteri > Labriformes > Labridae > Labrus > Labrus bergylta. Next base: position 14,558,453 of record NC_089214.1, read on the forward strand.
AGCTTGACACCTGCTGTTAAGAAATAGCAAATCTTTATGATGATGGTCTAGTTTGCTTTTGTAGGTCATTTATAGACATCCATATTCATTTCAGTCGGCTCCATAACCAGCTGAAAACTCCTCTCATGACCTTTAATTAATGTCTCCATATTGTAATTTTCCACCCACAGAATAAACTGCAGTTGTCTTGTTTATAATGTAATGGACATCAGCATGAAAATAATTGTTTCTATTAAAACTGGAATCATTTCCATGTGCATGTGGGTATTTGTGTTTGGTTCTGAAGGCTGCAAAAACCTGTGTACGTTCAATACTTTGACTGAATATGTCTTGTGTAGACAGAAACAGTGGACTAATCAGCTGTTGTTGCTCCAATGGAATTTTTTTTTTTCACACAGGCATTGCAGAAATTTAGTGGATTTCCAAAGTGTCCTTGTACGAATAAAACATTGTTAAGTGCAAAGTTAAAACTAGATAAATGAGCACAATAGTGTTTAACATCTCACTGGGTGATTTGCTTTGAAAGATCCTTTACCAGTTTGATGTTGTACAGCTACACACTGAGAACTCTAACTTCATACAGTTAGCTTAAACAAAAAGTTGTTTGAAAAATTGTATGACACATACAATTTGTTTAAGAAAAAGCTCAACATAGACAAGAAAATAACTTCTAGAACAAACTATTTAAATATTGTTTTTGAAACTTGGTTCAGGAACATAGACCACACCACAAACATAACCTGTTTACGTTTCATACATATTTAAGCACGCCTTGATCACTTCTATTCCTCTGACACGTCCCTCGACCCTTTCCTCCTTCCCTCGACCCTTACCTTCAGACCTTCATCCTCTTCATCTATCCACCCTCCATCTTCCTATCATCCAACCTCGCTCATCAATACGATCTCATCCATGCACATTACAATAAACTATTCCAAATCAACATCTGTCTTGGTGTGGTCTTTGTTAGTGAAATGGACATTAAAAACACAATGTGAGTTATAGAGCTCCGGATGTTGGTTTCAAAAACAACCATTGTTGTTAATCACAGAGGACCATAAGACATTGAGAACACAACATCAATGTCAAAGAAAAAAAACACACTACCATTCTTGACAAAGGCGGCATGTTTTATCAGACTCCGAGTCCAAGTCAAATCTCTCTCTCTCTCTCTCTCTCCACAAATCCAGACAAAGCTACAAATATTGACTTGTGGGAACACGCCTAGTGATTCTGGCTCAAGTGATTTAAAAAGTCCTACAGATGTAAGTTTCACTTTGACCAGAGAGGACATCCACACATAGAGTGCATTATGCTCCACAGCCTTTGTTTATCAAAGGCTCAATTCAGATCTAACAAAGCGAGCTGCTACTTTGCATAAAGTTTCCCAGAGCTTAAACTTCTTCGCTTTCCTTTCATGTTACTTTTTTCTTTTTCTTTTTTTTACAGATGAAGCTGAGTCGGCAGATCATGCACAATGCAAACCTCTCCCAGAGACAAATACGGCGCCGGCACTTTGTTGTAAGAGCTCTGACACAAGTTAAAGCAAACATGGTTTTGTATTGATTAGCTGCGACAGGAACCTTTTCAATGGACTCAGAGATCTATGTGTATTCACTGAAAAACATGCACAGGACGAATATTGATGCCTAAGCATTACGCACTGCCCATCCTTAATAATGCGTGAGTGAAAATGGAGCTGAGAGCAGAGGAATCCTCAGGCTTTGAACAATGATACACTGCAAATAAAAATCCAACAAACAAGTTAAATATTCTGTTTGATTTGCATATTTAGATCCCCATAAGTTTAGCATGAGCTTGATGCTAAAGAAGATAATGACTAATCTTAAAGTGTTCTTTGTCAAAGTGTATGGCGGGGCAGAATAACCAGCAGAACGATCTTAATTCTTATCATGATTTTTAGGGGAGAAAATTATGCCCACTTTAAGATAACTGTGTATTTGTTTTTTAGGGTTTTTCTGTGTGTGGCGATTTTGTCTTTATTGGATAGGACAGCTGAAGATAAACAGGAAACGTTGGAAGGAGACAATAGGGGATGACATGCTGCAAAGGGCCAAGGTTGAATTCGAACCCACGGTCGCTGCGATGAGGACTGTAGCCTCTGTACATGCGGGCGCACATCATGCCTGCAAGGCTATCTGGAACCCCAGAAAATTGTGTCGAGTCATTCAACAAATCAAACTCTTCACTCTGTACATTTAATATATGTAATCTAAAAAGAGGTTTTGTTCTTAGTTTTAAATTCTCATTGGGAAGAAGCATCTGTCTGTGTCTTTTTTTCAGTCAGCAGTTAGGTGCTCATCTGCCAAAATGAATTAATATGGTTCTCACATCGCTGTCAGCTCAAATTACCTCCTGAACTTCCAAATAATTGGCTGTGACAAAGCAAAAGATATGCCGGGGGGTGGGGGGTGAAAGTGTGCAGAACATATTAAAAATGTCAATACTAAATTTCTTTGAGAATGAAAAAACAAGACGTTTAATCACAGGAAACCTTGTTATCTAGTCAGAATTTAATAAACTTAATGTCTACTGTGGACATGATACAGGTGGCAATTGGTTCCTAAGTGATTGGTTCAAAAGTTTGGCCAAAGACCCGGGGTTAAAGTCAAAACTTTTTTTTTGTTCAGGGGAGACTTCGCTATGACAGAGCAGACACCTAGATATATACATTTGATCCGATTTGCAGCTCAGCCCTGCAGCTGATGTGAATAATAAAGTAAAGAAGCAGCAGTAACTACTGGACCTGCATAATCCATTTGCTCTGAGCCTACCGGTGACTGTTCTATTGTTTATCACAATGCATGTGTGACTCGGTATGCCGCCTTATTTCCCATTTGTGCCATACTGAGGATATTAAAGGTCTACACATCATATCAAATCTTATGGTTTAGTTGCCTTGAGGCCCGGAATAAAATCTCATTAAATCACACTCTCGGTTCCATTTAAATATAGTCGCATCACAGTGAATTGAAGTGACACAAATGTGATTTTTTTTTTTCATTCTATAAAAATGGCTTTTAAATTGGACGATGAAGAGATTTGAGAGGAAGTCCAGAGGATGTAAAAGAATACTACATAGAGTTATAATAACTGGATGTTGACTGGGCCAGAACTTCAACTCACTGAAAGAAAATGAGAGATCAGTTCCTTCTGTAGGCCAGTTCCTGTGTTTGCTGCTTTCATAACTACATGTTGGTGCTGTTAATGTCTTAGGGCGCAGTCACACTCGACTTGGTTGCTCTTTATCGGGCTTAAGCATGATTGTCCACATATTTTGCATGCTCGTGCTTGTGCTTGTGCATAAGCACAAGTACCATTCTGAAGCACCCCTCTTCCATCCGTCTCAGGGCCAAAGAAGTGTTGTGTGCTTGAGCAAAGAGCGGAACACACACTGGTCAAATGAACTGGACTTTGGGGGTCAAAGGACTTTGGCAGGGTACAGATTGATTATTGTAGTCAAAAGCCTGCTTAGGTATAGGGTTGATATGCTATATAACAAATTCTTCATCCAGTTCCTCCATTTACAAAAATACTTCATGTCATGTTGTCACTGTAAAATATGTTTTCATTTTCAGCCTACCAGCAAATCACCTTTAGTTAATGAAATAATTATTTTGCAAATTTGCAGTTTTGCATCAATTTCCATTTATTTTTATGTGGTAGGAAATTAAATAAAAATCCAAATGTGTCCATTTCCAACACTGGTCTGAGGACCTAAAGGGTCCTTAAGTTGACCCATAGCTTTAATAAAAATAGCTGTGTTGTTATGCTTTAAAGCTTTGTAGATTGGAGATGATATTCATGTGTTTTCTGTATGTTTGAAAGATAAATGGTAAATGGTCAATGGCAGTCCTGGAATCTCTTCCATTAAAATAGCACTTTTCTAGTCTTCTGACTACTCAAAGCGTTGTTACGACAGATGTCACACCTACCCATTCACACACTGATGGCAGTGGCTGCTCTGTAAAGTGACCATCAGAAGTAACTAATCCCGTTCATACGCCGCTGACTAAGACCAAGGACAGGAGCTGGGGGATTGAAACCTTGACCTTCCGGTTGAGAGACGACGACTCCATCAACTGAGATACAGCCATCCCCTCATATATAGCCTGGTACTTATATAAAGTTTCTGCCTCCATTTTACTATGAATAACCCAATCTGGGTTAAGGAAAAGGCACTGTAATTGTCAAGCCTGTTTTCAGGTTCAAAATACTTCAATGTAGCACCAGTGGTATTTAAATATTTTGGACTTGCACAGAGGAGCACTTAAAGACAACAGAGCGCTCCATCAGATAGCTGAGCTGCAGCCGGTGAATGTCAGTGGACCCACAGAGACACATTATCTGTTTGAAGTAATCCAATGATATGGAACATTTTAAACTATTCACATATTCACCCTGACATGCAGGTTTCTTTGAAAAATCTGGGTTGAGGTGTTCCCTTTGACCCCAATCAAAGACCAGCTTACTGTTCACCAAGCCTTTCTCAGTCCTGGAATCTTTTCCATTAAAGGTGCAGAAGAGCAGGCAGCTTTCTTTTCTGGTGAAAAGACGCCTGCCCTGCAGGTTAAATCACATTGCTACGATCTATGTGATTATTAGAACGTTTAACATTAAATCATTCCCCCCTGTGAAATACAGAACTGAAATCAAGACTCTGTGCTTTTCTTAACACAAACAATGAATCAATCACAACACAGCGACTTGGCTAATGCCTGTTGTAAAGCACTCTGAATGGCTCTTCTGTTCGTTCTCTTCCACCAGTGAAGGATCTGGTGTCAACGGCATCATGCTGAGCCAGGTATTACAGATATCCCTTCACCCAGCAATGTTTTGCAGCTGCTGCTTTGGGATCCTGAGGCCTACCCAGGCCAGATGAGATATATAATCCCTCTAACTAGTTCTGAGTATACCCTGGGGTTTCTTTCTGGTTGGAAGTGCCATGTAAACCTGCGAAGGGAGGGGCCGCAAGAGGCTTCCTAAGCAGACGGCAGCGGGCAGCAGCTTCCCTGTGAGCTGCCTCTGGATGTCATACCTCCAAGGATGAGCAAAGCCACCCTGCAGAGGAAACTCATTTCCTCAATAGGTGAGGGTTGGAACACATACAGACCTTTAAATTTGTATTAGATCCCCTTTCATCCCAATGCTATGGTACAATGCACACATTACTGATGATGCTACATCAATCTGCCTGTCCATCTAATGTGCCAATTTACTTTTACTCATCAACATGAACCAGTAGTACGTGAACTCAGTGAATTGGGCAGTAACTAGCTCCTTACCTGGAGGGAGTAATCCAATGCTTTTGGAAAACATTGCCCCAGACTTGTAGATGCTTTCTCTCAATCCACATGTGCTTGATAAAGGTCAAGGTTTTATAAAGCCAATAAAACCCTATCATCTGCAAAAGCAGGGATTGAAGCCCAAGGTCCTCAAACAAGGCCCTCTCCTAAAACCTAGCCTTGGCCAAGCCAATAAAAATCCCCATCAAGATCAAGAGACAAGAACATGAGTTCCCTGCCAAGTGAAATACCTCAAGTCAAGTTACTTTTATACATCTCCCAAACCTCTCCCCCCACCCCATTGAGGACATATCTAATTACTTTATTGCGGTTGCCTGACTGTAGCTGTGTCCCAATTTAGGGGCTGTATATTTAGGGGCCCATTAGAAGACTGATGGCATCACAGCGGTGCGTCAAAGGCTGTCCTATTTCAAAGGCTCCTTCAATTGCGGCCGACAAAATGTGTCCTCCTTTTCCTGGGCCACGAAGGATTCATCCAGTGCATCAAGATTCAAGATTAACTTTGTTTGTCCCACAAAGTGAGAATTGGTCTTGGGCTCTTCATCAAAGACAAATCCTTTGTGGACCAATATATCCCGGAATGGCTACGTGTCAATTCAAAAGAGATGATGGACTCTCAAGCAGACAATGATTAATTGGTCAAAAAAAGGGAGATGCAAACAGTACAGACAGTAAATTCCTTGTAGACCAGACCATATAATTCAGTTTATGCCTGGTCCTTGGAAGGTTTATAACCATGAATTTGGACACATGTACTGTATGTAAGATGGCCAGAGAAAACTCAACCTATGCTCCAATGAGTTGTTTAAGGTGCACTATGTAGTTTTGAAAGAGAAATATGAAAGTTGGAGAAATGTACAGATTCTGTGATATATGTTCATAACTCTATACACAAACTGTCCTCAGAGGAAAATTTGGTACCAGGAAGAATGTTTAAAGATAAGATGCTATTGCGAGATGTCGTGGTGGGGCGCCCGAAAAAGGGAAACCGTAACTCTCCTGGTAGCTTTTTAGCTCTAAATGGTGTTCCAGGGACCCATTTTTCCTTTGAATAAAGTTTGTGTATTCAGTTCAGAAAATATAGTATGGAATTGTTTCACCTCTCCAACTTTCAAATTTCACTACCAAATCTGCATAGTGCCCCTTTAAGATCGAGCAACAAAATTGAAGAAGAACAAGAGGAAAAAAGGACTGGTTTTCTGTCCTGGCAATGCTTTGCTGAGCCACTTAGTAAATATTGGAACTTATGTGGCTATGATGTAAGTGATGTGTGGAATACGCTCTCAAGCTGCAAAGATTTGGGGCTGAGCACTTCATTTTAAGGTCACTGTGGCCGGTCTTAACAGCAACTATTGTATTTGTTGTAAAGAAAACCATGGCACTGCATCCCCGCTTCATAGAATTTGGAACACATTTTGCTTTTACATTTAGGCAGTCATTAACAAGTTAGTGAAACTGGACCTGAGATGTTTGAATTGCAACAGGGGGTGACTTTGATGAGATTCAAATCAGTAAACTGGGAAGAAAGGCTGCAGGTTGTCTCTGAAAGTTGCATGACATGTCACAGTTGCATCTGTTGGACATTTGGTTTTTCCATGTGTTTTGATGTTTTCCCTTTTAACTTTCAGATAATGATTTTTTTTTTTTGATTTCTTACTCAATGTGATGATTCTGTAAGCCCTACAGGAAAAGTATTAACTGCATTATCAAATTCAAATGGTTGGGTTATTACATTTGAAAATGCTTGTCAAGTCCGTCTACTCCAGCTTCACATATCCACACACAAGTCTTTGATTTAGCAAAAAGTCCCTGAAGCTCTAGCTTGTTCGCATACACAGAGATGTATTGTTGTCACCTGTGTATATATCTGCTTTCACTTGTATTCACTTGCTAAGCAGTGAGTGAGAATCTGTCATGTTGCTCAGGAGGACTTCCCAGAGGGAAGCAGATGTTCTTTCATCAAGCTTTCCAGCAGAGTAGAGCAAAGGGAAGGAAATGGAAGTAGAGGAAGGAGAGAAAAAAAGAGAAAAAAATACAAAAGAGTGCAACACAGAGGGAAAGTGAAGGAGGCAGACGTGATGGAGAATTAGATTGATGTTGAAGAGAAGAGTAAAGCTTACACGGCTTCATGCCAGACACTCGTAGAATGCTTTTCCTGCAATCTGTATTTTAGCTAAACCCTGATGACCAAAAGCAAGGGCTTGGCATCACATTTGAAATACTTTGTGCTCGTCTATTAGCCTGTTTTTTCTCTCTTCGGGAGAGATTTTAATTATTTCAAAGCATCCCCTAACAACGCTATATCCTGGTTGAGAACTTTCATTCAAAGTGGGCATCTTAGTGTTTTTCTCTTTAATTATTTACAACCATTTGCATCTCTTATTTGAATTGCAGATCTCGTTCTCTCAATGAAATACATTTTTTTGCTCTTTTCCTACAGACTTACAACCCCCTCTTCATCCGCCCGCTATGTTTGCCTCCTAGCAAACACAACAGGTTGCCATGAAAAAAAGAAGAAAAAAAAAACAAAAGCTTAATGAGAAGATCAGTAAATCATATGTTTACAGAAAAGCCCCTCGTGACAGAGCTATTCAGAGAGGCTCGCTTTGCTCTTTCCGAAGCCGAGCAAACAGACTGCCTTGGCAACATGTGTCCTATTAATTCTGTCCACGAGGGTTCATAGACTGCGACTGCTGCTGCTCCTGCAGAGGAGGAGGAGGAGGAGGCGCCGCAGTCACCAACAGGACACACATGATTCATCTCTGCTCCCCCCACCCCCCTTGTCCACTCTCAACAACACACGGGGCCGGAATACATATCCTCATAAGGGTGAAATATGACTGCAGTGTTTGTAAATGCTGCATCATTTCAGAGAAAGCAAACATCGGCTTTGGGCATCGTAAACACCACACTGCTGAATGCATGCCATGTATTACTGTTCACAAGATAGATGTTAGCTCGCTCTGTTGAGAATAAATGAAGAATTGAGGAGAATAATGAAACAGACGTTCCTCTCATCTCATCTGGGGATATACAAATATAAGAGATATCTGGCACAGTGAAATCAATGTTGTATATTTTCACAACACTTTTCTGCGTTTGCTTTATTTTATCAACCGAGTAATTGATCTCCTGTGGCTGCTGGGCTGTTTCAAGCATCCCTGGATAGTCTAAATGTTAAAATATTTTCACCCAGAGATCAGGACATGAAAGATAAATTGACGACATACCACACTTGCAATGAAATGAAACGTTTTGTAAATGGGGATAGAATGCCTTTATTTTGTTGCATATAAAACCAAATACCTGTGCATCACCTAAAACAAATACTGTACAACATTCAGTACACATGTCTGACCATATGTAATAGTAATAAAAAGGGGGGGGGGGGGTAAACAGTGATATGAGTGTTTTGGCAGTTTTTTGTTTTAGAAATAACTTTGAAGCTTTGATGATGGGAATGGAGGATGTTGAGTCTTAGGTAGCAATGGATTGCTTTAAATTACTAACACCAAGACAGAAATTTGGCAACAAGTGTGGATAAAAGTCATCAAGAGAACCAAGGATCCAAAAACCAAAGGGGAGGGTTCAAATGGTGGCCCATTCAGAGCTCATTCGACTTCTAATAAAATGCACAAATTACAAATGAACTTAATAGTCTGTGAGTTCTCTTCACAACCCAGACTAGCATTAAGCAGAGATGTTCTTTTCACAGTTCAGTCCTCATCTCTTCCACTCAATTAAGCCTTGAAAGCAACATTTGTCATTAATTGGCAAAAAAAAAAAAAAAAATCCCCAGTCACACTGCGTAGAATATTCTGTTCTGTTTAAAACCCTTCAAACTTCATGTGTGTCGTTACTAGTCCAAAAGAACTCTGGACAAAAAAATAAATAAACCCACAACAAATATTCCTGCTGTTTTCTTATTTTAAAACTTTTGATTAATATACATGTTCAACTCTCTGGTTCAGAACCTGATCATGACATTAAGTATGTTATCATGGGAGCTTGGGAGAGAGGTTTTTTAAAGTGTGAGGCATGTCTTCCCTGGGGAGCGCCAGAGGAGTCAGAAGAGGCGCAGCATAAAAAACCCTAAACATACTGTTTCGTTAACCAACTTCATTGTGATTCTGTATTCTATATGAGAAAAAATGGAACTATTGAGGACTTTTGGCTGTATGGAGGATTCTCACATCTTGCCAAAAAGCGGAAGTCCACAACTCCTTCACTTGCATGTTTGAGTGCAGACTTCACATTGATCAAAAGCAAGTAGTGGCCAAGGCTACAAGTGGAGGATGAGGACCTGCGTTTGTTCCCATATTGCATCACCAAATCAATCGCTTATGTGCTTTAAAGACGCCAACTCATGGGGCACCAGTGGCCTACTGACTCAGCAACTTTCACTTGTTTTGGACTAATATTTGACCAGTAGATTTCAAACTTTCACTCTCGTAATGATGAAGTTGAGAATACTTTGTCCACCACTACTTCGGATAAAGACTAAGAGAAAAGGGAAACAGTTACCCTCATATTGATCCATTCATATTCAGTCATGCAAGATCGTAATTCATGTTCAACAACTTCCTAGCTCACTATCAATAAGTAGTAATCAAGAGGTATTGAGGGCAAATTTTGAGTACATGGACTATTAGCTGTAGACTTTGGTCATGTAGAATAAAGTACACATTATACAATACACATTTAATAATGACTAATGAGCAGCCAGTATGCTACTAATTAGCATGCTAATCAGCAACTAGTGTGACCTTAAAGTCGGGTTGGTAATTTCCTCCAGATCCTCTTTTTAAGATTTTGGTTGAAATTGTCTTTAGGTCCTGACAGAAAGTAATAACTCGTGTGCTCTGAAAAAGGAACAAAGAAAATCCGTCATCTGTAGCAGTTGTGAGCCTGTAAAAAAATAAATTTCTACCAAGAGTTACAAAATTGGTAAACCAATGGTGCCTCCCTGTCTCCCTGCTCGTTCTCTGCCCCTTGCATGCTCTAGCCCACACTCAAAGCGCATCACCGATACAGAGTTTATACTGTGTGGATGTCGTTGACGGTTCTGAGTAGTAAAATAGTCATGTTTTTTTTTTGGTTGTGCATGTAAGGAGCGTGGCTTTTGAGGGAGCACAAATGGGAGCTAATGTTAGTTTTCGAAAATTACCAACCATGCCTTCAATATAAAGTGTAACCAATAAGTGGTTTTACAATAGAAAAGCACTGATCTTTTTCATAGTGTCTCACAAAGAGTTGGTTTGTCCATGCATGCTTTACGGACATTGTTCGTTTTAAAATTTCAGAGTGAAATTACGAATGTGCATCTCATTCTGTGGCACAAGGCAGCCCAGGGAATTACCATCTTATATCAAAGCTGAGAGAATTTCTGTTCAGTGTCAAATGCAGTTGGGATTCAGTGCGAGTGTAGAGGAGCTACAGCTTCACAAATTGTGTTAACACAAAAAAAAAACAAAGATTGCTTTGAAACACAACTTTTATGGAGATTCTCTCCCCCAAATGAGCTGAAATGAATGCATGTCTGCTCTCTCCTTCTCCACTTTTAATTGATTCCGTGTAATAGGCTGCAATCCATCACAAACAACAACAGTACTTTCTGAAAAACAATAGAGTAGCTTAGTGACAAACAAAATCAGGAATGGATTTCTCCGACCTCCAGTTTGGCTCTGAAGATTCGTGCTGTATTAGCACCACAAACATGTATGAGCGTGCATAATGCATGTTGCTGTACTTGTCACAGTGCAGTCATACGTTCATGAATCAAAAACATGAAATAATTCATAGGCATATCACGCGCAGAGGCAATAGAAATAGAGCTGACAAGATCAACAAGTAGTTGGGTAATCCCTCAGTGGAATCATGTTTGGACTGACTGCAGACTTTTGATGATAATAGAAATGAACTAAACTGAACTGCAGTGAATTTACTTGGGTTAGAAAAAAAAAGCAAATGAGCCGAACTGATTTGACCTTAACTGAATTATGAATACGACAGAATTCTTATTGAACTGAACAGATGTCAGCATGGAACTTTTCCCATGCTGGTAAAGTACAGAAAAGGTTTGGTGCTTTACTCAGTGAATTTATTTCACCTTCATTAAACTTAAAATATGTTATATGTTCTCCAGCCATGTATTTTTTTTTTTTACGTAACTAATGACCATTTACAATAAGTGGGAACTTTGATCAATCTGCACGTCTTGTTCTCCATGAAATAAGACATTTTTCAATAACAACTTTCTTTTTGGACAAGACTGATGATCATAAAAAGGAACTCATGATAAAGAAATCAAATTAAAGGTATAATATGTAGAATTGTATCCCCATTCAAATATCTAAATTAATTTAAAATTGACTAAACCCATGTAATATATATATATATATATATATATATATATATATATATATACATATATTTGTTGAGTACTTTCATTACCTCACATATTTACAACAGTTATCAACGCCAGAGAAATCCGTAATTTTATAGTTGTAACAGGACGTGTCTTGGCATGATGAGCCGCCATGACAGGCAAGAAATGTGTATCGTTGCCAAGGAAACACTGGATGTTACATCCCAGACCTCTGCATAAGGAAGCAGGAGATGCTGCTGAAAGCTGCCGTACTGTTGCTCTATGCGCTGCTGTGATAAAAAGTCATGTACAGTAAATATATTGTCTTTCGCAGGTCGGTTTCACCCGTTCGTATTGCCTACGGTCAACGGAGAGTTCGTTTTCACCGGGGGAGGGGGAGGGGGAGGGAGGGAGTAGAAGAGAGAACTCCCCTGATTCCCTGCTAGCCTCAATGTCATCTTTTGTAAATGTTTTGATTGAGAACCCCCTGGCGGCGGATTTTACATACTGTGCGTTTGAAGCCTTTAGAAATAAGCTACTAGTCGTTTTTTTACGTGTGGGATGTGATCAGAGCTTCTCAAGGGTCTGGCTGTTCCTCATGGGGATGAGACTTCTGCAATAAAGCTCGGACCAACCCCATGAGGTAAGTACAACCATCTTTAAACAAGACAAAACAGAAACAAGTGAAAACCATTGAAAGGGTTACTGAATCAATGTAATTATTTTCAACATTTGTCAGTAAATCCATTGTGCTGACCTTAACCAGCAATATCTTCATTCTGTAGCCCTTTCAGTCTTTACAGAAGCCTAAAAGTATCTTTCACTACTGATTTGTTGTACTGAAAATCTTTTAAAATCACACCGATGAGCCTCTTTTGCTCCTTCATATCACAAACAGTGTACCAGAAGTGCATTCATCCACTGCTGATATAAATGTTAAGTACTCTTTAACCTTTGTTTGAGTATCTATAGAAGGAACCAGTGGGAGTGACCGTGATTATAAACTCATTGACTTTCCCTTTAATGTATGTTTTTTTTTAATTATTATTATTATTAAGGATGCCTGTTTAGGGACAATCATTTGTCTTGTTATTACCTCTGGGATTTCGATTCACTTCTGTTTGTCTACTTGCACTCATTATTCATAACTGCAGATTTATCGACACTCAGATTAATTGAATCTTGCCCGTCAATGCAGTGCATCCATGTTTTTACGATGACGTAAGGGCCATACTGGAGATTGTCTCTCTGAATGGGGATTATGAAAGCTGTACAACATACAGTACACAACCTTTTTATTCCATTGAGATATTTTAGGACACCTTAAAATAAAGGCTTTTTTTTTTTTTTTTTTTTTTTGCATACAGTCCATTCTGGTGCTTACATTGGCCACTTAATCCCCAACATACCGCCTGGGATGTAATTATCCTGCAGCTTGTATGTTGTCAGAGCCCTTACATCCTTTTCCCCCTGGAGGCTTGTGATGCTGTCAACATGTTCGGTTTAGAGGCCAAGATAAAAACAGTTTTCCTTAACACATCATTTTCCAAATACAGTGATATGGTTTCAACAACATCAGGCAGTCTGCATGTTTCCTGCATGAAAGTGACAGTTAGCATCTCTTAAGAAAATATGTTGTTTAAAGAAAAAAAAAAAAAGAGCCGGTTGCACGGATACAAGGCTCGAGCTGAGAAAGTGAAAAACAGCCCAAGGCTTTATGTTTGTTTGCTGCCTTTGCAACACTGCATTGCATTTATGCATGTTTGTAGTGCATGTGCCTGTTCATGTGTGGGTTTCCTCTACGTACTTTCTGTGTGTGAGTGTTTGTGTGCAAACTTCTGCTTTAATCTCATTTTATTGACACTGCTGCGTTACCTGCTGGATTTTAATGTAGGATGATCTTTTTCTGCCCCTCAGCTCAAGGTGCAGCCAGAGATATCCCACATGCTTCAAAACAACCCCCCCCCCCCCCCCCCCGACTGGAAGATCAGCGGGAAGGCACGGCTTATTACCTAGCAGTTGTTCACCAAGGTAATTTATCTCATGTTTTTATTTATATTTCATTTGCTTTATGAACAGAGGCATGGCAGAGGGTAAACATGGTTTGGTAATGCATTTTAAGCATGAGGGAAACACCTGTTGTGCTTATTTTTTGTTATTGTTTTCTGAAGCCTTCTGTGTACACTGTCCTTAAGCTTAACAAACTCTCCCTTGAGAATTCAATCAGCATGAAGAACATTTAATGGGATCAAATTAGGATAAATCTCTGATCACAGCCACTAAAAATCAAGACACAGAGGTAAAGACCCCCTATTATTCTGTTTCCTATTTTAAAAAACAGAACATTGCAGTGTTGGATGTCCATACTAATCATTGGGAAAACATTCATATCATGAGATGACATTTGTTTGGGAGTATTACAAGGATTAGTCTGCACTCAACAGCATGCTCTGAAAGTCAGGCGAGAGTTGTACAGGTACAGATAGTAAGGATAGAAACCTTTAGGGTGATAACACTGGTCTATCTTAAGCTGCAACCACCGTACACTCTCATCTCTTTTATTAATTGCACAATTAGGGGTGTGGCCTCAGGTCTTCTTCACCTGGATCGATCGCAAGTTGAGTTAGCCTTTCAAAAATGTCAACCAGTATTTTTGAGCTTTATAAACCTTCTAAAACCCTAATAACCTTCAGAAACTAACGAGTAAGGTCACTGAGACCCAGAGGTGTGGACTCGAGTCACATGACTTGGACTCGAGTCGGACTCGACTTGACAAAATCATGAAAGACTCGCAACTCGACTTAGACTTCAACACAAATGACTTGGGACTTCACTTGGACTTGAGCCTAATGACTCGAAAATACTTGAAGTTTTAATGTTATTTTAGGTCCCATATATAATTTCCGTGATGCGCAAAACACGGACGGAATCACAGAGTTTTACAATGAAAATATAATTAACTGTGAACAGAATATCGTGGGATTTGGCTCAATGTGGGTGTGATTTATTAAAAAACCCTACGTTTTTATACCAAGTGTTTTTATAAAATATGAGGAGTTTTACGCGCGTTTGGTGTACCTTCTTCTCACTGCTGGTCCTCATCTGTTTACATGTTGCAGGCGCGAGCTGACACACACACACACACACACACACACACACACACACACACACACACACACACACACACACACACACACACACACACACACACACACACACACACGCACACGCACACACATGTCTCAATTTCCTGACATGATCTAATAAAATGACCCAAATCAGTGATCTGATCTAATGGAACATAACATCAAACACATAATTCAGTCAAATAAAAATGGAAAAAACTGAATTGAGGAAAAATTAACAAAACCGAGTCAGTCACACTGGTACTGTTATTTTATTTTAAGAATTAGTAAATAAAATCATATAAGCAATCATGATTTGTGTTACTGTAACAAATTATTACTCTGTGAAAATGGCATTTAATTTGGTGAAGAGAGCTAATGACTTGTTCAGGACTCAAAATTCAAAGGTTAGGACTTTTGACTCGACTTGAGACTTGTCTGGGTTTACTTGGGACTTGAGACCAAAGACGTGAGACCTACTTGTGACTAGCAAAGCAATGACTTTGTCCCACCTCTGCTGAGACCATATTAATGCAGTCTACATGGTAAATACTTTACAAACAAAACTAAGAAACACAGAAGAACCACTAATGAGAAGGACACACTGTTGGGATCTGATATGATACATTTGTTTTTTAAATAAATATGTATGATTAATCATTCATCTGAATGAATCATGAGGCACCACCCTGGAATCGGGGAATAATAACCAAATCAATCTAAATCAATCTCAAATTGAAATGATTAAATACCAATATTACTCATATTCATCGAATACCTATTTAAATAAATGGAATGTGCAAATCCATATTCTAGCCCTCACACCCAGCTGTTACCATAATGCATGTGCACCAGTAGTCACATTCCATTATAATCTTTCAATTATAATGGAATTTATTTAACAAAGCAACATTAACATCAATCATGGAAACTCAATCAACAGATAACTATTATAAACCTAACTAGCTAACTAAAACCTAGCTTACAAAAGTGGCACATGTGTGCATGAGTGAGAGCAAGAAAGCCAGAGACAAGATGGTGGACAAAGAACAAAGGGTGCCGTGTGGCTCGGCCTATGAAGCAGCTGGAGCATTCAGAGTAAAGTTCAGCAACTATAACTTAAACACCAGAAGGCCAATGGCTGAACTTCGATTCCACCGCAGGTATACTGGTCTTTCTGATGGTGAAATAAGTTAACTGATATGTAACTGGTAAGCTTTCACAGTAGAGGGAATAAAACACACACCTATGGGAACATTAACACAAATGCAGCAGCTAACAGCAGATCTAAGCAGGAGGGGGTCTGTCAATAATAAAGGAAAATTATCACAGTTGTACAAGTAACTTGGCACAGGTGAGCTCAGTCATCAGCTGGAATGATGAGGAAATGCTATTAGCTATTTGCACAAAGCAGCAACCTCTGGTGTTGAGAAATGAAGCCAATGCGGAGGTGAAAAAAAACTAAAAACTGCAGTTCCTCAAGAGTCAGTTTGAGGCTGGCTCAGTAAGACCCAGAAGTCCCAAACACATCCCTTATTAAAATGTCTGTTTTGACAGCAAAAATAATAGGTTTACAGCCAGAAAACAAGAGGTTTTGTCTGATTACATAATGACTTTATCGTCACAAACTGAACAGGGGATGAATTATTAGTGTTATTTTCTTAACTGACCTGTTTTGATTTTATGAAGAATATAGTGATACATAAGAAGGGGTGTGACAGTAGTGGTTCATCAGGAGGCTCAAGGCCGGCTTCAGCTCTTTACGTTTTTTTCAGGTTGACCGAAAGTTTAATAGATTCACTATTTCCAATATGGCATGGCACCGCCAATAATCTATCGTTTTCAAATGTACTCAATTTCCACTCCTGCATGAATCAGTGCCTCCTTGTTTGTACACACGTCTGCTTAATGCATTGAGTGGATTTTAGTTTTAAAATCTAATTTTTTTTTTGTGGTATTATTCGCGAAAAATTCCATGTTGAAATGCAAAAATGTGGTGTGTGTAAAAAAGGAACCAAAAGTGAAATCCGCTCAGAAATGCTATTGTTCTGAAACTTGAACATTTTATTGTCATTGTAATAGTGACGTACAGCATCACAATGTACTGTACATCAACGCTTACCCGAGAACAGCTGCACTCAAAATGAGAGCAGAAGCAGGATGAAAGTCAATAAAGTCATCAGCTGAAGCACAGTGCTGAATCTCCTGTAATGATTATTGAAAAGTGGCTGTGTTGGTAATCCTTTGTGATTAGAAAAGAAAGTGATTCTCACTGATGTCAGAGCTGCTGCAGTCTGCTTTTACTTCCTGTTTCAATATTTTTTAACAACAAACTCTTTCACTAATATCTTGCATTCTACAGTACTTCATCATAGTTTTAATAATAGACCAGTTTAGCACAATCTAATGAAAATCAATAGTACCCTATATCAATCAGGAGAACACGAGGATTTGTTAATTTGCAAATGGATTTATGTTACCCTGAAGTATTAGTTGATTTGGTGTTTCTGCTCCGAGTCTGTCTTTTGAGATTTCTTTAAAAAAAAAAAAAAAAAAAAAGTGGTATTATTTGATACAGATCCCTAAGTTTGTTTTTCAAAAATTTCTGATTTTTGCTGCTATGGAATTTCTAAAAAACTAAAGTTTTTAATTTACTTATTTTAACTGATTCGTATTTATTTATATTTTAACAGAACTATGTCTCTTTTGCTCCAGGTGTGGGGAGCTTGACTCCACCTGGGTAAAGGTGACACTAATTACAGAGTTCCTCTCTGATTTGATTATGAGTATGTCTCAGTTCCCTTAATTGCATCCAAGCGTCCCTCCCACCAGAGATGCATGGAGAGATACAAGGAAACGAAGCAGAGGAGAGAGGAAATGAGGAAATATGTTTTAGGAGACATGAGGCGGCCTTTCCTCTACAGCATTCGATTGTGATGATGATATCAGCTGATCAACTTCAGCTGTCATTCGGCTTTAACAGCTGTTTTTCTGCACAAACATTCACTGTATTATTTCTAATAAAATACAAACAGTACGAGTGTTTAGTCTCTTTATGTTACCTGATAACAAACACCTGCACACAAAGAACAACCTGCAGTCTGCTTAGAACCAAAAGGACAATTTCTACTGGCAAAAAGATGTAATCTTTTCTACGTTATTAAATCTGCTGATGTTGATAAGTTTTAATGAAGTCCGATCAATGAGTGATATTCGAGAAGGGGGCGTGCCCGTCAGTAAAAAGATTTCAGTAAAGTCAGCTCTCGTGTATCCTCGCTCATCGCTCCTCAGATCTCCCTCCTCCCTCGTCTCTCATCTCTCGTCTCTCCTCTCTCCTCCGTTCAGTTATAAGAACTTTGGGACGCTCCTTAACATGGCGGGTCTAGAACTACTTCCGGTTCGACGAGGAGCGAGGAGAAAGCATTTAAGAGAACTGAGATGCAGGGAAAGACTGCAGGTATCAGTGTGTAATAGTGCATTGATGTGGTGTAGGACACATCAGAAAAATGAGTTGTAAAATGCACATGAACGCCTGCTCAAGTCGGAACAACAAATCGGAAACTCGGAAAAAAAAAAAGACGAGGTGCCCAACTTGCTGACTGGACATCAGAATCATCATCACATGGGGGGCAAAATATGTTTTAATAATGTTAAGATACTTTTGATTAATTCATGTATTGCACATCAATATTTTGCAATACTATAATGAAACTTGTAACAGAGACATTCCCACATCTATCCACAATGTTTGTTGCTGTTTTAACAACATTCAGACTTTCCGAACTGAAATCACGCGAACACCCTGAAGTCTGAAAAAAGACTTCCCAACTTCCCAAATCAGACAACTTACTTGAATGGATGAATCATTGCAGAGGAATGAGTAGAACATTTTTGCATGCAAGGACATAGCTGTTGGACTTGGCGTGCTCATGGCAGTACGTTTTTCAGACTTTTTCATTTACCTGCCTACGTGTGGACTAGGCCTAAAAGTTTTGAGAAAACAGCATACTGGTTGGTCTGAGTTGTCTCGCCCCAGGAGGAGGCTTTGGACGAGACAGTTTCATTTATCTGTGCTGTGATTGTTTTTTCCATTTTATGTCTGCGGAGGACCTTGAGGTGTTTACTAAATGATAGTTTTGGTGTTTTGTTTTCTGTTGTTTGTGGCCTGCCTCAATAAATCAAAATCCAATCTATCCTTTCGACACACACACTGCGTGGACTTTCTCAAGCACTGCACCAACTACTTAAGCACATCTTTACAAAATGATTTTAAAATAAGTTTTGCCCTGTAAAATAAAGGCATTGTAACTCTATACATGTCCTATATTGTGCCTTTGAATGTTAAAGATAGTTTAGAAGGAAAGTTGCCATTTGTGTTATTTGATTTAAAAATGTTTTTTACCCATGCATCTCTTCAACAGATGATTAAAATCAGTCTCAAAAAAAGTCTCAGAAACTGAAAAAAAAATCATTTTGTGATCATGCATGGAATCATTATTGTTTGGCACAATGAAGATGTATGCATTACAAGGAAATTAATGTCTTGCTAATCATATATCAAAATAACAGATCGATGCAAAACTATTTTAACACAATCACAAGGAGGCAGCAGTAGAAAACCCAAATCTGTAGGGACTTGGGTTGGGAACCAGAGGGTCGCTGGTTCAAGTCTCGGTGCCGACCAGAATTTGGAAGTTGGTGTGGTAGCTGGAGAGGTGCCAGGTCACTTCCGGAGTACTGCCTTTGAGTTGCCTTTAAGCAATGCACTGCCTTTCACTCCAGATGTTGAAACTTGTACAGTGATGATGTAACGGCAATATTTGATCTTACATCACTTCAGAAAAACCCTTCAAGTGAATGAGAACACATTCTGTTTCATATGTAAACATGGCTTCATATAAAACATTTTTTCTTTTCAGTGAATATGCAAAACAAATACTTGGTAGCAATGTAGCAGCACAGCTGGGAGGATAGGGGAGAGATTTAATATATTGTTAAAGAGACCTTCATTGAGGAAAATGACTTGACAAGAAAGGCTATTAAAAAATCCAAGTACAAATATTGGATAAGAGGTGGGTGAAAAGCTGATGTGAGAATTAAATTTAGTCCGTGTAGTTTAAATAACAGTCAGATCATTAAAATTAAAGTGAATGTCTGAACACACTTTCAGATTCCATAGGGCCTTACTTTGTAATTTTCTGAATGTTTAAATGCAATGTGTAATGAATTAGTCACAGATCATGGTGCTTGGCCGTACCAAGGACAAGGTATTCTCCAGCTGCACTTAGTCTTCCCAAGGCTGGTCTATTAGGCCCATTAGGAGCAGTAGGGTTTCAATTTAGGCCCTGCATGTCAATGGTCTTGCAATACATTAGCGGAAACCCTGATGTGATGTGGAATCATTCAACATGGATATACTTCCCAAGGATACTGGTCTGGTTTAGTGCACTGCAATGTAACATAGTATGTGCTGGCCATGCAGTAGAAAAAGGCAGATCTACATAGCTTAAAAATTAATAGAAAAAATGTATTGTCTGTAAATAGAAAGATTTGGTAAAAAAATTCAAGTAATTTTGTTTCATCATCCAGTTATATATAAAAATGTAAGATCTACTGCGGGTTTGGTGGGATCTTATGTATCATCCATAGTTTCAACAACCAATCAGAACTTTGGAAACCAACACATGTATACATTTGTTTGTTTCCAAAGTTCTTATTGGCAAGTTCTGATTACAGCTAAAATGGTAAAAAAAAGTAATCTAGTAGTATAGAATTGATATAGATAATGGACTTAGCTGAGTACCAGGGAAAAGGAACTGTGAGATACCAACAAGGTGACTTGTAAGTCATATTTATAATATTTTCTTCCTTTTTCTTTTTTCTTTATATATTGCAAGATATTTAAAAAAACCTACAAGAAAGTCACAATTGTAACAACGGAGTTCCTCATAGTCGGTGCGAGCTGCGTTCCGTCAGCACCATGGTTTTGCTCCGTCATACGCCGTGCACCCTGTATCATTTTTGGAGCGTGAGCGAAGCATTGCAATGAGCGTCTGTAACACACGGGTTCACAAGATCACATGAGAACATCAAGATCACACGGTAATAAAGAGATAACTATGCGTCAACATGTTGCGTTGTCTTTTTGTCTGTTCTGAAATAGTGTTGGTAATGTTGACAGTGGTGAAAAATACGATAGGGAGTCTGTATATTCTGTTTTATTTCGAAATTGACCAGATGCTCGGTGTGTTTCCTTGTCTGACTTCCTGACTTTATCTGTCTATTCTGTGAAGCTTGATATGTGGCAATGGGCTCCTTTAAAAAAAGACGCTGTGCTTAATTCAAATGGAGCAGAGCGGAGTGGCGTTGTTGACTGAAAACAAAACCAATTTCAAAACAACACGGGTAAGATAATTACAAGGACCGGCCAATTAATAGAAAAAAATCTATGTTCATGCATGTGTGATGTGTTTAAAAGTACATTACATAGAAAGTGCAAACTTTAACAGAGATAAATGGTATACATGATTAATGGATGAGATCCCATATAGGCTCCATAAGCAATAGACACAAATGACAATGTGAGACATGCATTCATAGATTAGTGATTATTTCAAGTGGACAAGCATCTCAGCCGGATTCAGTTGCTTTGATGCTCAATTTTATCATTAAATCCAACATTTGAGCCAGCACTGTCATTCCTGCCCCCATGCTGCTTCCTCTAATGATCCTCCCATTAACTTCGCACTTAGATGTACTGACCTGGTGATCTCTCAGAGAGGCTTCTGTACAATTCTCCATCTTAGAGGCTCTCTTAAGTGGCCTCTTGGACTGTTTTAAACTATTACAGAAATTCCCCTACCAAACTGAAATTCAGTACTCATGTTATGTGAAATACACAGTGTTTGGAGTGTACTGAAATAACCTCAAGATTTTTGAAAAATTATTCAGCTTCAGTTGTTACCGGGTGAGATTCAAGAGTTTTATAACCACTTTGATACATTTTTAGGTCTTTTGACCTGTCATGAACTGCCATATAGAAAAAAAGGGTCGTCCTGTTTTATTTCTTTCTCTTTGGTTCTCTTACTTGTGTTATTCTTCCTGTTTAACCCACTCAGCCCTGGAGCGAAGAAAGCCTCCTTTTGCTGTCATGATGCAGTATATAACCAATATTCTCAGTTAGAGGTGGGCGATATGGGAAAAATATCATATCACGATTTTTTTTTGGCAAGATCACAATCACGATTTTTTTCATACTGTTCTTTTGACAAATTTGTAAGTAACTGACCATTTCAACCAAACTTATTTCCCTGTATAATGTTTTTAAATGCACAAAAACTGTGCTGACAAGTTTAATCTATTTGAGAAACATCTTTATAGGAGGTCTGGAGGTCTCTCACCCAGAACATCATCAGCAACAGAAATGTCTTTCCCTCAATCTGATCAATATGTATGCACAATTTGAAGGTTTTCCTCACCACTTTAAATGATGATTTAGTTATGTGTCCTCTTTTTATGTTCATCAGGAACATTTTCACGCAGTGATGCATTCATTTAAAAACATGTAGACTTCGAGTTCTTGTTTTTTCTGTTCTATTTAGCTCTGCAGAGTTCCTCCAGCTGTAGCTTCATACAGGCTCTGCAGCCTTTGTTGTTTATTATGACATCATTGGACTAACTTTAGTTTAGTTTATATATAATCAAACATAATACAGAATGTGTTCATTCTGTGACACATGATCAAAGTAAGTTTTACTGACAGAAGAGATAAATTCATAGAGGGGGCGGGACATTGTTGATTGACAGACAGACAGTCACCATGGTTACTCACTCTCACCTGCCTGCCGCTTTGTAACGTCGTTTAGTGTAATCCCTATAGGTTCTGTTATCACAACAGGTGAGCTTTGGGTGGAGAAGCTTGATAGTAACTTTTAAAAACTGAGAGAGAGCAGAAAACACAGAGGGGTTTAAACACTGGGGTTATATCTCTCATCACTGTCTGTCTGAGCTCTGCTCTGTCTGTCTCTCTGCAGACTGTGAACGTCTCTCCGGCTCGTTAAACGGTTTCTTGTGTCGCTATCCGAGATGTAAACTTAATTGTGCAAACTATGCAGATAAGTTAATTGTTGCTCACGGCGTGTCGGTTTGGAAAAATATCAGAACAGTTGCAATTAACCGGGATGGAGTTGTTTTTGCGGACTTTACTTTTAAGTTTTGTTTTTGTTTTCACCACTGCGGAGCAAAAGAGGGGGAGACTCGTCTGTGTCGGCGCATACACTGCAACATGATAGAATAAACACATTAGCCCGGTTATACGAGCCCTCTGCTTTGGCAGATCGTCAGCAAGTTAAAATCCTTCACGATCTAAGATCGTTATGTCGCCCACCACTATTCTCAGTTGCCGTGTTTGTAATTGTGCTCTTTGGATCTCAATCATGTTTCCAGGCATCATAGAAGAGAGTTGAGTTAGTTTGGTTGTTGCATTTACACAATGTTCTTTATCATTATGCAAACCTGTTTTCACTGTTTTCTTAAAGGTCACATATTATCCTCCTTTTTAACCAGTTTAAGTTCCTAGAGGTCCCCAAAACATGTGTGTTTCTTGTTCTAAATCCACTCTGATCCTGTATTTGATGATGCCTATAAACCCCTCTATTTCAGCCCTGCTCAGAACAGGCTGTTTCTGTGTCTGTACGCCCTTCTCTGGAAGTGAAAGGATGGATTTTTCTCACTTCATGTCCTACCGTTTAGGGTGAGAAGGCAGACTCGGAGGGCAGAACAAACACCTAGCTGTTGGAGTGTCACCTACCTGGTGGAAGGGTTCGTGCCCTTTGTGATGTCATGAAGGGAAAATCTCCTGTTTGAGCACACATTTTCTGAAAAGTGGAGCAGGCAACAGATGAAGAAGATGTACTTTTCTCATAATTGAGGGGTTTGTAGACTGACTAATGACACACAAGTGTTAGAAAATCAAGGTAAAGCATTTTGTATAATATGTGACCTTTAACTCTGATTTTTAAAAGATTCTACTATTTTGGCCTCACTTGCTTTGCAATAATTTCCATGTATCAAAAATCATAGTTTTATAACTGATTTTGGAAATCATTTAGTGAGATGGAATCATCCAGTCATTTTACAGTATGTACTTTATTTAGATTTTTGAGAATCTAAAGGATTGGTGTAGTAAAGGTTTAACATACATTTTAACTTCATAATGTGAGTAGCATAAGAATGTAGTCAGAAAAACTATTCTCTACTGTAAAGATCCATATTATGTTTTTCCAGTCTTGACTCAAAGCTTTTTTTTCACACATCATGTCACATTCACCCATTCACACACCGATGGCATATATATATATTTTTTACAGTATTTTATGTGTCAGCGTCTATCTTGAAAGCCTTTGAAAGGATTTTATAATAACAATGGTGAACATTTCATCTTTCATTGTAACCTGACAGTTCCTTGCCGGAAGTAGAGCTTGTTTTCTTGTCTAAATCTGAATGGGTGCTTCAGAACAGTCAGTGCATCTCACTGGATTACTGGTCACACTTGGTACTGTTTTTGAAGATCCTCCTTGAAGCTGAGATGCCTTTGCTGTCTGTTTTCTGAGTGTTTGGACATCTTCCATAACCTGTCGCAAAAAGGTCTCAGAACTAAAGGACGACTTTGGCGTTGACTGGGGTTTTTTCTTCAAATCCTCTGAATCAATTCAGTCATTTTGAGACATTTGTCTTTGATGCACAGATATATTATGACATATATCTGTCACCTTTTCCCCACCACCTCTTCCTCTTCAGGCAGGTTGGTGGGTGCACATTTAGATTTTTTGTTGTTGCACGTGAACTCTGAAACTTTTTTTTTCTCCAAAGACTTCTTTGTTTAACTTTGCTGACTCCATCAATTGTATGCTGTACTTCACTGTTCATTTTATTGTACATCAGAGGAGTAGGAATTGTTAAAAGATTCAAGGTTTTCTAACCTCTAGACCTTCTAATCAAATTGCCTGCTTCTCAATAGCTGTTGCACAGCCACATTATTGTTGCCCATTTACGGTTTGCCAAAGACAATGTCACAAGATGAATGCACAAGTGGCTGGATTCTATTTTATACACTAATTGTAGAAAACCCATTCATTCATAATCCTCTCCGATTTGACTGGAACAGAGTAGGATGGATTCTCTCATTTCCACACAGTTCTATTTATGTGCAAATTGGAAATTTGGATAATAACTGACAAATGGAATTGGACTTTGTGAAGTTGGTGTCTAACATCATATCGATCATGAAAGATGGAAAGCTAGTATTTGTCCAAGTCCAACATGTAGTCTCATGTGATCATCTGCCAACTCACAGCTATATCTTATTGCTCTTATGTGTCAAAGCAAAAATGTGTTGTTGTATTTCTTGCAGAAGGTTGGCAGTTTGATTCCAGCATCAGGAGTCCACATGTCAACATGTCCTTGGGCAAGACAATGAACAGAAGAATAGAAAAGTGCAGTCTGTAAGTACTGTAAGTACAGTCATCCATCCATTATCTATACTGCTTTTTCCATTCAAGGGGGGCTTGGAGTCAATCCCAGCTGTCATTGGGTGAGAGGCGGGGTACACCCTGGACTGGTCGCCAGTCAATCACAGGGCTGGTAGAGACAGACAACCAGCCACACTGACATTCACACGTAACGAGCATGTCTTTGGACTGTGGGAGGAAGCTGGAGTATCCAGAGAGAACCCACACATGCACAAGGAGAACAAGCAAACTACACAGAGAGGCCTGCAGTGATTTGAACCAGGAACCTCCTTGCTGTGAGGCAACAGAGCTAACCACTGCACCACAATGCAGCCCTCAGTACAGTCAATTACCCATTTATTTTATTGTTGAAGGAGATGCAATGTCAAACATTTTTTTGCATACATGCATATGCCATTCATTATTACAAGGAGCCTTGGTTTGGTGTGCTTAAAGTCAAGACGTGAGGTCATTGCAGCCAGGTGTGTTTTTGGAAGCAAACCATTTTTTGACCCGCTCATGTGCAGTGATATTTGGGTGTAGAAGGCTGAAAGCCTCGTAGATATACAGGTGACAACCAGTCCCCACTTCAACCAAACACATCTTTTCATGATATACCATTACTGTCACCTAGCAACCTGCTCGGTGTGTGTGTGTGTGTGTGTGTGTGTGTGTGTGTGTGTGTGTGTGTGTGTGTGTGTGTGTGTGTGTATGAAGGTATGTGTGTTGGAGTATTTGTGTGCATTATTATGCAATCAGCCAACATCCTTTCACAGTTTCTCCAGTGTAAAAGTTTTGAAGCATGCCTGTGAATAATAGACTGGTGCTAAACAAGGACACTCAATGAAGACAGTCCCTGCCACAGCCGCTCACAATGACACTGATGGATCCAGATTTGAATGATGGCATGATTCTGAAGATTTGCAGCTACAATAGGACTATGCTCATGTTATTTCTTATTGCATCTGAGGCCATCTGGTGATTAGAAGGAAACTGAACTCGCAAACAGTTCCATAATTAAACAGACACAAAAGAAACAAAAGCATCATTGTTTTTGTGTTACTATTGTATCATTTATCTCCCTTAGTGACAATTAATTTTCAATTGCAATCGAAAAGTGATTTATTTGTAAAGGCAGTTTAAATAAGAAATGTAAAACTCTGAGGGCAGTCCAAGAGTTCTTGGTGAATGTCGAACTAGAATGCTGAATGACTTAAATGCATCTCTTTCTATTATCTTGGCATAGTACAAATCTGCACATGGATTGTTTGCTTCTGTGTCATGACACGCTTTTTCCTCAGTTTTAAGGTCTGGTTTAATGTGCTCAGTTGTTGAGGCTAATGCAAAGTTTTCTCATGAATAGACCTTTCAAAATAATGAATCCCGATTAATCTGATTTTAGACCAAAGGTTACAACCAATGATTTAAACACAGAAAAAAGGACTTGTCACGGATCGTAAAATAAATGAAAACGGCTAAAGAGGAAGGTAATAATTGAAATGTTTAATGTCATGAAATGGATATTACTTTTGACTCATCAACTGAGCAGTCAACAAGTTTCTTTTATAGTGAAATGGCCGTTCAAAGGCGAAAAAGGTGTCATTCTTTCAGTCATTTTGCCTACAGAGAGAAGCTGTCGTCTGTGAGGTGGCTTAGCTATGGTTTTTTATATCTGCGTTTTTTTAATCGATGAATCCATTGCTTTTTAAACCTCACATTTACTGTAGCAGTTGGTAAAAAAAGAAATACTGAAACTGGGTTACTGGGTACTCAGAGTGGTTGCTGCAATTGTTATGTCTGTATTGGACTATGGTGATGTCCTTTACATACACGTCTCCTCAGAGCTTACACGCTCTTTGTACTATCATAGCTTTGAGGTTCATCACCAATCTCGAAGCCCTTTCTCATCATTTTTTGCTCTATGCATGTGTTTGATGTTTGAGGAATTAAACACTGGAATATTCTTCCAACAATTTTAGAAGTGCTTACTTTGTACCTTCTGACCTACATCAGTCGGAAGAGCGCAGGAACCATTTCTGCCTTCTATTCAAAAGGTCAGACCTGAAAAGGGGAAAAGGCATACATGTGTACTGCTCCCTGTACTTAGAGAGGATATAGAAAAAAAAACCTGAAGCTTAATGAGCTGATCTCATTGGATGCTTTGAAGGTGATTTAAATGACTTGGAGGCAGGTCTGGCTATCTGGCTGTAGATCTTCTGCCCAATATGTAATTCTTAAAAGGTATATTTTTTTGGATTTGGATTTTTAACCTTCATTATAGAGATAGGACTGAGGACAGAGCCAGAAAGTACGCACCAACCACTAGGACACCAACACCCCATGCCGAATATATTTTTGATGTCAATTTGACAATGTGTCTCCTGGTTAAATAAAATAAGATAAAAAAATAAAGATGACTGTCACTTACATACCAATCCATTAGAATAATGATCTGGTATACCATAAGTGTAAAAGCTTGCATAATCCTAATGCATATGTAGAAAGCGGTTATGAACTGCACTTGCATGCATATATTAAGATTATTAAGATTATATTGCCGTTACCACAGCAACCCTTGCCGAAAAATTGTTCTTTGGACACACTAATCTGATATGATTCCTTGCAATTAACAGTCTAGACAGTGAGTTTTAAACATCTGATCTGAGGAACAGATGTGAGTTTGATGCCGTCCAAACATAGCCAAATTGTCAAAGATCTTCCCATCAGAACTTTGCAATGGTCTTACAGCATTAGACTAAGACTTTGGAGACTGAATTCCATCTGAATGTGATTTAAAAAAAAAGACTGTTTCTGACAGGGCATTCTTAGGTTTTATGTTACTTGATATTATTTATTCAAATGTTTGCTATTGAGATAGTTAAAACAGTTTTTTCATCTTTGTAACATGAGTTTGACATTGGGGTTTGGTGCCTCAGAATCAAAGAGGCAGAGCTTCTGTCTGAAGCCGTCACTTTTCACTGACGTTCGGCACTCATACAGGGACACATCCATCACCGAGGAGGCAGACATACCAATTTCTGCTCTGACAGCGTAGCTCCAGCAGACCTGACTTCTCCAAGGCTCGAAGACATGCAGAGTTTTGTTTTTATTTGACTGGGAACTCTGCCCATCTTACCATTACTGTCACTCCAGCCTTATTTTCTCTTCTGCCTCTGTATATATAAAACACATGGATGCAACAAGTCAGAGGAGGATTCTTGAAAGCATACCAGGTAATTCTAGGGAATGGAGAAAATGTCAACAAGTTATTTAAGTAGACAAGACATGAATAGAAAACTGAACAGAAATGTAGCTTAAAACATTTCCACCATATAACAACCCAACTTTTCTATTTGGATAGATATTCATCCAATGAGCAAATTCTCATTTTAAAGAAATGTTAATTGGACTCCACTTATTTATTGCCTTTTAATCTTTCCTCTCACTCAAAGTGTGGTAAATTACAAGCCATTTACCCCATTAACACAAACAGCAATGCAATGTATAGCAATTTCCCCAAAAAATACCTCAACAGGTGGAACTAAGGATTGGACCACCCACCTTCCTATGAGTGAACAACCGTATCTTTAGAACTACAGCAACCCAAATCGATCACACCTTTCCTCTGGAATAGTGTTGTAGTCAGGAACACACTAACTGAGACCAAGACATACCCAAGACCAGAGTGCTCCAAGATCAAGACATTTAGGGATTGAGACCAAGACCAAGACCAAGGCAGCAGGAGAGCGACCATAAATATCACTGAAAAAATGTTCACATGTTCTTGTGTGGGGGCCTGTCACTCATGTAGACCGTAACATCGTGAAGGTTGCAGCTGTAACTGGGGGTTAAAAATCAAACTACAGTTGAATTGAAGTTATGCATTATTTTAGAAAGGGGCGTTTTCTTTCTAATAACAGTAATGATGTGGAAAAATAGCCTCTCAGTGGTTTTTGAGTTTGAGTACTACAACACTACTCTGGAGTATTTTATTGTTCTGTAAAGAAACACAGCCATCATACCAGTGGAGCCAAAGCAGGTTGTACCTTGGCCAATCTGGGTTTCCCATCTGGGAGTCAGTGAACGCACCCTCATTATCCATGGATGTCCGACCTTGGTTGGCCCACATAGGTTGAAAGGTCTACATTCTTGGCCCATGATGAATGAATGTTGTCTTGAACAGACCTATTCAGTACCCATTGTCCCTCTCTTAATGTTGTAACAATCTCTGATCCATGAAGATCCTTCTGGGACCTGTAGGGACCCAATCGAAGCCCTTGTGGGTCGTACTCAGTTGTGGTTGCTGGAAACATGAAATTCATGTTGAAATCTTAGGTTTCCAATAAAAACAGTAGATTTTGATATTATTGTGAGCCATGTCCATCAATTAAGAAGTAAGTTAAGCGAGTGTAATGCTATTTTCTTTTATGAATTTCCTCCTGAAATTGTTTGATTGTTGTATTTGCATATTTATTTGTGTGTGTATATTTAGGCAGATGTAATACATGTATTATTTAATGCATCAGTAGGTTGTGTACAAAGGAACTGAACAGGTTCAAATGCCACTGCCATGAATTGAACAATCTTATTATCGTTATTATTTCCTAGAAGCTGTCCTCACCCTGTCATTGTGTTCATGTTTTGTAACGTCTGTTAGTACTGTAATGTTATGTTAGGCTGAAAGCTGTGTATTGTATTTTGTTTATGTTAATGAGTGTTATGTTGGTTTTAAGTTGTAAGATGACACAGTCACACTGAGAAAGTACAAACTGTCATGGCCACTTCAAAATTCTCACCATTACAAGTATAAACTCTCTAACCTCAAGAGATTCAGTTTTTGTTGCAATAAAAAACACACTCTGTCCAATTATCCAACAACCCATTCAAGTAAGGGGACAAAGCTGAAGGAAGCTGCCTACAGTATGGCTCTGTCTCCCAAGTCTAGCCCTTTTGAAAAATGAGGGCAAGTCAAAGTTAATAATTATATTAAAAGCCTGCCCTGGTGATGCATTCTCTTTTGACACATCCATTTGTCACCCTTGTGTCGTGAAATGTTTCCCTCTGATAAATATTTTCAGGGATCCAAATGGAGCGCTGTGAAACAATATTGAGAAAGACTCATTGATATTTCCCCCCACAAGGCAACAGTCGGCATTTAAGAGCACTATACTAAGTAAAAGGATATTGATTTGCCTAAATGAATGCCTGGCCTAACCTTCAGGACAGCATGAATTGAGGGCATGTGTCTTGTAAATTACTTGTGGCAGACATGCTTTAATATCTAGAAGCGCTGTGATTCTTCTGCAAATTGTGGACGTTTTTATATACTGAACTGTACATCATGTAATATCAGTGGTTGAGCTTACCAGCTGAGCAGAGTAAACTTTTGTTTTATGGCTTGGGAGCACAGACTAACAGGAAAACAGTCGGTTGGCAGAAAAACTGACAGTTTGCCGACCTCTATTTTACTTACAAAATTGCTGACTTTGACCTGTACTGGCTGCAGTGTGATTTTATAGGTCCGTGTGGGACTGCGCTTGTAAACAGAAGATGAGACAATAAATTCCTACTCTGTGAAACAGTCAAGTGATTCAGTTGCGCCCGTTGTGATGCTCCTGGATATACAAAACCTTAAAAATGGCTCAGTAGAAAATACGACAAGAGTGTCTGACATGCACTGTGTAAAAACTTTTTCCAAGTTATTCCTGGCTCGCATCGAAGATTGCCTTTTGAAAGCTGCAGAGGTCATCCTGACCGGCTGTCTTTTCTCCGATCTGACATGTTCTACTTCTTACATTCTACTATCCTCACCACTTGACAGACACATTTCTTTGATATAAAGATGGCATCCCAGACTTGGATACATAATTGATGTTAAGCTGGTGTTGAGACGGTAGCTTTTTAGGTTGAAGGCAGTGGAGCATCTCCTACATTCATCTGAACACTTTGTAGTTATATTCACACTCACTTAAGTATGCATATGCAGTGTAGATCACTTTCTGTGGACAGACTTGCATGTGCTGTAGAGGACATTGCGTCTCCTTCAAATTTTCAGATTCTCAGACTATTCACAAACTAATTTAATGTTTTTTTTAAATTACATTTTTCATTAACTCTTTAAACTTCATTTAACGCTGCAATGTTACAGACATCAGCCTTACTATTGTATTGTTTAAGCACTCAACAAACCAATTTAAAAATAAAGGCACCTTTCTTCATGAATCTACTTTCTTCCATTTTGCATTGAAAGAGTCACTTAAGTCTTAACATTCTTTGGTTGGGGGATCAAAGATAGATGCAGTCATACTATACTACCTTAAATTAAACCTTTAATATCCCTGATGGGTGCAGGGAGAAGCATTGTCTTGCAGTTTCAGTTCTAAAAGACAAAGCATGACCAAATGGCAGTCGTCTGCGTACTAAATCAGATGTCAGGATTGACTTATTTATCCTATGAAGGCTTGGTTTACCTTTCATTATGGATATTTTGGTACCTGCATTCTGAGGGCGTATTTGAAGACCTATTACGTCACATAGGTCAAGGTTGTTCCATTTCGAAAGGCTCCATTTGAGCGCACCCAACAAATGTTTCCTTCTTTCCCTAGGATTCCCTAGGATTAACAAAGGATACATCCAGGGCATCCTTTGTGGTACAACATATAGAAAGATTCATTGCCTGCCAATTGAAAGAAGCTGGGGGATTCCAAAGCGGCTGTATTATGTAATGTACTTTTAAAATTAAGGTTCAAGGTTTCTTTATTGGTACCGAAAGGTAAATTTGATGTGCAGACAGGAATTCAGCGTTATAGAGATAAATACAACAGATGATATAAAAACAATTCAAAGGAAACATTCAAAGAAGCTGAAAAATCCCAGCATGGTTAAAGTGCATCATCTTTTGCTAGTTTTGTTCAGCAGTGGTATAGCTGCAGGTATAAAATAGTTCCTGTAACGTTTTGTTCTACCTTTAATGAACTTCTACCGCTGTGTGATCGAGAGCATCCTGACCAGCAGTGTCTCAGTCTGGTACGGAAACTGCTCTGTCGCAGACCGTAAGGCGCTACAGCGGGTGGTAAAAACCGCCCAGCGCATCACAAGGTGTCCACTTCCTGCCATTGAGGATGTCCAAAGAAAACGCTGTCTGCGGCGAGCTCACGGCATCCTTAAAGACTCCTCCCACCCTGCCCACAGACTGTTTACCCTCCTGCCCTCCGGTAGGCGCTTCAGAAGCCTCCGGACCAGAACCAGCAGACTGAGGAACAGCTTTTTCCCCAGAGCTGTTTCTCTACTGAACTCTACCCCCCCGAACTCTGAACTCTGTCTCTCTCTCTCTCTCCCTCTCTCTCTCCGCCCCCTGCTGACCCCCCCCCCCTTTCCCCTGCATATCACCTCACACCCATCATCCCCCCACCACTCCTCCTGGTCACACACACACATCTCTCATCCACCTGTATTATTGTATTATAGTATGTTCATATTATGTCCATATTCTTTATATTATCTGTAAACTAGTATAGCATGCTCACTGCATCTTAATCTGTATATTATAATCCTAAGAATACACTTATATTTATAGCATTTATTTATATTTATAGCATCCCATTAATCCAGCCATCCATATATACCTAATAATTCACTTTTTTTAGTCTACATCTGTAAATTTTGTAATTACTGTACATAGCACAGACTCTTGCACTTTCTGCTTATTTGCACTTCTGGTGAGATGCCAAACCTCATTTCGTTACTCTATACTTGTATATGTGTAATGACAATAAAGTTGAATCTCATCTCATCTCATTTCATCTTTAAGAGCAGCCAATCGACAGCCAACGCAGAGAAGCTGAAACTCCCCATTTAAAGGGATGAAGTAACTGGTTTCTGGAATGTAAGTACCTGGTTTCAATTCAAATAGCTTCCGGTACTTAAAAAAGGGACCTGGACCTCTCAAATTAGCTCTCAATAAGCTAAGCCAATTCCCTGCTGCCTCCATCAAACTCACCAGACAGACTTGCAAGCTATTACTTTAATATCATATTGTACTTTCATACAGAAATAAGGCAGGCATACGAAAAATGTTCACCCTAGTTTATTTCAGCACTGAGTTTCCCTCCATTCACTACAGTGTCAATCATGGCAGTTGTTGCTTAGCACCGTGGCAGAGAGATTGGTTTTGTGATTGAGACACTAAAAGGTTCAAAACACTTAGACCCTGTTTTCTGGGTTGGCAATGCTGTGCACACCAACTCCCTACGGCAACACTGATAGATGCTGCTCCTGCATGATAAACCCATTCATCACTCTAAATATTTAGGGTGAATTCCATTTGCACCCTTGCAGCCTCTATCATTAGTCAGCATCATTATGTTTGAAACACTTTGGACAGTTTGTGTGCTTGCTCTGCACTGAGGATGGAATTACAGATTCAGTTTAATGTGAGAAGGCCATGGAAAGGAGAAAAGGAACAGAAAAAGGTTTTTTGCTCATGCAGTAAGCCAGCCCATAATTTGCATTCATTGTAAAACCATCCGACACACAGTAGACGCTGTTATTGAAATAATCACTATTTTCTGCAATTTCAATCATGCAAGATTCCCAGCACAAGAAAAGGAAATGGTATCTGAAACACGCAGGAAACTTTGAATGAGAAAATAGTCACAGACCTTTGAATGAATGCAATTGTGATTACAGGTGCAGTGTCGGTGACGTGCATGGGTGTTGGGAAATCAACCAATGGTATCACAGTCATTGCTGTAGTGACGTGAGACGACAACATTGTATCCGCAATCGTAGTGCATCAAATGACTATAACAACCTGCAAAGGTCAGATAGAAGCATTGCTGAGAATTTTGCATTCAGGTAGTATGCTCTTATATATCCCACTATACTGTCAACATTATTGTTCTGTTTTCCTCAAAAACTCTAATCTGGTCACTTCCCCATCTCTCCTCTATTCACCCTCACTGTGTCTGCATTGTGCCCTTCTCCATCAGCAGTATGTTTCAGGTGTTTCTCAGCAGCTGAACTGCGCGAAGATGGAGCTTGGTGTTAATTACTTGCCATATCAAACCAATAAGGAAACGTCACCGAATTAAATGTGCATAAACAGCGGACACACCTGACTGATGTGTTGGCAGCCTCTTGCAGGTTCCAGAACATTTCAAAAGTTCCTTAACTGACCGGGTCTTGAGTTGAATTGATCTGCACTAGATCATCTCTTAGTTATGTCTCAATATTGTGGACGTTATTGACACTGTTGTGAGCCCTGGTCACATCAGAAAGCGTCACAGTGAAATTTATGAATGTGTCTTTGCAAAAATAATGCATATAACCTTTTGTGACTTGCTCCAACTGAAAAGCTGCAAAACAGCAGTCGTCATGCTCAAAAGGTTTCCGTGATGTTTTCTACACAAACTCAGCTGCTCTGTTTTCCCTTCTTTGAACAGTTGAACAAATATCTGATTGAAATAATTAATTGTATGAATAAAAATGTAACACATGGTGCTCACTTTGTTCCATTATAACAAGGGCTCTGATCTGTTAAATATTTTAAATGGTTATTAAACGCTGAAATTCAATAGTTTAAAATTCTAAATCACCTGTTTGTAATTCTGTGATTTTTTATTTTTTTTTGAAGATTTATTTTTGGGCATTTTGTGCCTTTATTGGGGAGATAGGACAGTGGATAGAGTTGGAAATCAGGGAGAGAGAGTGGGGAATGACATGCAGGAAAGGAGCCACAGGTGGGATTGGAACCTGGGCCGCCTGCTTGGAGGACTACAGCCTCCATACAGTGTCTGTAACATACAGCTCTACCAGTGCCCCTAAATTCCATTATTTTAATTCAAATGTTTTTATATGCTTTTATTTTGTATTTTTTGTACCATCTTAAGCTACAGGTACTTAACTTCCTGTTTGGATAAAAACCTGCTTTTATCTTGAAATAAAATAAAGAACTCGAGGTAGACCGAATATTACAGCACTAACTTAACCCCAGAAAAAAGGAACTTGTTACTGATGGAAAAGTAAATGAAAACAGCTAAAGAGGACAGTAAAGACAAAGACCTTTGATGTCACAAGATGGATATTACTTTCGATTCATCAATTTAGCCATCAGGGAGAATCTTTTAAAGTGAAATGAGCATTCAAAGGCATAGAGGTGTTCTTTTTTCCACATCACGTTTTCTACTGGATGATGCTGCTGTCTGTGCGGTGGCATAGCTACAGTGACAAAAAGCTAAAGGGACAAAATAGAATGCGATCAATGACATTGAAAAACATTCATCCATATTTTTCACACCTTAATCACATGGCGATTGAAGTGACAGCCCTAATAATAATAATAACCAACAGTGTACCCTGTGCACAGCCAACCTACATACTTAGGTGCTGGTTGGTTGCAGGAACATACAATGCAAAAATAAATTGTGGCATACACGTTTTATTTCGTTTAGCTCTAATAACAACCTTTGATTATAGAGCACCTCTAAATATCAAAGTTACAAAGTGCTTCACGTAGACAGCAGATATTTCAGAACTAATTTTACCCCAAACTTCTCAGTGTTGTACAAAATATAAGCCTCCAGGTTTAAAAAACACTTAATACTGCTGGAGAACAAAATAAAGGATGAATTATCCAACAGAATTGATTTGGTATTAATACATCATGAGCTTCACAATAAGTTAGCTGTCGCTATTCAAGAAAGAAAAAAAGTTAAAATATGGCCTGTCATCAAGTTGAGGTGTTTTGGAAGAGGAAAGCCTTATCACATGGAACACACCTCAGATCTTTTCAAAACATTTCACAGCACCGTGTACTTTCTTGTCTTGCGGTCCCCTGACACACAGGATTGTTGTTTTCCATTAGAGAGCACAGAACACATTTTTCAACACCTACTCCTCTGCGTCCAAAGTCCCACAAAGCTGTCAGGAGGCCACTGCTTAAAATAGTATTTATTCGTCCACACTGTGCATGCTCTGAATAAGAGAGGATGATTCGTGTGAAAGTGTTTCATTCTGGACTTCAGAAAATGTGACGTGCCTCTTTAAGCAGGAGGCCACAACCGACACAATATTTATTTAAATTGTATTCGGTTATTTCAGTTTATTTTATGTTAACTACTATTTTTGTTTGTAGAGTTATGAAATATTTTTATTATGACGCACACATTTGGCCAATCAGCTAGATCATATCTGAATTAC
The DNA here is from genome assembly GCF_963930695.1 of Labrus bergylta. Taxonomy (NCBI): domain Eukaryota; kingdom Metazoa; phylum Chordata; class Actinopteri; order Labriformes; family Labridae; genus Labrus; species Labrus bergylta. The sequence continues at coordinate 14,594,979 of NC_089214.1, forward strand.
ACATGAAAACATAGCACTGTGCTTCTAGTTAGTGCTGAGGGAGAGGTAGACTTAAAGGATGAATGTGCAACATTTTACACATGAATACAGCAGAAATCCAGTTTATCCTATATGTAAATGTCTCTCTGAGTCATGACTGTCTAAAAGGAGTGAGAAGTGTGAGTCCTGCTGCCTGTGTTGTTGTCAGAGTTGTGTTTGCATCAGGTTGACATGGACGGTACGGCTGACTCTTCCCCCTTCTGTTGCAGTCAAGGACTACTCACTGCTTATTTGAATGTCATGCAAGTGTTTTTTTAGATCACAGTCATTCCGTTTAATTTTACTGTGCTGCAATGTGAAGCTACAAGCTAACTAAAAAGCGACGACATTAGCCTGCTAACACAACAATGCAGGACACACTCAATTGCAGCTCAAGCCCAGATCAAAATTGTCTGCCACTTGCGGTTAATGGTGCTTTACATTTGATAACTCCTTTGTGCGAATGCGAGGGGAGGGGGGGGGTCAGAGGTAAGTCGCTGTATTAGAGCAGTTAGCTTTAGTGTGGCGGAGGTGTGGCCAAACAGCAGTTTGTTTTGGTTTCAAGCTGGTGCTCAAAGGCGACAACTACTGGATCAAGACATATATAACTCTAACCTCCATGTGGATAATTCCCACATAAGTCTGTGCACACCGCGGCCAGTCAGTGCCACCAGGCCGGAAATAAACTGTACAAAAAACTTTTTTTCCTGAGGATGATATGTTGTTCATTTGTTCATTTGGTACCTGTTTTGACGTGATTATTTAATAAAGTGATCGAAATACGATTGGAGTCCGTGTATCGTGTTTTATTTAAAATTGACCTGACGCTTTGTGCCTTTTCTTGTCTGACTTCCTGTCGATGCGTGCTTGCAGCGTACTCCGCTGAAAATAGACTTGCAGCATATTTGAAACGGAGCCGAGCTTAGTGCCGCTGGTGGCACACACTGGAGACGGACCGCAGCGCACTCTGTGGAAACACAACGATTAACTTTGAACTATGAACTTCGCTATGGCAATGCCTTCTGTCTACTACTGCGCTGCATAATCATAAACTAATCTTCAAAAGATGCCACTGGTAAAAGAGAGATTTATGAATTTTAAACGATAGTGGGGAAGTTTCAGGAGTGCAGTCCTGAGAGGATTCTGGATCTGACAGTGATCCAGTTCTGTCTGTGGTAAATCTGCACTGTTTTTTTCTCTCTCAGTGAAGCATGTGTAAAACAAGTGTTTTATGACAAAATTTGATTGTGCCACTCATTGTCATTTTGAGAATGTTTAAAGTCTCTACAGCTACCATTTTCAAAACAACCTGTGGTGTAGAATGATCCACAAATAAGAAGGTGTTGGTTCGACAGTTTGCAAAACTCACAACTAACAGCCAACATGAATATCTACTGATTATTACTTCAATTTGTTTTTATTCCAAATTAATTTAATGTCTTTCCAGAAATGATGAGGAGACAGGCTTCAGAGACGTGAGCCCTCAGATGACTGCCAGGAGTGTTTGGCATTGAAGGGGACATCATGTGGATAGAAAAAGAGAACATTTCATGTTTCAGTATTAAGTCTACACATATCTTTGAGTGCTGTGGCTGATTGCAGTCTGGCGAGCCATCCATCCATTTGAGAATCCTGAGAGGAAGGAAACATTGTATTTGTCCTCTCTACAGTGGTGGTAGGACAATAGACTTTGATAGTGTAATTTTTTCTTACATTGGAGAACCAACAAAGGGGTTTAAATAACCATATGGACTGAAGTATATATTTGTATTCTTTGGAAAGATTGTTTTCTTGTGATTTGATATCTTGAACTCTGTAGCAGAGTGAGTGTGGGGACAGATGGTGCGGCCACCGGGCCCACTGTGGGCCAAATTGAACATGCATTTTTTTTTTAATTTAGTTGAATATTTCGAATAAAGTTTGTTTGACGTGGTCTGAGTCTCTTTTTTTTTTTCCGCATTCAAGATACACAATGTATTTTGCAGAGCCGAGAGGGCCCCCCCACCACTGCCAATGAGGTTCTCAACATAGGCAGCAAACAGCACCAGTGGGGTACTGTGGCCTGTTTGTAATGTCATTGATTCCACCCCTGAGCACCCCCTTTGCTGGGCCCCCACTACTGTCTGGAGTTTTAAAAACCTATATTCGTCTCTCTGCTTTATTTCTGTTTACCTCGCTGTGTTTCGTAACATTATAAGTGTAAAAAACAAAATATTTTAAAAAAGTCCAGATCAGAGCATTTCTCAAATCACTTAAAATTGTATCGTATTCATAAACACTCCAATTCACCAGTGCAAATGCCGAACGCAGCTTCAGCAGCTTGAAGTTAACTAAGAACTCTCTGCGGGTATGCATGAAGGATTCCAGACTCTCAAAGCTCACCTCACTATCAAGAGAGAGGGAGGATGAAGGAGAGGAGGATGGTGCTGCTTTAAGATCAGCAGGTCACACATAGTTCAGAAATACTTTACAGTTTGGCTGGAAAAAAGATCTAAAATGGTAAATCAATTAACCCACTAACTGTGATATTTAAAACATTAATCAAATCAAAACAAACTAGTATTAACAAGGCCCTAATCATGTAATATTAATAACAAAACACTTAATAAATTAAACAGCTTTAAACTTAAACAGAGCGTAAAGCTCTAAAATAAAAGTGCATAAACAAGTAATAGAAACAGAATATCCAAAAATATCAAAACAAGGAGAGGTGTTATTGTGGTTATATTGTTGATTATTTTCTATTGTTTGTCTGCGTTGTGAAAGGGAAAGAGGAACATATTACCTTAACTGGTAATTGAAATAGAGAATAAATGTTCTAAATTGTTCTTTCCTTTCAAATGATCCTGCGTCTGTGTCTTGTTTCACTGTTTTCTGGTCGGTATCCATTTTCTCCTGAGCAAACGTAACTTCTGCTGCGCTAGTCCAAACTGAAATTTGTTGTTTAAACTTCTCATTATAAACATCCTTCAGAGTTCTCCAGTCAAACTTTCTGCTTTAACTTTGTCCCACTGTACTCACTGTATAGTTGTTTGCACACAGCTCCCCCGTGCAATGAGACAATATTACAGCATTACTGGTGTGTGCATTTTGCTTCCAAAGAAATTGGTTTAGATTGAGCTGCAGCGAAGCCAATAAAGAATATTGCAACACAGTAATACCAAACCAGATTTGAGATTATTTTAAAGTGTCTCCATTAGAGTTCATTCACCAGAAAGCGTTGACTGGAAAGTTGATAAGTTCAGAAAGGTATCAGGCAGGCTGCACTAAAACTGCTCTATCGGCTTGATAACAACCAGTTAAATCATCATACTGCACAGAGTGTACTGTTCTTAATGTGTGGCAACACACTTTAACAGCAAGCCAAACTCCCTCCAAAAAATGCAGAATAGTCAGGATTCATCTTAGTTGTGACTTTTAATAAGAGTCCGTTGCAGATACATTCATGAAGCAAGAGTGAAACTGTAGAAAACATGAAATATAAAAATAAACCAATATTCGACTGACAAAGTAGCTTACTGCTTTTTACTACATGCATTTTAAACTATTAACGTCCTATGACTTGTATGTATTTGTATTAAAGCATAATCAGTTTGAATATAATGTATGTTACAATCTATGTCTCCTTTTAACCAACATAAACTTTAAACTTTCAATTTCTCAATAACCACATATGCAAAGGTTCAAGGCATTTTCCTTACAAATATGAACACACATGATTTAAATATCACGCAGTAAAACAGAATACACTTACAGATGATGCTTAAACAAGAGGATGGCAGCAGATGCGACACATGTCCACTTGCTCTGCATGTGAAGAAAATGGCCTCCTTACAATAAACTTCCTGTATAAACAAGCTACTTCCTGTTCTAACAGAACAACTAGTAGGAGGTGCTAAAACACTGCTAAAGGCACTTAACAGACTGAGGCAGGACACAGATATCAGCCAAAGCTTAAGAAGAAAATGCAGGGTGCTTCATGCTTAAGAACTGGGCTATATGAGAACAGTTTTTTTTAGTTTCTTTTCTTTAAATTGGGGTTAAAATAACAAGCGTTTTCAAAGCATGGTATGTTACCTAGAAACCTATTCTACTTTATTGGGAGCTGTGTGCAACAACTTTCTAACTCTTCAATATTTTTTTGCACTGCAACATACTGAAACATATTCAACAAATTTTAAAAAAGGAGCAAAACAAAAAACGTAACGTCAAGAGAGTTGAGCTGGAGTTAATGTATGGAGTTAGATCAGTCTCAATATTCACAATTACACACAGAAGGATACACAAATGTATTTCAATGCACACACAAATATATGTAATTCTATATAAATGTAAGACAAATCCACAAATAAAAAAAACAAGATAAACAAATGCATTTTTTTCAGCAGGGAAATGTCTGTAGCCAATCAGATGTCTGCTTCCTATTCAGCCAATCACAGTAGCGTAGATTCAAGGGTATGTTTTGATGTGATCACTTCAGCGTTACATCTGCGCAGACAGCGATTAGCCTAGCTGTCTGACTGAGTCATCTTTATTCTGACCAGCACAAATAGTCTCTGTGGTTGTTGTACTATAGATGGAAAGAAACAGAATTAGATTCAAATTGTTAAGGTTTAGATGATTATTGGTTGTTTAAAGGCACCAAAGAGCAGTTAGATGAGTAGTAGCTTACAGACGCTGGTGGAATTGTGTAAGCTACATTATGATAGAAACTTTCAAATGGGATTTATAAGTATGGAATTTCTGTTATATGACTTCAGGTTTTTGCCTAAGCCAGCAATACGATTAGGCTGAATGCTCAGAAGCTTCTGGATGGAGCGGTGTGTTTTACACCAATGTGTGCTCTTTTTCTTCTGTCCATCTACTGTAGTAGTCTGTAACATGTTTGTTTCTAATGCTTTCTTCAGAATGATGCATCGCACAGCAGGTCAGCACAGCTTCTTTATCGTAGCGCACACATTAAGGTGATTCAACAAAAAACAAGTTATTAAAGACGTCACTTTATTATTATTTTGCTAACTTAAAAAAAAGTTACACTTAAAATTAAGGTCACAATATTCATTTATGTGTAAGAATTATTGGTATGAGCTGCTGTTAATAGTCTAAGAATTGTCAATCATCATTTGTTGTCTTGAAACTGTTTTATATGCAAACAATCAGACACAGCTTTAAACATATGGGTTATAAAATGAGGGAGAAAAAGCTGTCAGGAAGCCTTTCATTTAAAGAAAACCAATTCCCAATGTATTGCACACATACAGCCGATGTTTTATCTTATTAACAGCTCAGTCTGAGAATTAGTTCTTTTGTAAATGTGGCTGTCAAAGGGTTGAAGGTGTCCTCTGGGCGTACAGTGACATTTTCCTGCCCTGAACTATTAAAACTATTCTATAATAAAAAACATTATGGTTTAAAAATATGTATAAGAAGTAAAACATTGGGTCTGCAAATTTAATGGAGTAATTCCTTTTCTTTGGAGCAGCTTCAGATTTACATGTTAATGAAACTTTAGCCTCAGGGAATGGCTCTATGCTTTCTCGCTTAGAAAAAAAGTTATCAGTGCTCCTGCAGCAGTGAACTGTAACAGACAGTGCAGTGACTGGTGAGTTGTTTACACAGTTATGTTGGAATCTCGGGGACAACAATTCATTATATGAGTACAGATGAGATCGGGCACAGCAATGACGGTACCTTTTCCCCAGTGAAGTCAAAGAGCAGCCACGTATCGGTTTACAAAATGCAATGTTCATAACGCAAGGAAATGAAAACGCTGCTTACATCACTGTTGCTAAGGGAGTTCACACATTATGTGATGACTCACTGAGCAGCCTTATGATCTATACCGAAATTCTTTATGCTTCACTGAGGGGTTGATGACTTCAGGAAGTTCATGTCCAAAGAAACACAAACAGAATGTGCAACATTTTACGCATAAATACAGCAGAAATCAAGTATATCCTGTGTAAATATCTCTCTGAGTCATGACTGTCTACATTGAGTGAGAAGCCCGAGTCTTGCCAGCTGTACTGTTGTTGGAGCCGTGTTTACATCGTGTTTACATGGACAGGATGGCCTAGCGTATAAAGCTTTTTTAGTCAAGGACTAGAGAAAATGAGAATAACATATTCACTGCTTATTTGGATGTTAGTAATTGTCTTTAGATCTCGGTCATTCCGTTTCAATTTATGTGCAATATGAAGCTATGAGGTAACCAAAGAGTAACCTTTAACCTGCTAACACAACAATGCAGACCACAGGCAATCATCTCAAGTAAAGGACGATTTTGTCCATCACTTTCGCTTAACGGTGCTTCATTATGGTGAGTTCTAGTTTCATAGCTCCTTTGTGTGAATGCGAGTGGATGGGGGGTTGGAGGTGTGCCGCAAGAGGAGAGCGGAGGCGTCAGAATAGCCTAACAGCAGTTTGTTTTGGTTTAATGCTAGTGCTCAGGGGTGACATCTACTGGATCAAAAACTGTGCCTTTCGTAAGGGGTCTCTACTTGAGGCTCAGTCACAATAGAAAAGAAAGTAAGAAAAATGTTACAAAAGAAAAGGACCATCTCCATGAATAACACACGATCAGTGTTCCCTTCAGGTGAACTTAACTAATAGCATACAGTCATGTCAGCGCTGACAATTATGGGTACATCAAGCTAGAAAAAAAATATAATAATAATAATAATAATAAGAAGAAAAAGCAATATGGGAGTATTTTCTGGAGTTGCAGCGTACAATTTCCTTTACCTGTCCTGCTATGTCAGAATAAACTTATCAGTAGAGATTTATACATTTTAGACCATGATGAAAGAAAAGTTATAAACAGGCTGAAAGCAAACACTCTGACCACTGGTCTGACCTCTTTATATTTTTGCTTACAAGGTATAACTTTACAAGGGATGAAGTTATGATAATTGACTTAACAGAGTGTAGATTCTGACCAGTATCTGTAGGCGACTAAATAGCTATATGCTATATGCTAACTGGTTACATGGCAGCTTTTCGGGTACAAGGACTGTCAGTGTTCCACATAAGCAGCAGTATTAAACATCGACAGTCCTTGTGTGGAATTTGGTGTTTGTATCTGATAAAATATATCAGCCAATGAGGCACCCTGTAAAGGTGAGCTGGTTAGACCAATGAGTACTGACAGGGAGGTGAGGGGCGTGTCCACCAAAAGCAAGGGTGACAGTGCTGTGCATTGATAAGGTAACTGTGAGGTAAAAAATCTTGCTTGATAGAACCAGACTTGTTTGGTTTAAAAAAATGAATTAAGCTTAAAAGCCGGATGCCAATGGATTGTGAAGACCTGACAAAAACATTGTCATAACATGTTTACTTTCATGACAGGCACGGAGTAGGGACGCATCTTGCATAGAAACTGGATTTCAACACTGAGTGGGAATGAGACCGCACTCACAGAATCATGCCAACATAATGCTTCCTTTCATTTCCACTGATGGAGGATAAAGCTCAGAGAGTGAGTGTATGACTGGTTCATTTTTTTTCCCTCCCAATGAGACATTTCAGGTTCAATCAGAGGAGAGCCAGTTACACAATCGTGGGAGGCCTTTATCGAAGTACAGATTGTTTTGTTTAGGGGTGAAGGCGCGGAGGAGATTAGAGCGAGATAAAGACGAGGAGGAAGGTTTCTTTTTTGGAGGTGGCAGTGTGGGGGAGACTGAAAAGACAAAAATGGCCTCACCAGGGCTTTGCACAAAAATGCTACAACAGCGGGACTATTGAGCTCCAACAGTGAGTTTTGAGTTTTCTTATTTTTAGAATCACTGATAAATTCAGCCTGCGTGGGTACGGATTTCTCTTGTAGGACATAAGCATTGAGAACATCCTGTCTAACCTACTGAAGGAGATTCTCTGCAAGGTTCAAAAGCAAAAGTGAGACATTTGATTAATTTGTCATTCTAATCTCACAGGAGCTGCTGTATGATTTTAATGGCTTCATTGCCTATATGCACATGCATGCTCATGTGAGAATCTATACCATATGATGATAGTATTGCATTTAAACTGTGTCCTCCATCACATTAAACTCACGTTGCATGTCTGAAGATGAATTAAGTATAAGTAACCCAAGGGAATTTGGCTTTTTAAATGGTGTTGGTTCGTGCTTCTGTGCGTGCGTGCGTGCGTGCGTGCGTGCGTGTTGTATTGTGTGTGTGTGCAGTCACATATTCTCACAAATATGCGCTCCCTGTGACTCCATCCATCAGTCTAATTACTCATCAATCCTGTTAATTCTTCATTATCATTAACCTTGGCAATCTCCCCGTAAGAACACTGCCATCTGGTAATTCTTTCAAAACTTGCCATTTGAGTATACTGCATTCACTCAAACACAAACACACATCATTGAGTGCATCAAGAAACACACTTTGTCTCTGCTGGCTGTTCCTGCACCACAATCTCTGAAGAGACTTGTGCGGTGTGATAAAAGTTGGGGCTGCACACGTCTACCTCAGTTAATGAACCCCTGCTGCTGAATCCTTGTTAATGGATTAGTCCATTATGATTAGAGCATGATAGCCGCAGAGCCCCTCCCAAGCCCGACATTTGCCATTTTACACGCAGCACCGAGCCTTCCTCATTTTTTTTTAATTAATCAATTGATCATGAAGTGCTGTTTAATTGGAGACTGATTGATTGATGAACAAGCAAGCATATTTCTCATATCCTTTGTACTCCCATTAATGTGCCCTGGGCTCAGATGATCAACGTATAAGTGGAGTTGTGAACTTTATGTTCACTATAATAGATGGAAAAACATCCCGGGCAACATGGATCATGGCCTGAGGAGATTTGTCAAATTACAATGCCCTGAGTCTGCATAGTGACCAGTGTGCTGGCTGGCAGAAATACCTTACAAAGCTTACATCCAGATTCATCTAAATGTATGGGTTTGTCACTTAATTAATTTCCTTGTTAAGGTGTTAGATCGAACCATCAAATACTCCTGATTTCATTTCATTTAACAAACATTGCAGAACGTTTTTTTTCACAACGCATCACCAAAATGGACCTGGTTTTTACTTTGTGGGACCTGTATGTTCTCAGAAAATAACATGCCATTTGACCTTCTACATCTTGTGTACCAGAGAAAATCCAAAGTGATGGTAAGCGCCAAACACTTCATTATCAATGTTTTTTTTTTCATTAAGGAAAAGGATCCAAGGCACCATGTCTAAGTAGAGCCCAAATAAGTGTTCCTCGGTGAGGTAGGTTTCAAGTGGGTGTGGACTCTGATTTGACTTCAAATAGGTTGATGTTTGGAGCCACATGGGCAACCCTGTTTGGCGGATGATAGTGAATAATGGATGTGTCCTAAACTAGCTACTTTCCAAGGGCAAAGGTATCATATGCAACATTTTAAACATTAGCAGATAGAAATATATTTAGTCAGGAGTCTATTTTTTATTTTCTTGTGCCAGTGCAAGAGTACTAGGATGAGAACAAACAGACTTTTCAAACTGAAGAAAATAATTTGTTTGGTCTAAAATGGATCAAATAAATTGGACAAGTATCATCTTTGGGCTAAATATGAGAAAGTTGATCAGGCCGTGCGCTAATGGGAAAGGAGTTATGGCCCAAGAAAATTGTTTTGTTTTGGTCTCAGAGACTGGTGCTAAAGTGCAACACCTACTGGACATGTTCCTTGAAAGTTGCATAAACCTTTAAATGGTCAAGGACCCTTCATTAACCGATATGGTTTGACCTATGTTTGGATAATCTTCAAAACAAGATCAGGACTAGCAAAATGTGTCCACAGATAAACTGCAACCATTTTGGGGAAAAGCTTGGGTTCCGGGCTTGTATTTCTAACCAGCAAGTCCTCATACCTAAATACCAACCGTTTCTTGCATCTTAAAACTCATATTTGTATATGTTAACTTAGGCAGCTGAAATAGAACAAGTTAAGTTCAAAGAAGGTTACACATACATCAGTATCATGATTAAAATTAACTATTTTGATTGATGGGAGATGACAGCAAGTCAAAGACAATTTGCATAGTTGGTTTATGAACTCTGACATCCTCACTTTAAGATCCAGTGTTATTAGAAAATCATGCTACAGCTCAAACCAAAATGTTACACTCTTCATTCACTCAATTATAAGTCTTCTTGTCATTATTAAAAATTAAAACAAACTAAAAAATTAAAAACTATCATTCTTAAAGCAGGATGGAAGATGGAAAAATAACTTTTTTGTAGAATGATGTCTTATTGAAGGACATCAAATGCAACTCTTAAGAAGCAAGTTCATCCAAATAAGTATTCAAGTCAGGAAGCGCTGAAAGTAGAGGCTCTGTTATAAGTACTAAAGTAAGTAACTAAGTACTGGAAAAGCCTGGAAACCGTTGAGCATAGGGCACTTATACAGCTGTTGAGGGGCAACCAGGTCACAAATGTTATTGAGGCTTGCCCTTGCTTCGTCTGAAATAGTACAACTCAATATTGATTTTGTTATTTACCGGTAGCCAGTGAATGGAGGTTAAAAGGTTAAGATGGATGGTGATGTGGAGGCACTTTCCTGAGCTGGTTAAGCTCCTAACTGCTGCAATTTTCACCAACTGCAGTCATGAAAGAGTAATTTGACTCAACATGTAATAAATTACCACTGTGCTCGACTATTTTCTAGGCTTTGGCAATGTGTTCCAAACAGTCACATATGGTTTTTCAGGGGAAGACATGCTAATGGACTTTGATATTGTGGATTGGGGGGGGTTTCACACTATTGTTAGTTATTTTGAAGCACAGCATAACCGGTCACAGTACCTCTACCTCCACAGCGTACCCCATTTAAAATGTATTATGGCTTTCTAAAATATTGAATGCTATCTCTATTGATCCTGGCTCAAGTTTTTCAGTGGGGCTAACATTTACTCATATGAAGCTGTAACAGTCATGAGTTGAATCCAGTCCTTTATAAGGTGTTCTTTATTTCAAGTTCTTCAGTAAAATCTTGGCAGCATTAAGAAAGCCTGCAAGGGGCCTTTGTAAATCCACCTGGAAAAATGGATTTGTATCAGAGAAGACAAAGACATGGTGCCGCACTGGACCAAAATAGGGAATCCAGTGGGCATAACATAAGGTGGAAATGACCCTCACATTTATACAACTCAATACAAACAGAGCAATTTTAAGGCTGTGAACTTTGTATTTGACTGCATGCTGCTATAATGCTTTCCACTCTGTCTGACTTTGGATGGTAAATGGACTTGAGCTTGGTTGCTAAGTAAAGTATGCATCAGAAGTAACTAATACCATTCATACACATTCATACGAAGCAGTGGGAGCAACTTGGGGTTGTCTTGCCCAAGGACATGTTGCTGCAGGAGCTGGGGATTGAACCCTCAACCTTCCAATTTAGAGACAACGACTCTACCAACTGAGCCACAATAATAGTTTGAGATAGGTTTTTCACTGATAAAGTTAGCATAAAAAAAGGAAAGCCAAGTTGCTGCTGAAAATTTGGTGGAGAATACACAGAATGGAGGTATGCTGTGGTCTTGCATGAAAAGTTAAATCTCCCAAACTCTTTTTTCTCCGATGGTTGTGGACAGTGTGTCCTCATTAGATACATGCTACAGAAATACACACTCTGTGAAGCGATAGCATTAGACCCATCAAATAAATCAATGGACCACTCGGAAGCCATTATATTTCCCATGGATCACCAGCAGTTGGGAGCAGCAGGATCTAATAGATACAGTTGGATTAGATGAAGTTGTCCACATGCTACATGTCAAAGAGTGACAAACAACCATGTTGCAGCTCATTACTCACTAACCTCATTAAGAGGCTGACAGCTAGCCTTTATTCATATTTATGCACCTTTGTCTTCGGTGTGGTTTTCCAACAATAGTGGAGTGCGGGCCATTTGAGAAAGAAAGGACCTCTGTGTGCGAGACTTGTGTGGTCTGAAAGATGAGAAATCTAAGAATTATTGTGAGAATAGTCCATATATTTCCCTTTTATATTTGGGCAATCATTATGAGGCAGCAGCAGATTAGAGAATGTGTACCATCGTTGAAGTGAAATTGACCCAAAATAGGATCAACAGGCCATGAAATTGCTGCAGATCCAGTGCAAGTGCAGCTATTTTACAGACTGAGAGAGTCCTAAATGAGCTGCAAAATGAAGCTGCTTTGTCTTTAGGATACAGGGCAGGAAAAGAAGCTAAAAAGAATAAGGTGGAGTATTTATGGATTTTTCTACATTCTTTTAGAAAGTGAGAAAAGACACTAAAATTCTGTTTGGTCACGCCATGGTATCAAAGACTGAAGGATTGCGATCAGCAGCTCTACACATAATAAAGATAAATGTTTCTCTTTATCGTAGCCGTCCATTTCTTGACATGTTGTCGGATTGTTGACTCATTCTGACACTATTATCACTGTGTGTTATACGTATCCACATGAAGCGAAGAAGATGAGGTGATTTTCGACATTCTGTCAGACGATGTCACCCCTTTCCGTCTGAACACTAGAGCTTATGCATAATTGATCAATGTTACGAGGATGTGCGGGATCTGTTGTGCATTTTCATCTTCGAGGTAAAAGAGTTCAGCACCGTCGCCATGGACACCCATGGGCTCCTTAAGCGACTGAACCTCATTGCTTTACATGGAAGCGGGAGTGGATGTCACGAGAACTGACAGGCCTCCATCCATCTGAGAGCTCATTATCACTGATGACTACTCTGATATTCCTCTTTAGGTGCACTCCTAGCATGTTAATGGATTTTTAATGCTCTGGTAAATGCACTCACATGACAGTGCCATGTTCACACACATAAATGTGCCATGCCGTGTACTGGAATCAGATGTTTTTTTAGCCTCTATTCACTCTGCGGGACTCTGGAAGATATTTTAACCCTAGGTACAAGTGTTGGCTTTTTCTTTTTGAAGATTTTTTTGGGTGGCTTTCTCGAAGAGGGAGAATGTGGAATGTCATGCGGGAAAGGAGCAACGTGTCAGATTCAAACCAAGGCTTTCCTGCTTGGAGGACTGTAGTCTCCGTACATTGGGGACGCACACGAACCACTAGGCTACCATTGCCCCAGGTGTTGGCTCTTCTGGAATTTTCTTCATCTCTTTCTGTTTTTTTCTAAAAGCCTGCCATGGACTAACACTAAGAACAGTGTATCTGGGACTCAAATCCTAGACATGCTAGTTGTAGCATTACTGGTTGTGAGTCTACATGAAACATGGGATGAAAGAGTGGCTGTTCAGCACTGATGGTGAGTAAAAATCTTTTCTCATAGAAGAACTGGTCAGGAAGTGGAAATTAATGCAACAATAAAATGGTGGATTTATTCACCATCATGATTTTTAACTGTCTACACATAAACACCCTAAACATAGTTTCTGAAAATCTTCACCCTGGAAGGAGTTTTCCTGAAGGTGTGTTTTCAGTGACCTAAAACAGCATTTGCATGTGACGAAAGGCAAAAACACATCAAATATACCAGCCTACATGTGGACTAGGCCTGAATAAAGTGAAAGAAAACACAGCCTCACAGAAAACAGCCAAGAAACAACAATGCTTCCCGTAAGAATACGGCTGACTCTACTTTTATTTCTCTCTTGGCCCCGCCCTAATTGGAGCAAACCATTGCGGGAGTATAGGGTACGGAAGAACAAAATTCCCCCTGAAATCACAGTAAACATCATTAAACAGCCATATAGCATAACAGTATTTCAAGTGGGAAGCTTAAGCATAATGCAAACTAACAACAATAATCATGACACTTGATTTATTCAACCTATTTAGGTAAAACAAGAAACACAGCACAAACTGAAGGCTCCACTCTGTGTCCAATTAGGCACAGGTGGCCTCACTCAGCCTAATTACTCTGCTTTTTTTGTTTACCGTAATGCAGGCCTTTCAAATAATGAATGTTAAAAAGGATGACCTATATCTTACATTCAATTAACTTAACTTAAGAAAATGAAATATTTCGATGTTACAGCTCGTGTCTACTCTTTTTACAATTGTGCTTTTCACTGAGCACAAGTGATGTCCAGAAAAGGACAAAGAAACTGAAACTCAAAAATGTTTGTGATTATCCCTACCAAGCATTATCAGATAGGGAATCCAATTAGATCTGAATATCTCAAAGTTAACAATCATTTTATAGATGAGCTGTTCAAAAGTTTCTGCTTTAAAATATGCATGGCAATATGAAGACTAGATCTGTCTAGTTAATTTTACTTTCAGGGACACCCTCTTTATTGTCAAGACTGAGGAAGACCAAGGTATTGGACCTAAATGCAGATTATCAAAAATATTCAATGAAACAAAAAGGCGAAAACAAAGCTTACTTTTTCCAAATGAAAACCCAAAGGTAGTAAAAACAAATTGATCCACAAGGAAACACTGGGAGATAGACGTCTGAAGTGACGCTGAAGGGAAGAAACTGTGGGGCTGTGTCTGAAATTACACACTCATTCCCTACTCCCTACTCACCGCATAGTGTGTCGTATGTTAGTGGACCATATAGTGCACTCACTGAGTGCGTCTAATTTCAGACGCTACTCGCTCACTCGCCGGACGCTGACAGTGACGTCATTGTTGTCGCGCAACTAAAGTGTGCAGCTTAACAACGGCCGATGATCAATAATAACAGTGAATAACAACATGAATTTCAGTGATAACTCATACTGAGGAGCTGGAGCTGATCACAGCAGTCATTGGGCTAGAGGCAGGGTACACACTGCTTGCCAGTCAATCAAAGGACTAAGCAGTAAAATCTAAACGTACAAATATAAAATAAAAAGGAGCTAATCATGACTTTTTTGTGTAAAGAAAAATATATATAGAGAAACATTGCACTGTATTTACTGTACATTTTTAGAGCACAGGGATGATGCACTGTTACTTTTAGAGGATGTATTATAAAGAAGAAGATTTACTTTATTGATCGGAATGAAATTTCAGTTTTTACACTCTGTAGACATGCAACACACACACAGGCTGAAGTATATACACACATGCACACAAACAGGATCCTATGGACATGCACTAAGGGAGAGATGTCAGAGTGACGGAGTGGCCCACAGTGGGCGCTCCTGAGCTGGTGGTGGGGAGGGGGTTTGGTGCCTTGGCAGTGCTCAGGCACCTCTCCAGCTACCAAACCAACTTCCATACTTGGTCTGCACCGGGACTTGAACCAGTCACCCTCCAGTTCCCAACCCAAATCCCTACAGACTGAGCTACTGCCGCCCAAACATTTCTATATCGATTATGTGTCCCATCTGTAGATCCTGTTTACGGCACAGGGCCAATTCGCCCTTCAGGTATTGATTCACACTCCTGTGATCATTTTTAGTCACAGATGATGTATGTCATAACTTTAGAGGAATACATCAATAACCTTACATTCTGTAAGTGATTGGAAAAAAAAAAAAGAACATCAAGCTGAGTGATGTCATGGCGACTCTCAGAGGGACGCTGCCTCTGCGTTTGACGACACTTCCCATGTGCTCCTTTGTTTAGGTCCATCATGCTTTATGTTTGTCAACCGGGTGTGTTCAGCTTTAATCGCCATCACCATTGCTTCTTTCATTTTGATATTTGTGACTCTTTGCCCCTCCGTCCTCCTGTCAGTGACCTTGAGATCGACCAGTGTCATGGGATACAGCTGAATGGTTTCTTGTATTGATGTCTCTACACAATGGGACCCGACTGGGAAAGGATATCTCATTTGGCAAATGTGTGGCCATAAATAAACTTGTTTGCTCCGACTTCATATAAGCTTTCAGCCTGTCTGCTTTTGAAGCTGCAGTTGTGTCGACGTGTCACATTTCCTGCCTGTCTTTCTGTCTGCAGAGCATGAAAAAATAATGCAGAATGCAGCCGATCTCACAGACCACAGGGTGCACACGTTCATTAGACTTCATCCCAGTCTGCCTCTGCACATGCAGAGACTGAGATGTTACAATCACTCAGTGAGAGAGTGTCAGCAGCTACCTGTTTTGAACATGTTCTAATTGAGACTTGTAAGGTGCAAAAACATCCCCTGGGAATCTGTGTGTGTTAATTAGCAGGTACCTGCAGTTTTTGGTCAACCTGATGATTAGACCATGGGTATTGGCCGTGGACGTGGCGAGAGAAAAAAGGTTTGCCCATTTCCAAGGCACACCTTCGCAGCCCACTGAAAACAGCTCCGAGACCCACTTTTGGCCAGTTGACAACCACTGCTTCTAAGTCATCTAAAGCATTTTGATATGACTGGGGATACATTAAGACGGACACAAAAGACATGAATGCATGGATCCACTCATACCTAGGGTGCGGTCACACTGGCAATCCATACCGTGCTGTACTCAAGCACGATTGCCCCCCCCCCACTGCGCCATTTCCATGCTGGCCGGCACGGCCCACGGTCACACTGCACAGGACTATCCGTGCCTAAGCACGATTACCTCTTGCACATAACGTCTTAATACAACACATGCACGCTTTATGTTATTATGAAGCGTGCTCGGTTGACAAACAGGCGGACGAGATAGAGAGAAAGAGAAAAAGAGACGCGCAGTCGAGTCTGCATCTGCACATTGGAGAACAACACAGAGAGCATGACAGCTACTTTGTGTCTTATATTGTGTCATTTTAGTCCGATGCAGACATGAAACTCCGGATTTCTCCATAATGAAGGCTGTCAGCGTTGTGTACCTGCGTGCTTGTGCTCGTGCATGAAGTGTACCTTGCCGAAGCACACCTCTCCGAAGTTTGCCAAAGCCAAGGAAGTGTACTGTGCCTGAGCGGTCACGTGCTTGAGCACGGTACGGATTGCCAGTGTGACCGCGCCCTGAGATGATCTAATTTTTTATATGCTTTCCAGGCAGCCACACCATTGGTTTTGAGTTCTAAAAAAAGAAAAGAAAACATAAAAAAAGAGCTTAATGAAATCAACCACCTTTAATAGTAGAATAGTAGAATGTCCTCATTTACCTCCAATTCTCTGAAACAATGTGACCTAAGGTTCCTTCATGGAAGCTTCATTTAATTTGATCTAATTTAATTAGTTTAAGAATCATAATTACTCATCGTAAAAGATAACTTGAGTGTTTTCACATTTAGCATAACTGTTAGTCACTGTCTGTTGACATGAGCCAACATGGTGGCCTCTAACAACAAAATATACACCCACAATTTGCAATCTGAAACAATTTCTGGTTACATAAGACTTTATGATGTCCTCATTTACAATATAAAACACCAGGAAAAACATTCTGTCGCTTCGTATTCCTTTTAAAGCAGCTAGGTTTTTCAAGTTGTCTGCATGTTTTGCATGTTTGTAGAAGCACCGTGGATGATATAACCATTTTGTTCTGAAGTTGAGTTTAAGCTTTGACACATTATGCATTCAAAACACTAAATCCTGATCATATGAAATTTATACTAATGCTTCTTAAACCATGCAAAGAACACCAACACTTTGCTTCAGATGTACATTTTCTGCACAAATCCTGTTGATATTGTAGCCCACTCGTTGTGGCGTTCACCGCCTGTTGATGGCGCACACATCTCATCCCTCCTTGTCTTATTTTTGGCCCTTCATGTTACTGCTAAGAGCCACATGGGATGTTGTATAACTTATTTACACATCCAATCTGAAGGCTCTCTCACTTTTTCCTGATGAACTCTCAGTGCACTTTTGTTGACCATAAACAGCACATAAAGTAGTCCTCCCTGTTACACCATCACATTTTTACCACTTGAAAAAAAATGATGATAAAAGGAAAACATTGTGGGTAATGCATGTACACGCTGTGGCCGTGCTCTTTTCCAGGCTTTTAAAGCTTATACGTGTAGGACAGAGGTCAAGTGCACACACTGGTATTAAAATGCAGCAGTGGAACAACTAAAGGCAGAATAACTGAGTTGACAATGCTGCATGGAGACCGAGCAATCCATTATGAAGTTTTGTTAACAAACAGTCCTGAAGTCACACATAGTTTCTTTATGTGGGAAGTCAAGGGAGGCAAGACATTCACATTTATTGCATTCTGATTTATTTTTTGTTCTACATTCTGGTTTGTTTTTTATCCGTCTCCTGATGTGTACACATACTGTATACCTGACCAAAACATCCAGCAACCTTTTTGATTTTGTAAAGTTTTCCAAGTTTTTGGTTTATTCCTCAGTGTGGATTTCCATACATAGCGCTGTACCCGTTCAAGTCTTGGTAAAGCGCTATGTATGGAACATTTGGTCTGGTTGCTGGTTAGGTGCCAGGTACTCTCCTTGAGCAAGGCACCAAACCCCCAACAGCTCAGTAGTGCCCCCTGTGTGCAGCCCCCTTACTCTGACATCTCTCCATCAATGCATGTCCATGTAGGTCCTGTTTGTGCATGTGTGTATGTGTAACTTATGTATTTAAATCCAGAAACCAAGCAATGCACTCACACTTTGTTTTACATGCTCGTGAAGTCATGAGGATACAGGACTTTAAAATGAAATGTTTGCACAAGCTAGGCTCCGGCCGATTGTCGAACCTCGGATGCAGGAGGAACAATGTGGATTCCGTCCTGGTCGTGGGACAGTGGACCAGCTCTTTACCCTCGCAGGGCTTCTTTGGGGGGTATGGGAATTTGCCCGCTGGCCCGTTGGCTCGGCGTCAGCAGTAATGCAGGCGTTGTGCCGGACCGTTGTGGCGAAGAGGGAGCTGAGCCTGAAGGGAAAGCTCTCAATTTACCGGTCCATCTACGACATTTGCACAAGCTAGAGTTTTTTTTAAAACTGAGAATAACATCATGAAGGGGGGAACCGGAAGCAGCATACAGTCTCTAAATAGGAAACTTGAATGGTGTGTAATGAATCTGTTTCGTTTTTTCTTTTTACAGAGAGGTCAATAGAATCCTGCAACAGAAAGAACAGAGAATATGCAAACACCCTCTGACCATATTGTCCCTATTCTCCGATATTCTCATTTATGCTGGAAAAGGTTGAACTCAGCAGAATAATCAAGTTTGATACAGGACTGTGTTAAATACTTGATTCTGATTAGTCGATTAAGCATAGCAATTGCCCCTCGAGAGATCACCATCGTTAAGAGCAAACTGAAGAAATACAAATGTACATACCATGTACGCGGCTCTAATCACAGAATATGAAGGATTTACTGTGATCATATCAGTCCGCAGAAAGAATCAAGCCAATAATAAAGTCGCTCTGTTAAATGAGGGAGAAAAGAAAATGCCAAGTAACAAAACATAGTATGGAATACGGTGGTGTTTAAAAACCAGTGAATTGAGAAGAAAAAAAACAGACTCCAGCATGTCGAGATAGATACATGTATATGGATATATGGATCCGTTCACCTAGTTTCACTTTACCATCAGTAAAAATGTTTAGCTTGATGTGAATGTTACCAACAATATAAACATCAAAATCTATATTTTGTGACAAATTATTGATTTCTTTTGAAAGAAGCGTAATAGTAGAGTAATAAGAGGGATGATGTATAGTGAGCGGGTTGTTATCTCAGAACAACAGGGTCTGGTCTCATCCTGTCAGGGATCCTTCCAGTCACAGCCCACTCACTATAAATGATCACTTACGTAATACACAGAACAAATCCAAGGCTTTTCCTCTTTTTTGTCATCAACTCAAAGTGCTCTTTCTAGATTTTGGGTGCATGTTTTGTTCGGATTTGTTTGAAACGTAACATAAGCAAACAAACCTGCAGTTATCATTGTATTTGTTGGACTCTTTTTTTGTGGCGCATTCAGACAAACTTCACTGTTCTGTCCCTACATTAAAGGCACATAATTCTGAAAAATAAATGTTGTTCATAACGACCTTGAAAGCAGAACAAAACTTCAGCAACAAACCGTATCATCAACAATACCTCAGAAGATTTTCAGCCCCCATTCTAGCCTGATTTAAACCTAAATTAAACAGAAACCAAGTTGATTTAATCCACTTATTTAATTAAGACCAAGGAGAGACAGTCAGTAATCCACTCCTGAAAGCCAGTGTCCAGAATTTGGTCCCTGGTGTTTCATGAGAATAAGAAAGATAATGCTGGAATCAGTGCAGACATGATCACTGAGGAATGAGCAGATTGATCAGCTGAGACCACTCAGACTCAACGCATGTTCAAGGCCAACCTTAAACACAAAAAATGTAACCATAACTGCATAAAGTGCATGTGTTGTATCACGTGCTGCTGTGTCATTGAAGGCATGTCAGCTGATGCCTATAGCACACAGACCATGAGGTAGGACTGTGTGTGATACAGACAACGGAATGTGTTGATCCAGGGAAAGGATGTGAGAAAAAAAAAAAACAAGCAACACAGCTGCCTTTGTGGAGATCTAAAGGCATCAATGCTGAGAAAAAGGACAGGTTAATCCTGAGGCATCAGCGTGTCCAAGTCCAAGTCACGATGATGCGTGTGAAGACATGACGCGTGTGTTTAGCCACAAGTCTCAGAGCGCCATGTGAGCCTTATCAGTAAATTGCTTTGACAGTGCGGCATTACAAAACAGAGCATGACATTACCTAATTGAAGAGGGCTCTCTCTGGGGTTGTATGAATCCTCCCTGCAAATGTGCAAGTCATACATTGCAATTATATACGTATAGTAATGTCAACAAAGCTAAGAAAATACATGGCTAGAAATTAGTTAGGAAACTTTTCAATTTTTTCTCTGAGTTTGCATATCCAATCTACAAATCTTAATGAACCAACGATGAACCAGGCCATCTGGTTCATACTTAAAACATTATACACCTATGGTTTGTCATGCAGGACTGGTAAGGTATTGTTGTTATTTATCTGGATAATCTGCTCTTGTTTGTTAAGACTGTTAAGAAGTGCAGGTGGCTAAGTGGTTAGTTAGCCCAACCCATGTACAGAGGCGTTAGTCTTTGCAGCAGACAGGCAAGGTTCAAATTGGCTTATTACCCACATGTGATTCCCCACTCTCTCTCCCCGGACTCTTTTTTAGAACACTAATACGTTTCTCTAGTCTGTCTAAAACCCCCCTCCCCTATGATGAGAAAAGTCCATTCTCTCCACTTTTCAGAAAATGTGTGCTCAAACAGGTTGTTTGGAGATTTTCCCTTTGTAATATCACAAAGGGCAGTAACCCCACCCACAGGTGGGTGGACACAGCTAGGTGTTTGTTCTGCCCTCTACAATTCAATTCCACAATTCATTGAGCAGACGCTTTTATCCAAAGTGACCTAAATCAGAGAGTAAGTACAACACCCTCAATGATCTAGAAAGGAGGAAACACAATCTAAATCGGACTTCTCACTTTAAACAATAGGACATGGAGCAAGAAAGCCCGAGCCACCAACACCTTCCAGATAGGGGGCGTGGTCAGACACAGCTCATTTGCATTTAAAGCTACAGACACAGAAACAGCCTGTTCTGAGCAGGTCTGAAATAGAGGGGTTCATAGGCATGATCAAATACAGGATCAGAGTGGATTTAGAACAAGAAACTTCACAGACATGTTTTGAGGAGTTCTGAGACTTATTTACACTGGTTGCAAAGTAGTATAATATGTGAACTTTAGTTGACATTTGGACTTGGACTTGGACTTGAGCTTATATAGCGCTTTTCTAGTCTTCCGACTACTCAAAGCGCTTTTACACCGCAGGTCACACCCACCCTTTCACACACTGATGGTAGTAATCACTATGTATCGCACAGTATCATCCATCAGAAGTAACTAATCCCATTCATACACCACCACTGAAGCAGTGGGAGCAATGCAGGGTTAAGTGTCTTTCCCAAGGACACATTGGACATGTTGCCCAGCTGGGGATTGACCCTTGACCTTCCGGTTGAGAGGCAATGACTCTACCAACTGAGCCACAGCCGCCCTATATATTTTCTTCCTATATATATATATATATATTTGTTTTTTTTTACAAAATGGTGTTCCTAAACCTGTGTCATATCAAATGAACAGTTGATTTGTTTGAGTAAATGCACGACTAAGTGTATTACCTTTTAACATTCACTCTCCTTCCACTGACAGATGAGGCCATTTGGCAAAGTGCAGACATTTGTGGCAGAATCAAGAGAGGCAAAGTCAAAGTCATGTGCTTGAAGGATTCAAAGAACAAGGAAATATATAGTGTGACGCATAAAAAAAAACCTTACAGAAGCCATCAGAGTGAGGATGGAGAGATAATCAATGAATAGATCTTTTGAACTTTGTGCTGCCACATTGTTGACTTGGCTGCTCACTTTCCAGTCGGAGCCACAGTGAGAAACAGCGGCTGGTGTTGCATCAGTATTCACCCTGCAGGAACTGCATCATTTAAACACTGACCATAAATGCTGTCTGGCAGGAGAGGGCTGTGAGTGATGAAGACAGACCAAAGAGGGGGGAAATGACAACACACTCGCTCTCTAAAAAAGCCTCCATTAGCCATCTCAAGAGATGAACAGACGCTGAGGCTGTGTGTATGTGTGAGAACTGATGATCCAGTCTGCCTCAGTTTTAAACTTGGATAAGTGTTTCTTTACTCTTTTCTTTCATCTTGTTTATCTGGCTTGTTAAATACAATTTTCCAAAAAACTAAAAATGTTGACAATCAACTCGCATCAGAGTCCTGATTGTCAAATTTCTCTTTTTTCCAGCTCTTTATCAGAGCAAACGGTGATAAAGACCAACATTTTATTTCACATCAAGCTAGTAACCTGTCTCAGTAATTGACTGTGTGAAAATCTTTAAGCTGCAGGGTTTAAACGTAAGGTCCACTTTAAAAAATACTAGGCCCCCTCCAGCAGCATCATTTATGAAACAGCTTTACTTAACCCTAATAAAATATTCAAAATAAGAATGAAATCACAGGGTAAAACGAGGAACTGACTCTGCAAGTCTGATCTCCTTTGGCAGACTGTCCCAAAGTCTTGACGCTCTGACAGCAAAATCCCTGACCCCCTTCAGTTTTTAGTCTGGACATTGGAACAGCTAGTAGAGCTCTACCAGATGATCTCAGGCTGCATCCTGGTTCATAGGGGCGTAAAAGCTCAGAAATGAAGAAAGGAGCCAGCCCATGTTGTGCCTCAAAATGTCATGAGAAGAATCTCATAATGTATTGTAAAATGATCTGGCAACCAATGAAGGGATTCTAAAATTGGGCTGATATTGGCACATTTGTTAAAAGTCGGGCTGCTGCGTTTTTGTTTGTTTGAAGGCAGTGGATTGTTTTGCATAGAAAAAGCCAGCCATTCATGCAACTACATCACTAAGCCTGTTGACACTACCACAATATGTGTTGTGGACGATGTTGACGACCGGTGAAAAGAGAGGGAATATAGACAAATGTCTGTGCACAAAAAAAAAACTAAATAAAGTGCTGCAGTCCTGTTAACCTTGCATCATATCACCATCAATAGAAATGGGCAGATTATTGTCAATAAAAGAGATCAGCAGACTTATTTTAAAAAGTTATGGAGTACAGTTCAAACTGTATGGTGTAATGATACATTTTATATGAAAGAAATATTAGAATGTTGAAGTCAATAAATAATTAAAACCAATATTTTACATTAAAACACTGGGTTCTGTATTAGCTGCTTTGGTTCAGGGGATGCATTACTCAGCAATAATGTAAAGCTTACTGTACATTATATATATATATTTTTTTAGGACTTTGCCATAAAAAAGCTAAAGATGATTTAGAATCAGAATCAGAATCGAGGTTTCTTGCCAAGTACATTTACACATACAAGGAATTTGACTTGGTGTATTGGTGCTAAACAATTAACAAGGAAATAAAGCAGAAAAATGTATGTTTGCATATTGACTTATAAGCAGTAGAAAAAAGGACACGTGGTTATTACTGCCACTGATGGTCAGCAGTTAAACTGGCCACATGCTGTAGTAGTTCAGTGGCAGCAGAAGAATATAACCTTGGATCAACAGCTGGTCTTTGACAAATTGTTTACACTTTTTGTTTTTTTTTCTTCTCAGGTGTAACCCGGATACACGGTTAATAACTTAACTCTTTTGAAACATGCACTGTGCTCCTATACTTTCCCAACACTGTCCAAGTGGGGTGCATGTGAAAACACATCCGGATCAATTATCCCACAAGCCTTTAAGTAAAACATTTGTAAAATTGGAATGAGCTGCAGTGTAAATGCAGCAGGTTATAGTCTGGAACATTTACCGCAACAAGAGAGCACGCTGAAGATGTCTTTCAAGTTTGAGCAGAGTTTGGCTGCCTAACACTTTTTATTGCTTGCCTCAGCTGTTTGTATCGTGTTTTACTAATATACAGACATTTTCTTGTGATATTGACAAACCATTCCCATTACAAAGGATCCTCTTCTTCCAACATGCTTTATCCAGCTGACATCCCATCACCTCAACCAAACAGATTATTTTTGAGGTTCATCCGATAGGCTCCTTTTACAAGGTACATGTGTGAAAGACCATTCTATAAAATGTCTAAACAGGAGTGCCCAAAAACTGCCTCCAATTTCCAGGAGTCCGTGTGAAAAGGGGATTAAGTAGGTGAGCATAGCATCTGCTAGACATCACCATGTCGGCATTACAATCATATCCTATTGATAACCCTTCAAATAAATCAGACATCCTCCATCCACCAATCTTAAGCTTCATGTCGATATAAAGACATCTATGGATATATGTGTTTAAAATACAGTCTATACTGTATGCTATTGTAGATTGATGTTATTTTTCAATACAAGGTTCCCTATAAAGATCAGAAAAGTGTAATCATAACTGTGATGTTATTCTGTAGAACTGTGCAGTTTTAGGACTCCACCATCTGTTTTCCTGAAGGCCAAACCTCTCAGTTCCACAGTCAGTGGTAATATATCACGCTCTTACTCTATGAAGCAAATACCTTTCCTAAATGTATTTGAAGGCCCTTTGATTTTTAGCTTCATTTTTAGCCCACAGTGCCAGCCCAACCACTGCTGCAGAGAAGTCCCAATAGTATGTTTTGCGCAATCACATTGTCCAAAATCTCACAAATGGAACAAAGGACTTTTTCACAGCTGGTAGTGGTCCAGGAAATTCTGCATACAGATCAGATTCTCCACAGGAAATAGCATAAACAATGTTGGCAGTGCTCAGAGTGTTTGCAATCAACAAATCCATTTCTTACTTCTTATATAAGGAAGGACCAACTTTCTGGCCTCTGGGGGATTTGGAAGTGTCACAATACAAATACACATCTATCCATCAGAGTGAGATTTCTGTTGTTATGATGAAAATGTATATGATCTACCATCTAACGTCACTCCCATACTGAAATCTCTGCACACTCACACTTCAGTTTTTGTGTCACACATGACCAAATCACTGTCACCTGGGTTAACGGCCTTAACTGTTTGACCCATCCATCGCCCTTACCACCTCAGAAAACAGACTGAATGGATCCTTGACTGTGTCACCTTCCCAGTCTCTGGTTAGAACTCAAAATAAGCTCCTGAACTGGGTTGATATAGGAATCATGAAGCATTTCTTTAGGCAGGTATGAATACAATTAGTACACAAAAACAGCTTGTTTAAAATCAATGCAGCTGCTGCTCAGGTATTTGGAAGACCCAAAGCACCCCTTAAAAAAAGCGCCCATATCAAACATGAACTCGTTATATAGCAGTACCCATATAACATGCATGAATTGGATCGGCCTCTGTGAACCCATTTACAAAAGTATTTAAAAAAAAACACAACTCATATGAGGTGAATAGCAAAAACATGAAATATAAAGCATGAAAACTGTAATTACTCGAAATATGAACCTGCACTGACTTGCAAAAGGTATACTTTTAGGATCTGTTACTTGAGTGCACATAACTTTTAGAGGGAAAAGTATATACAGTGTATTTCTTTTTTACCCTCCCTGTACAGCAAAAGGATGTTGTACAGTTTTGCTCTGTCAAAGTGATGTGAGGTCTGAAAAGAGCATAAAAAAAAAAGGAAAGGTCAATCATGGCCAGAGGGCAAACGTGCTATCCTGTAGCGAAGCTTCAACTGCCCTTTGCGCTTGATTGTTGGAAGAATTCCCTGTCTGCTGTCTGGGGAAAAAAGCTGCACATAACAAGAACTACAGCTGACGTTCAGTCAAGTCATCCCAGAGTACATTTCAGTCTACAGAGCCGCTGAAGCACATGTTCACTGACTGCTCAGTAAAGAGGGTTAATTCCTAAGTCCTGTGTCTTGAGGGCTTCCGTAATAATGGCAGCTTATCAAAAGGAGTCCTCTTTGTTCAGAGCTAAAATTACCATGTAGCCCCCAGTGTACACACTCTGTAACACATCACCAGCACAAGACTGAAAAGTTGAGTTGAAAACTAGCTGTGAACTTCCATTACTGCTGACTGACTGAAGCACAGCAGTATGACAGCGTTTTGAAGTTTCTCCTTTAATTGCATACTAACAGCAAAGAAAATAGAGCTTATCCCCCCCCCCCCAAGAAAAAATAAAAATAAAAATGTGCTGCATTGTTATGGATGGCTATAACTTGGTTTATGAAATATGAAATATGTACCACATTGCATCAGAATTCCCTGTAAAAGGGGATTTTTCATAATGTGTCCCCCTTTAAGTGAAATGAGCCAATCAAAGGTGCAGAGGTGTCGTTCTTTTCAAACACTGGCTCTATATATTTTGTCTTCACTGCTGAAGAGATTTTGTGCTGTCCATTCTTTATACAGTCCATGCTATGAAGTGCATTTAGGAGATACTTAATTAAGAATGATCAATTATCTATTTACAGTTTAAGGGTAAAGACAACTATGTAATATCTTCGGCAATTACATTCCGTCATGATGACTTCATGCACTCAGCGGCCAAAAGCAGGATATGATACCCCCCCTATGGAGTCCAGACACTGGTGGTGGTGGTGATAGAAGAATGCAGGATGTGATGAGGAGTGGGTTTCTGAGGCTGTATCTGAACTCTGCTGAGCTGGAATGGAGGTGACTGGGGCGGAGGAGGGTAAGTGATCCACAGATTTAAAATATTTGACAGCAGCAGTATGATTGGTTGAGAGAGGTTATGGCAGAATTGGGTTGTATTATTACTTTAGGAGTAAGCGCCCATAATCAGCTGATCAGCATAGCAGGAAGGCGGAGGAAGAGGTGGAGAGGGAGTGGTTAAGTTGAATGAATTAAATTGGAATGAATGTGTGGGAGAATATAACCAGTCCTACTGCTTGAACTTGTGCGTAGCTCCATTGAGAACCATTGTAGCCAATTGTTACTGACGTTCCTTGTGTCTCCTATCAGCTCTAACATCGGAAATAATTGGTTACCTTGAAGAAATACAGTCCATTTCAGTGTAAAATTTTCAGGCACTCTAAAATATAAATGCAGAAGATGTTATTGACAAGGATATATTTGACAGTGTTAAAGCTAAAGCACCTATACTAAAAAAAATGCTGTTGCTGCAACATACTCTGGTACATGTAGGCACTGCTGTCACTGCTCAGCGAGCTGGATAACTCAGCTTTCTTGGTCGATGTAGCACGCACTGAGGGATTTATTGCATCAGTTGACCACATTAACATAAACACTGTTTGGACATTGAAATGGAAAACGTCCCTTGAAAAAAATAAATGATCCCACAATTTCTTTTTTTAAGGTTGAGTGGTTCTGTAGCCCTGTATACTGAACTGATTTGAGCCATGTTGACTCAATCGGGTCTCTGATCCCAGAAAATGTTGTGTAAATAGAAATTAATAGGCAGAAGCATTTCCTGTTGCATGTGTTGTAAATGAAATACATATAAAAAGATATCAGATGACACACATTTCCCATCTTGCACTGGAGAAGCAGGGGAAAAGAAGGGTCTTCCTATTGCAGGTTTTCTTCCAGTTTCCCGGACCAGTCAGGAAGACGATTGGTCAGGGAGCCTCAGTGTTGCACTGTGACACCCCATCTGCAAAGTCATTACATTACCAGATTAAAACCTATTACTAATACTGATTGCTAAAGCCCAATGAGGCATAAAATGCAGTTTGTTTTTTTTGTTGTTGCAATCAAGGTCGACGGAGTGATGGACTTGAATGTGAAGCCAGAGTGGTGAGGGTGCCTCCAGCGAGCCGCTCTCAGACAGGCAACAATGTCCAACTGATGTTGTTTTCCTTCCTATTGCTTAACCCCTTCATGTTAAACATATCGGCCTGCATTGTGGAGCATATACAGCATGAATTATGCAGGAGTATCCCCTTTAACATCAAACCACCTTGTACTAATAAGGAGTATAGAATTTAATGAACATATGAATAGCATTGAAACCGTTCCAGATTGTTAGAGAAGCTGTGGTGCTTACACACACACTTACAGGCACATACTCACACAACCTTCTTCTCACTCTGACACACAGACACCCACACACACACACACAGACAGACAGACAGACAGACAGAGGTTTATTTGTTTCCTGGCCTGAATTCAGAAGCAACGATTGGTCATTAGACAAATGAAGGCAATCATGTGTAGATAAGTGGAGGATCATACAGGCCAAAGACTCTTCAATGTGGGTCAAGAGACTCTTCTGGTGACTGATAATGACATCTGCACAAACACTGCAGTAATGACAGCACACACATACACAGTATATGTGCATAATTGCTCTGTATTCAGAAGAAAGAAATGCAGATTCAAATAGTTAGGATTCGGAGAATGTATGCATGTGCACCACGTGCATCACCTTGAACAGCACTGCAATATATAAATATATATAAAAATGGAGGTTGCTATGTAAAGTGACCATTAGAAAGTAATTAATCCGGTTCATACACATGCATACGCCGCCGATGAAGCAGTCTTGGCCAACGACACACACGTGCATGTTGCTGCAGGAGCTGGGAATCGAACCCCCGACCTGGGTGATCCTGATATCTAGTCTGGGCAATTGCTAGCAGATATAGACTCAATATCTAGACACCAGGGAACACTAGCAATGTTTTTTGTTTATCTTAGGAACCAAGTGAAGTCAGTTTATAGACGTGTAAATGTCAGTATGCGTGCAGTCACAGGTTCAGCACCTTGGAGAGCGCCTGACACACTTTCATGTCATAGTCAGAGTTCCCATATTATGTTGTTCTTTTAAAGGAACAAAAAGTTGGTGAGAGTCCAGACTGAAAAAAAAGATCACACCATCAGATGTCTAACTTTCAAACTATGAATGACATGACTGTCTCATTACGAATGAAACAAGAGAGATATGACTGACTTGGTTAACAGCCACCAATCTCACAACAATGCAAAAATTGACTTTTACTCCAGCACTTAACTGGGAGATTGATGCCTCATATCTTATAAAGGGAAAGAAAACATGATAGAGAAATTATGAGAGAGGGATCATCAACCAGAATGGATGTGCAATGGCTGCAATGCCCATGATAAAGTGGACCACAACTTGGACAGACACAGGGAGATTAATAAATCAATAAACGGAAACAAGATGAGATAGAAAGATGGTAGACACAAAAGCAAAGGTAGCAACTGTGTTTGATGTCAGTGTACACACACACACACAGACACAGACACACACACACACACACACACACACACACACACACACACACACACACACACACACACACACACACACACACACACACACACACACACACACACACACACACACACACACACACACACACACACACACACAGAGAGATTGAGACATGCAGACAGGCAGGGAGTGTAATGGTGTGGAGAGACTTATAGGCAGCCACAAACTGGTTTCCCAATGGACGAGTCTTCCCATATATTCTGCTTTAAACAGAGTTAAGAGAAGAGACTGCAGCAGACTCCCATATGGAAAACTCCATTATCCACCCTCTGTGTCTGGCAATGTCATGTGGGGTCAACAGGACTGTCAAGTTGTCTAAACCATACGGGGGAAAGGAAAAAAAAGTTGATCCAGTCTGTTTAGCGTATAGTTGAAACAAACCAGTCTGCATGCATTAGGGCATATATTAGGAAGACCTAAGGCATTTAAAATTTTGTAAAATCACTCAAAATAAAAAACAACCAATACACTTTTTGACTTTGACATTGTGACCTAAGAAACTGTAGAAATATGTCTTATTATATGCCATTCCCTTGTAGTTCTAGTTTGTAGTTTTACTTTCAAAATGCAGTGTTGCAGTGGCACAGCATGTCATCGTCCAGTGTCTCCCTTTTTCATTATAAAGCAATAGAGCCCAACTTCAGAGAAAATAAGGTTGCAAGCCAACTAGCCCCTCCAGCACAGCATCATGTCTACATTCATTTTTACACATTTGTTTCAAAATGAGAAGTTTATAAGCAGGGGTGTATTGTAAAATCAGGTAATAGAAGAGCAGAAGGTGTAGGTGTCCATCTTTAAAAAAACGAAATTCGTAGAGAGAAAACACAGAGGACATGACCTTTATGCCTGCAGTGCAGTAAAGAAGCTGTTAAAGTTTAACACTGCTCATTGCATTTGACCATTAGCACAAGTTTCATGGATGGACTGTAGCTAAGAAGAAACTTTGTCAAAAAAAAAAGGTTTGGTAAAACTTCACACTTTTATCCAAACTGTGAATGACTACCTTGTATTACAAAAAAAAAAAACCATCAACATGATATTACTCATTTCAAATCATATAATCAACCGTTAAATGTCACATATTATATACGTAACTAACATATTAGCATGTCTACACTCACCCCTTCCCCCAATTATGAGAATAGTCCATCCTCTCCATCTTTAACCTGCTCCACTTTTCACAAAATGTGTGCCCAAACAACCCGTTTGGAGATTTCCCTTCATGACATCACAAAGGGCAGTAAACCCTCCCCCAGGTGGGTGACACTCCCACAGCCAGGTGTTTGATCTGCCCTCTGAGTCTGAGAGTTTGGTCAGACACAGGTCATTTATATTTAAAGGTAGAGACACAGAAACAGCCTGTTCTATGCAGGGCTGAAATAGAGGGGGTTTATAGGCATGATGTAATACAGGATCAGAGTGGATTTAGAACAAGACACTTCACACATGTTTTGGGGAACTCTGCAATTTATTTAAACTGGTTAAAAATGAGTAAAATATGTGTCTTCTAAAAAAAAAAGTGTCTCCTGTGGTATAAGTAGGGCTTTTCAAGCCAAAAAAAAACTTACATCACCAACTTTGATAGAGAAACTGGTTGAACAGAGGTTGGTTGTAGAGGTAGGAGTTGCAATTGAACTTTGCATCTGCACTGACACACAGCCTTCAGCCCATATCAGTAAGTTAAGAAAAAAATCTAACAGCTGTATGGTGTCTCTATTAAGTTTGATGGAATAAACCAACCTGGACAACCACTAGGGTCTTTAAGTTGCCCAAAGCTATAATGAGGGAATTCTTGTCGCACACCAACAAGAGCCATTATCTTATTTTACTCATTTATATTAACTCCAATACAGTTTCACATCATTTTTATTTATTTTGTTATTCTATTTCACTGTTATTTTGTTGATAATCCTTGCTCTTTGCTGCTGTAACACTGTAAATTTCCTCGTTGTGGGATGAATAAAGTAATATCTTATCTTATCTTAAAATGTAACGTTGTTGGTATGTTGGACTTGTGACAGCTTAAGGTAAATTCATGCATGGTAGCCTGTGCTTAAAACAAACTAGCAACTTTCTACTATAACAGACACAAATTGGGTCTGTCTTTCTCCTCGAATAGAAGAACACAGCTGCACATCTAGAAGCCACACCTCACAGGCAGTGTGGACAATATGACAATGAGAACTGATATTGTTGTTCAGTACTCAATAGGCGATTTTTGCTTCTCATGCAGTGAGGCACACTGACATTCAGAATGGCTGCTGTCATTCCTTCAAGATGCATGATTACATCACCAACAAATCAGAAAGCAGGTCGTTGGAGGAGGGAGCATTGGGTTTTGTGTGTGTGTGTGTGTGAGTGTGTGTTGGGGGGGCGGGGAGGGTTCCGTTTCCGGATCTCAGATTAGATCAGAGGACACTCCAATTATGAAGAGGCTTTGGGGCACACGTCTGCCAACCCCGGGTGAATTAGTCTTCCAGCTGAATCACACGAGCTGCTGTTGCAGACGCTGATGAAGGGCCTCTTTGCTTTTGCAGTGCTCTTTCTGAGGGCTTGTTTGTACCACAACTCGATTTCCATACATTTATGGTGAGTGAGATGAATTCCCCGTTTTCTCAATTGAAGCAACTCAAACAATGTGCACCCTAGATCCTCTTCGAATCCCATTTCTAGACCATATTTTTTTTTTGCATGACCAAACAGTTATTATTTTTTATTCTAGGGATCTGACTTTTTTTTTTTTACACAGAAAAAGTGACAATCAAGTGTGACAATAGTACTGTAATTGGGAGCCAGATGTTAAAAAACATCTGCCTACTTATTTATTTTGTGAATACACCCTCAGCCGACTGAGCAGGGAATAGTTTTGGATCAAATTAATAGACTGAAAATATGTTTCCTGGAAGGAGTTCTTCACGCTGGAATAACAAGTCATGTATCTTCTCCCTCATTAGTGATATTAGTGGCATATATGTTTAGCAGGCAGTCTTATTATACAGGGATCATTGCAGTATGTACTACTGTTTTGGATGCGATTATATTTGTTTGTGTTATGGAGCCATCTGCTTTCCATTCCCTCCATACACTTCCATTAATTAGTGCCACAGTTGATATTAGAAACACAATATTGAGAGATTGCGGGAGGGGAAGTCTGGAGAGTTGAAGGGATGACAGGAAAGGAGGAGAAAAGAACTAGAGGGCAGAGGTAAAGTGGCATCAAAGAAAAAAAGAAAGGAAGAAAGAGAGAAAGAAAGAAGACAAGGAGATAAGAAAGAGGAAGAAAATGAGCATGGCTCGGAGTGATTGCAAATGCAGATGGTTATGAAGCAAAGGCAGATGGCGTGTCAGATTGATTATTGTCGCCAGCGCTGCGTGATAGATACAAGGCGAACACTGAGCTCTCCCCTCATTTCAGATGACACAGAGTGATAGAGACGTGTCAGCTCGCAGGGTTAATCTGAACGTCATTCAAGCTGTTCTGAACCATTTAGAGCCATCCATGTATGCCAGCCCATTCATTCCTGACAAGCCGATTACACCTGTAAATAAATACAGCTCCACACTTGATCATGTGGCCGACAGGTGGGATACTGCGACGGAAGAGGAGGATTTTGTCTGCCACGGTGCCTTAGCACTATCTCGTTGCAGCAGAGGGGAGCATATAGCATTCTCTCCGGCCTCATCATTTCATACGGGTGGCATTTCAGCTGACCCGTCTGGGAACAAAAGCAGCTTATGGCTGCGTCTCAGCCTCCAGCGTGAAATATCAGGAGCCAAATGACAGCTGACAATATGTTGGATGTAAGCTGGCCTGTACGTGCTACGATGTGAGACTGAATCCACTTTAATTTTATCTGTTTTATGTGGAGCATGGTACATGCAAGACATCTGAAGTGTATTTTTTAAAATGAGGCAGGTCATTCACAGAGCCTCAGTGATCATCCAGTGATATGTTCATATTGGATTACTTCATACAGAGAGCTGTGTCTTTAATTCGGAAATTGGCTCAGGTGGAAGGCAGATCAGATGGTCTGGACAAAAAAAGGGCTTTAGAA
Organism: Labrus bergylta; assembly: GCF_963930695.1. Lineage (NCBI taxonomy): Eukaryota > Metazoa > Chordata > Actinopteri > Labriformes > Labridae > Labrus > Labrus bergylta. The sequence goes on from NC_089214.1 coordinate 14,628,607, forward strand.
AAATAATTTGCATGCATGAGTAAAGAGGCATTTGTGAGCCAATTTTTTATGAGCTTTAATGCAGTGAAATACATCTACCCCCAGTCAATCTGCCTCCATTTAGACAGCACAAGGGGGGGGGGATTTTCTCAAACGATGTATCAAAGAGCATGATCATGAAGGGTGTGAGGCAGAAACTAAATGTTCCTACATACATTTTGAAAGACTGGTTGGAAAACTACAAATAATCAATCAAACTTTATTTGTATAGTGCAGGGCGCCACTGGCCATGGACAGAGGTTGTAGTCCTCTGCATTTCTGATCTATTGCTTCTTTCCCTCATGCGATCCCCCACTCTCCCCGCTATTGTGGACAGGACAGTGGACAAAGCCTTCAAAAGCTGCCCTTAACAAAATTCTTATTGCTGTTCCACCAAATCATAAAGAAAGTCCTAGCCCAGTGTGATAGGTCTCCAAGCACGACTATAGCCGTAGCTGGTACACCTGAGCCAGCCCGTACTATAAGCTTTATCAAAAAAGAACGCTTGAAGGTGTCTGTTTCCTAGACCAGTGTTTCTTAAATGGGGGTACGTGGCAGTACTGCAGGGGTTACGTGACAAATGTCAGAATATGTCGCATCACAATAACATAGTGTTGTGCGATACAACGATCGTGAAGGATCAGAACGTGTTGACAATCTGCCGAAGCAGAGAGATCATAGAACGGAGCTTATGTGTTCATTTATCATGCTGCAGTTTATGCTCCTCCACAGACGCGTCTCCCCCTCCCCTTCTGCTCGGCAGCGGAGCGTGATGCATCGCCGGAAAACGAAACTTAAGAGTTAGACCGTAAAAAGAACTCCATCCCGGTTATATGCAACTGTTTGAGATATTTCCAAACCGACAGGGTGCAATAAACAGTTATCTGAAGAGTTTGCAAAGTTAAGTTTTGTACTTCGGGTAGCAATATAACGAACCCTTAACGAGACCGAGAGAAGTTAACAGTCTGCAGAGAGTCAGACAGTCCGTGATGGGAGATATAACCTCAGTGTTTAAAATGATGCAGTTGGTGTTTTCTGCTCTCTCTCAGTATTTAGAAGTTACTGACAAGCCTCTCCACACGAAGCTCACCTGTTATGATAACGGAAACGAGAATGAAACGGAGGGAGGCAATGATATCAGCGAGGTCTGGACCTTGGTTGTTAAAAAAATGTTTTCGAACATTCACCTACAATAATTTATTTCCATGCATTACTATCGAAGTGATGTCAGTCAGCAGCTCTTTCTCCTCTCATCAGTGTGCAGCAGGCAGGTGAGAGTCAGTAACCATGGTGACTGTCTGTCCGTCAATCAAAGATGCCCCCCCCCCCCCCCCCCCCTCCGTGAATAAAACTCTTAATTCAGTAAAACTTATTTTGACCATGTGTCTCAGAAGAATCATATTTTGGATTATGTATAAAGTCTGTTTTAAAAATTCCTCAGAATGCAGGGAAATACATTTCTGGTGTTAAAAATGTTCTGGGGAGATGTCCAGCCCCCCCAACAAAGACCATTTTAAATAGACTAAACTTATAAGCACAGTATTTTTGCATTTAAAAACATTATACAGGGAAATAAGTTTGGTTAAACTGGTTGGTAACTTGCAAAAATGTTCTCAGTATGAAAAAAAATAGTGATAAAATTGTGATTGTGATATTTTTTTATATTTTTTCCATATCGCTCACCACTAATCTGGGTGAATACATTTTTATGGGATTTACCTCCATGTATTTTGATCCTCTCGAAGCACTGTTTGTCTTTTGCGGGCTGACATTTGCCAACAGTTTCATGAACACCACATACATTTATTTAGTTATGTTCTTTTACCAAATTGTTTCCTGAAAGATGTCCTTGGCCGGACAAGGGGGTACTTGGCTGAAAGAAATTCTGAAAGGGGGTACACAAGCCCAAAAAGTTTGAGAACCCCTGTCCTAGACCCTTGCTGGTAGGTGATTCCAAAGGAGTGGTGCCTCATATTTGGAAGATCTACCTCCAATGGTACTTTTAGAGACACCTCTGTGATAACTGACCAACATAGGTGATGTGTATAACCTACAGCTGAATATTTGAAGTGCAGACTGCAAAATGATCTTTGAACAGATATGAAGGGTTCCTCTTCACCTCTCAACTTTGATATCATTCCTGCTTATTTACTATTCAAAGCAAAATACCCGGAGGCTTCAAGAAAAATGTTGCTACTGAATTTCCTCAAGCAATAAATCCCAAAATGAGCATGATCATGAAAAGAACTTGAAACTTCGGAGTCACCTTTGAAATATGAATTTACAAACTGTCAAACCACCAAAATGTATTTAGGTTTACTTTAGAATAGCAGTTTTATAGTTAGTCCAGACCAGAATGCAACATGTTAAGCAATACTGTCATAACATGTACTTTATAATTTGTGATTGTCATTCATTGGGAAAGCATGTATTTGTTTAGAAGTAAATCTATATCGTCTTTTTATATCAATGTGCGTTTAGAATGTTTTTAGAAAGTGCTTTCTTTCAAAATGCAATTGGAGCCTTAATAACACGTGTATGGGATGCAGGGTATGAGAAAAGAATCGCACTGGGTGCAATTGTGAGTGGTTTTCAAGGGCTTGAGTCAAATAAGCAACACTACAAAACATAAAATACATTTTTTTTATTTTTGGAAACCCATACCCTCCTTGTGTCAGTGCTGCCCTTTTGGATTTCCTTAAATATTATAATGTATATAATCCATCAGGGTGGTGCAGTGGTTAGCACTGTCCCCTCACAGCGAGGAGGTTCCTGATTTGAATCCTTGTTGGACATAGCCTCTCTGTGCGGAGTTTGCATGTTCTCCCTGTGCAAGTGTGGGTTCTCTCCGGGTACTCTAGCTTTCTCCCACAGTCCAAATACATGCTCACTAGGTTAATTGGTGACTCTAGAAATGCCCATAGTGTGGCTGGCTGTGTTATGTTCCCCAGAGTAAAGAAAATCTGAATGACAGAGGTCAAAACAAAACACTGCGCCTTTTACAAAAAAGCCCTTCAAAGCCACCCACTGATTCTATCAAAATGATAGATTACATTATTAGTAGTGCAATTTCTTAAATTACTTGTTTCTTTCACAAAGGAAAGTGGCTAATTCACCCGGCATGGAATTTCATTCCACTGTTATGCTGATGACACCCTACTTTATTTGAAAACCCACACCACCTCCTCTACAGCCACACTGCCTTCATCCACATTAACCACCTGCCTGGAGAAGATAAAGGCATGAATGAGTCAAATGTTCCTCCATGTCATCCATCTCTCACCAATGGTCACTGACCTGGGTTTTGAATTAACTTTTTAGTCACACATTAAACACATCTACAAAAACCTCTTCTTCCTCCTCAAGAACATTTCATAACCCCGCCACTCACTCAGCCTCTAAGATGTTGAAATGCTCATCCACGCTTTTATCCCTTCCAGGCATTACTGCAACGCACTTCTTATTTGGATCCCTGAAGAGAGCGTACAGAAACTTCAGTACATCCAGATCAGCACTGCAAGAATCCTGATGAGAGCACATCACATCCATCCTGCACTCACTACACTGGCCTCCCGTTTCAAGATGGAAGATATAATCTCATCACTCACCCATCAATGCTTACACAGCTATGCCCCTCCATACCTCAGAGAACTGCACACACCACAAACTCGCACAAGACACGACCAATCTGCAGACACCAACCACCTCCAACCCCCCAGGACTAAACTCTGCTCTATGGGGGGCAGAGCCTTTTACTCTGCTGCCCTACGATTGTGGAATGCTCTCCCTGATCACCTGAAGGCCGCACAGACTGTTGACTCCTTTAAAAAAGGATTGAAAACATTTCTCTGCAAAAAAACAATTGTATATCCATCACTGTCTTAGCTGTTGTTTTCATGCTCAGGTTTCCAACTCTGCCTGTTTTTACTTGTTTGATTTTAGTTTTTGCTTTTATGCTTTTATGATTTTATGCTTTTATGCTCATATTTAATATTGAAGCAGATTTCCTTCAAATGTTAAGTGTGTTGTGAATAAATTTTACTATCATATTAAGTAGTAGGAGATACAAAAAAAAAGAACCACATTAACTGAGCGTCCAGTATATACTGGGATTGGTCTCCACAAAAGGAAAGGTGGTTTTCTGTCAGTATTAGGGTGATAAACTTAGTTTCTACCTTGAGCTGCAGCTCAGTCTAAATGAGGAGACATTTGCGTTAAAGTGTCATTTATACTTTGATGAGTCACTGGTTTTAAAACAAATTTAGACTCTTTTGAAAAGTTTTGTATAGACCATAATAAGACAAGACAAACAAGATGAGTCACAACTTCATATTTGTCTCCAGCCACTTTGTATTTGATGCTGAACAAAGTGATGACAAATTGTGAGTAAAATGTTCACTCCAAATGAAAATGGAAGAAGGTAGACAGCTCTCAGCACTTCTTTGTCTCTGGTTGATCATCGTGTCGGCCGCCAGTTTTAAAAAAAACATTCCAAACCACCAGAGAAAACAAGCACTACCTTTAGATTTGTTTTCCATGTAACACATCACCATGATGAACCAGACTCCCTTATTAACTGAGGCTACTGATTGGGGATGCCATGTGCGTCTCCTCCCTCATCACCTCCTCTCCCTCAGCTCCTCAGACTCTCTAGCGAAGGCTGTAATCAAAGGAGAAGCGGACTACAGTGCTGTGTCCCCGGAGACTCTCACTGAATGCCTCCTCTGTCATCAACAGCATGCAGTTGTTGGTTTTCTATATTTAACCCATTACAGTGGGAGATTTGTCTTTGTATTTGAGAACAAAGATGTGTTATTCCCGAAGGTGCTCGGCCCCAAAGTGTGCGAGTGCACACAAAGGGAGTACTACAGTAAGGCCTCAAATCTGAATTTTTGTATGATCGAGTAGGTCTTCTCTCCATCGCACACGAGTGGGTGATTACAGTTGACCTCTAGGTTAACTGTAATCACTACCATGAAGAGATCTTGTAGAAGGCAAATAACATAATGACAGCTAATAATGGACCTGCTGTTCTGATCGTCTCCTCATCAGCTGCTGTTTAAAGGTATCTTTGAAGCCAGTAATCATTCAAACAAAGCTCAACAGAAAAGCTTCCACCAAGACTCCTTGGTGAGATAGTTCACTTGAATGTATTCTTCAATGGTCTACCATCACATATCACCCAGTCTGCCCTAAGACCCAGAATCATCTTGGTTTCTGAGCCCACCAAACAGCTCTGTGTATGCCAGTTAAGGTGGGCGGGCAGAGGGTTTGCCAGCCAGTCCCTGAGCAAGGCCCACAGAGACCTTGGCATAACAGACGCAAACAGGGGAGGAGCCATTTACAATACCATAGAAGCAGCTGAGAAAGCCCCAAGGTGGCCCCGGCTGAGAAGGGGGGACCAATAGGGTCAGAAGAGGGCTAGATGGACACAGGCCGAGGCTTGATTAACCTCGGCCGAGTTGCCAGGATGAGGGTGTGACGAGAAAATCTGGTGAGTCATAGCTCACCCTCGGCTTTACCTGTTTAACGGTGGGTAGTGAGAGCCACACTTCTTCCTTTAGCAACAGCTAAATCAACACAGAAAATAAATCAAAGCCTGGCATTGAAATTTACTAAGAGTGGCAGTCTTACAGCTGCTCTCCAGACTTAATAAGAGCTGTAGCACAAAACAAGCTGACACTACTCATTGAAATGATTGTAGGTCTGGAAGTATAAATCTTTAAAGACCTTTTTCATCAATGTTTGTATGTTCAGGGATTTGTTCATCTTGAAAGATTCAGGTTTTTAAAAAAAACTGTTTGAAGGGAAGACTTTGTTACATCTTAAAAAATGTGGACGTTTCATGTTGCAATATCTTTTTGTTGTCACATGCTAAAGATGCTATTTTGTACTTTCTGCAGACAATTTTTGAGAAGCTTAAAAAAAAAAATATATATTTGTTAGCAAAGACCGTGATCTGGGGGCGCCTGAAAATATTTTCATCTGCCAAATCTGCCAGGCGGAAATAGTTTGGGAAACAACTGCGTTTGAATCACTGATGTGGACTTCTTTTTCATTTTTTTCAACTGATAAAGTGTAAATTAAACAAGAACACCTCATATGAGATCATCTAGAGATGGAACCAGTTTACTTTCCGAGCATTGTTGAGGTGCCCTTGAGCAATGCATTGAACCCCCAACTGCCAGGGCACTGATTCTGTGGAAATTTGGGGCTAGTGCACGTCTACTTATTCTTCTTCATAAGCACTAATATTAAATGAGCTCCAACCAAAAGTGAATGAACATTGGACACACTAAGCTTGACAAAGTGACTTAACAAGTTCCAACCAGCCATGCATCTACAGTAAAAGTAAAGCTTATTAACATGTGAATAACCATTTGATACTGGATGTGAGATTTAAACAGTTTTAACTCCACACATTAAGCTTGTTAGGTTAATTGGTGACTCTAAATTGTCCGTGGGTGTGAATGTGAGTGTGGCTGATTGTCTGTCTCTATATGTCAGCCCTGTGATTGACTGGCAACCAATCACAGGGCCTCTCACCCAATGACAGCTGGGATCGACTCTTAAAGCCCCCCGCAACTTCGAACGGGAAAAAGCAGTATAGATAATGGATGGATGAATAAATAATCAGGTTCATTGCCAACAGTAAAAGTATGTATCTTCAGTCCATGTTTGTCTTTATTGTTAACCATATTTACTATATTATACTATACTATACATGCTCCATGACTTGAGGTTAATTGAATCAAATTCTCCATTAATTAACCGATGAGGATAATGTGGAAGACAATTCATCAACAAATCAATTTTTTATTTGAATTTAAACAGAAATAAGTGTAAAATCATAACAAAGTAATTAATCCCTTTGGAGGTCAACGAATAAGCACCATATTCAGAACCATGATGTAACATGTCAAGAAATTTGACCATTTGAGTTACAACAATAAAGAAAGCACAGCTTGTGTGTGAAGGCATAAGAAATGCAAAGCACATCTCCTCAATAATAAATCCAACAGATAACCCTGGTGTTTATCTGATTCCACTTAATTCTGCACCTTTCATCACTCCTCCATCGTTGGCACGATATGAGGAAATTGAACAAGTCAATCACCATGCAGACGATGGAAAACCTGTTATAAATATACATTAGTATATGTGAAAGTACTTCAGACAGATTTGTTTTGCTCGTAAACCATGGTGTCTTTTTCAAAATTAGAGTGAGCAATCAGCAACAGGCGTTGACTGTGGAACACACAGCTGTACACTGGTTCGCTGAGGCAGCAGCAGAAGTGATGGCGCTTCTTCAAAAAGCTCGCAGACAGCTGGAGTGGGAGCAGTTCTCTTTCAGACTATTGTTTTCCTTCCCCCCAAAAATTTGTTTTCTAGCATTTTGTTATTCTGAAATTAAAACTAAAACACCAAAGACTGAAGTAAAACGTAAATGGACTTGAGCTTGTATAGAAGTTTTTCTAGTCTTCTGACTACTCAAAGAGCTTTTACACTGCAGGTCACACCTTTCCATTCACACCCATTCACACTCTGATGGTAGAGGCCGCTATGTAAAGTGACCACAAGAAGTAACTACTCTCATTCATACACATTCATACACCACCGATGAGGCAGTAGGGGCAACTTGAGGTTAAGTGTCTTGCCCAATGACACATCGAACATGTGGCTGGAGGAGCTGGAGATCGACCCCACGACCTTCTGGTTGAGAGATTACCGACTACATTACTGATCCACATCCACCCACAGACATTTGTGGTGGGGTACATTTTCTACTTAAGGGTAAAGCCTGGCTCACACTGTGTGATTTTTCTATGATTGTATAAAATTCGGGGGGGGGGGCATGTCAGCTCACACTGGACGACTGAATCGTTTACGATGCACGACCAGAAATTGAGATTTATGTGCTCACACTGTACGAACTGATTGTCAGGCATGGCCTGAAAGCTCACACTGAAATCGGGACGGAGCATTGACAATTGTTAATAAAGACAGCGGTTGGGGAAAGAGAAGGAAGTGGAAGTTGTTGTAGGATATATGGAAGTTGATACAATTGTAGACATATGGATACAATGTTTCAGAAAAGTGCTGCACTGATGATCTGTGCCGTCCTGTGTACCGAAACCTAAAAAAGAAAGAAACGAGGACTGTACGGAGAGAATTACAGGTTATATATATTATGATTATATTGTAGTTGTGTGCACCTTCTGCCAGACGCGTAAATCGAGGCATCCCCGATGAAAGATTGGAACTTAATACCTCTCAAGCTACAAAATAATCTGGGCAGATAATCAGTTCCAAGCAGCCTTGAGTCAGGAGCGACCCAGGATTATCAGGAAAGAGGAATCGGACCTCAAATCTGCCCGTTTATCCTGTGAACCAGGCTTAAGGCACAAGAATAGGAACAGAAATGTGTAGAACGTTGAAAGATAAATCAAGAAAGCGTCCCAAATAGTCATTTAAGTTTCTGGAAGTGGAACTGGTTAGTAAATCTGTTTCTGATAAAAACAGAGTTTAATTTCAACCCTTGTTTATTTGAAGTTTACAAACTACTTTTAATTACGTCTTCAAAACAATACAGAACATTATACAGAAATGGGAATGCATAATTCCCCATAGAAACTCTCATGTAGCCCATTAATTTCTTAAGTGGTAATAATGTACACATTTGCTCCAGGAATATCTTAAAAACTAGCTTATGATCAGTGTTGGGACTTCCTTTAACGCCGCTACTATCAATACTGCAATCAATACTACAATAACAAAAGAAGACGTCGAGGCTGGCAGGGCATCATGGGAGTGATTCTCTCTGCTACTCTCCCCCCCCCCCGGTGAAAAGGAATGCTGTGTTGTCAGTAGTCAATACGAAGAGGCTAAACCAACCTGAGACAGACAATATGTTTACCGACGAAGTATTATTTACATGACGTTTTAGCAACAGTACGGCAGCTTTCAGCAGCAGCTCCTGCTTCCTTATGAAGCGGCCTTTGATGTAACATCCAGTGTTTCCTTGGCAACGATAAACATTTTGTGTCTGCCATGGCGACTCATCATGGCGGCTGCCGCGACAAGACACGTCCTGTTACAACTATGAAAGTACGGATTTCTCTGGCTTTGATAACTGTTGGAAATATGTGAGGTAATGCAAGTACTCAACAGTACTGATACAATTATACATATTGTACCTTTAACTGTAACTAGTTACTGATTTTCAGTAACCTTTCCAACACTGCTTATGATACATCTGTTTTAAGGTATTTGGTTCCCTTTTTTTCTTAATTGGAAAAGATTTCCTGCAAAACAATAATTGGCTTGGACATTTTCTCAACCTTGGGGATATGAGTCCCTTATACATTTTGGGGGTATTATATTTCTCACAACCCTCACTGCCTTTGTATTTGTTGCTTTGTTTCTCTCGTACAAAATGAGTACGTTTGTAACTTTTGTGCTTCTCTTAAGGGAAGGGAAAATGAATGGCTGGGGCATGCGTACATTTAGGTGTTGTCATTCACTCAGAGCTGATGGTCAATGCAAAGTCTTTGGAAACTGAGCAACAGAATCAAACTGAAGGTCAAAATGCGAACATTAAATAAAACATTGGTGTTCTTAAGCTATAATGCACAAAGGCCATTAAAGCAACTTTTAAAGTTCACTGTACTTCAATGGTGCATTAGCAGCATGTGGATGAATGTTGCTTTGGAAGTGACTTTCAGCCATCATTAGTGTCAGGCTGCAGTGGTTTCCCTGTCAGCTCGCCCTGCAAGGGAGCCTTTTGTAGTACTTTTCTTCTGCATTGTTTGGGGCCACACTCACACTGGTAAAAATGGGTCTTAGTAAACAACACTCTTGTCACTCTTGTCAGTGCTCTTTTCATATTCTGCTGCACCAGGTTTGAAGGTTCCGTGACACTATTCACTCTGGAGAAAGAAGGGAACACTCAGGGAAGACTGTAACCCACATCCAATTTTCTCACAATCATCTTTCCACTATGAGCCGTGAATCAGGGACCAATTTTAAGTACACATTACACATAAGTACTCTCCTTTTCAGATCGTGGTTTCCATGTTGTTTAGGGACCACTGTCTGCAAAACTCACATTATTTTGCGATTCTGGGCTCCTGTTTACCCACAAGGGCTTAACATATCCTTACTTGGATTTTTTTTTATGTTTACCTTGGAAGGAAATAATACATGCCCAAGGGTAGGTTTATATTTCCAGCCTTTCTTCAGACAATCATATAAACAATAAACACATTTTGCACAAAAATAAAAAATCTAATGTTAATGTAAATTAACAGGTAAACACCTTTAATGTCAGTGTTACAGGTTGAAATGTAATGACGTTGACATACCTACAAGCTTTTTTGAACCCCCTTCTTCTATGTGGACATGATATAAATCGAGTGAAACCATGGGTTTTAAATTAATCAGCTTGTGCACTGTGTGTGTATTTGTGTCCTTGCGTGCATGAACAAGATAGAAAAAACAGGGACCCACTCATAAAAAGAACAGCTCCCTAGCATTAGCAGAGGTCAAAAACTCCACAGGGTACCTTTAATATGAGGCTGCTGGTTTCCACAGCTGGAGTGACATCTGGCCAGGCCTTAGCAAAAGCTATGCCTTCTAAAGCAGAGCGGATAAATAAAAGAAGTTGGTTTCAGAAGTGGTTTGATATGCCATTTATTACCTTAAAGTGTTTTTGGGCGTGGGGTGGGGCATATTTGGTCTGCTCAGTTTCTGTGAATAATCGTTTGTCATTGAGTATAGTTTGCTTAAGCTGACCTCTGTTGTGGGCATGGGCTTTTCAGCCTAGATGTGACACAGTTAGTAAAAAAACCAAGACGAGGACCCAAGTGCAGACCAAACTAAAGAATGTGTTGAACAAGATATAAAAAAAAAATCAGAGAACCAAACACATGCATATAAACTTATGAACTAACACAGCAGGGAAGGAACACTGAGGGCCTTTTTTGTAACCAAACCCTACACCCTCCCCCTCTGTGACCAAGTGCACTCCGTTAAAAGTCACACTCGCAGCTGAGTGAAGTCCCCTTCATCAAGGTGTAGGGTAGAAATACAGCAGCAGGCTTAGGCGGAAACTGTTTGTTACCATGGTTTCTTAGCGGTATCCTGCGGGACCTGCTTTTTTGTTGTTGTAGCAAACACATTCTGTGAAAATCTTTAGATTATTCTTATTCTTGTTTAGTAGCCTAAGTTATATCAGTGTAGACTAATAACAAAACTATTTGATGGAGCCTACATTCTTTATTGTAATTTATAATTTAATGTTCAGTTAGGCCTGATTAATTGTGATTTATTGTAATTTCATAGAACAGGTTGTCCTAAATTAATGCAAAGACAAGGAGACTATTGAACATCAGAGCAGCAAAAACTTTCTTTGTTGTTGTTGCTTCAGTTTTTAATGAGATTTCACAAAGACATCAAAAGTAGAAAAATAATCAATACATATTAACAGTGAGAAGTTGTTTGCAACATGATTTAATATTCTTTAGTTTTTGCAACACTCACTGTAAATATAAAACACTTAGCAATAAAATAAACACCTCAACTGAAGGAAGAAAGAAGAGTAGGCATATATTTGAACCCCAATACAATACACATTTTAAGTTGTTATCGTCTGTATGATGATATTAAATTACTATCTTAGTAGGAGCAGTGTTTGTAGGCACTTGCACAGAACTCACAGGTTGCTTCAACCGTGACAACTGGACACAATAGACGTTGCACGTGATCCGAAAGTCAGCATCGGTGCACACTCACTGGTGGAGGGTTTTATAACCCATTACCACTCCCCGATAATTGGTGTAGTGGGTAGGGGGAGGGTTTAGTGGCTGGTTTGAGAAAGACCCCGAGGCTAAATAGACACTGGGATAATCAGACACAGGTGAAGACAATCATGGCGATAAAAATGAGGGGAAACCAGACAAAGGGAGGAAGTAAGACAAGACCAGAAACACTGGGGTCAAGAACTACAAAACAAAACAGGAGACACTACAGGCTGGTGTCAGAAATAAAACAAAAAGTACAAGCCCAAGGGCAACAGGTTAGAAAAGATATGACACAAAAGGCAATGGTTACTAAATAAGACAGGAAACACTAAAGACAAGACAAGGGCAATTCACACACAGGTCAAAGAGAAACACCATGATTCAATTTACAAAAGGAAAAAGGCAAAACCAGAACTACATAATATAACAAGGGTGAAATGAATAATGAGAACAAGACTGCATGTGACAACATGAAAAAAAAACTTAAAATAGGCTTCAGTGCTCACGACGGTTTACATTTGATTGATGTTCTGCATGGCTTTCCAAACATGAGCAACTGCTGCCTATTATTTAGGACATCTGTTTTTCTGGTTTCCATAAACCCACATCTGGGTTCATGTTCTGTAGGTGATTCAGATCACGTTGTCACTGCTGATCAATGAAAGCACTGTGCAAGGCAAGACGGAGTCCTGCATTATTAGGTATCTCCTCTGTGTTTGAAAAAATGCTGTTCTTACCTGGTCAAACAAACCACATTCGATGAGTGGGGGGGACGTTTGATAAGCTGGGAGTCAACTCAGGTGATGAATGTTGGTGTCAGTACTTCCATCAAAAACATAAATATGTAATTCCAGCATGACAATATTTCCATTAAATAATGATGGAGAGAAAAAATGTCGTCATATCATATATATATGATATGATGATTTTTAAAAGCACATTTCATGAGAAGAAATAGGTGCATGTGTTATCAGGCATTATAAATGGATAACTGATCTCTTTTTTATTTTTGTATTAGTCTACTCTTCATCCTTTTTTGAGAGCACAGGAAAGAAAGAGCAACTCTATTGTTCTATTGAAAGTGAGACATGTAAGAGTAGAATTGTCACACTGCTGTCATTTTGTGAATCTGATATATCCAATGGTTTGTCAGCAACATATAACCATGGCCTCACACTTTGTGGTGCCAACCCTTATCCCAGCCACTTTGCACTTGGCTGCAAACAGCCCCAATGCCTACTGGAGGTCCCAACATGAAAGCCAACAAAACCACATCATCTTGAAAAAGCAGAGGGGAGATTTTGAGGTGTCCAAACTTGAAAACCTCCTCTCCCTGGCAGCGCCCTATTTTAAGCAGCAAAGAGCGTGGCTGAAGTGTGTTAAGTGTTTGTCAATATTTGTTGACGTGTATGATGAGGGGAAGGGGAGGTTTGAAAATATTTCTATGTACCTAAGGGGAGCCCGACTGATTTATTCAATAGGCGAGAAATGGTAGAGTGCTCAGACAGGAAAACCGGCCATGACCACCGCTCACCGAGCTGAAAAAAACAGGTGTGAAGACATTTTGCCAAAGCCATAGTTTTGCTTTGTGGATTTTCGTGACTCATCTTGCAGTCTCACCATGGAAACCATGGCAACAGGACCCTCTCACTACAAGCTTTTAGCAGATTGAAAAAGGTAAATCTACTTTGCATCAGCCCATCAAATAAACCTTCATAATCAACAACTGCCACTTGATATGTGACCAGAAGCAGCCCATGTCACTAGGCCCGAAATATACAGCTTAAAGCGGGAAGCAATAAAACATTTTATCTAGCAGTGCATTAGGTCTCACTACAAGGGGGTCTCCTATGCAGTTACTGCTGCACCTGATGTTTGCAGCACTTTGTGCATTTTTCTATGCTTTGTCGTTGTTTTTTTTCTCTATAAGTCTATAATTTATTTCTTACGTTCCTCTCTTAAATATTGGAATCTAATCACGGCAAGGAACATACACTTCTGCATGTAACCTAGATACAGCCATGTTTGCTCATTATACCCATTTCCTTATACATGCAAATAGATCAGTGGCTTGATTATGTCATTAAAGCAACAGCAGTCTGTTAACTGAGGGTGTAACAATGACCCAGGCAGACCTGATGCACAGTGAAGTCACAATGGTTTTAAAGGTTCAGCTCTGGAAATAATTTGATCAGGATCTCTCTGCAGAAGTGATGCAAACCTTGAGTAATACTTCTTCCTCAATGTTGCACGGAGCGATCGAGCGTTAGACAGGAATCTCAGGCTCAGCCAATAAATGCCAGATTACTTTTTTTCTTTGTTTCTTTGACGGTGGATGTTCACAGTTTGGGTCAGTATTCTATGTTTTCCCATATCACCTACAGTAATAGTTACAATAAGATAATCCCTGCCTGCTGTGAAGACTGCGATCTGATATAAATCTCTTAATTCTTATGTTTCATCACGGGATGCAGAAAAGTATTTTAACTGGTTGGTTAAGAAGCGAAGAAAGTCATCTCTTTTAGTCTTCAGATAATTACTTCTCAGGCTCTGATAAATGGGATTCAGTGGACTTAAAACATGCTGTCTTTTCAAGGAGTTAACACGCGTGTGCATGCAAAGGTACTTTTAATCAATGTGGTGTCATTGATAATGTTTGAATCTGCACAATTTTACATAAAGGGATATGCAAGTTAGTTATTCATAATAGAGTTTGAAGAACTCAGACATTTTTATGAAATTCTGGTAAATTAACTCACGACACAAACACCTAACCTAAACCTAAACAAATGAATATGCAAAAATAAAGAAACCCATTCCTCAGTTTTCCAGAAGTTCTTGCACCTTTTTGCAGCTTTTGATTAATGCTAATTCTTAAGACAAAAAGGCTCTGATAGTTTGGGTTGGATGCTGTAGATTATGTGGCTATTTCTCCTTCTTCACACTGGACAGTAGAACAGCCGTCACCTAGTTTCTCTTCCTGTTATGAACGTCCTCTGGGCACACCAAGTCAGTGTCATCCATCGCACATCAGGGAAACAAGTGGATACCACAAAGTAGAGGTTTAGAAGCTTTGACATTAATGCTGCACTCAAGGAGTTGCTCTTGGAGCTCCCCTTGTCTGTCAGTCTACTCAGCCGGTGTAGTCTTCAGGGTTTTAATGACCTTGCTACCATTGTTACGCACCAACAAGTGAAATTTCTTAGTTTTCATGGGCATCAGGGCGGCAGCAGACAGTGATATGTTCACATCCTGTGACAAAAACTCGGAGGGATCATGGGCTCAAGAACATTGACTCTGTTCTCTGCTGTTTTCCTCTGGGATGTTTGGAGTTGTAGATCAAGATATTGGTTGGACTTCTTCTACCAGCACAGCTCAAACTGCCTCTTGTTGTTCTCTATCAATCAATCATCATAATTTGTATAGCGCCAATTCATACCAAGTGTTATCTGGAGATGCTTTACAGTACAAAAGTGCATATGGGTTACTATGAAATAAGAATTTATCTTTTGTATTCCTCGGGTTCCTGTTGTCCACACTTCCTTGCTGATGGACACAAACTTGCCTTGGACCCCTACCTACAGAACGCAAATATAATATTTGCACAGCCTGTGCCCTCCCCAAGCAGAGTTTAGTTGCACAATAGTACAGGGCAGCTTGCTCTCTCAGTATTTATGGAGCCCTGCGTTAGTTCAGGCGGAAAACGTGAAAGTGGCCATCAGCTGATCTGAGGATCAGCTAATCACTCAACCAATGACTCTGACAACAAGGTGGTGTATTTAAACCATTCTGCCTCTCACTCCTCTTGCATCACATCCACGCTGCTCCTAAACACTGCTGTGAGATTCTCCATCTCGTTTATGCTGTTCTGCAAGTCGCATTTGCAAGCTCCATGACAAGGCCAGAGCCGTCGGAAAACACCCTTCTACTTACCCTGCTGCTCGTCATGTCGCTCCCATCGAGGATGAGGATCCATGGCAGATCGACTGTGTCAGACACGAATCAGCTATCTGAAGCAGAGGGGAGCCATTCTTGAAGAGAGCCCCGCTTCCATTTGCCAGAGCTCTTGTTTGGCAAGAAAGTCACCACTAAAAAGGAAGCACTGCACCTGCAACTCTGCTGCCATCCCAGCTCCGGTCCCTGCTCCGCCGTCCAAGAGGGCTCATTCCCTACCCAATTACCAGCTCTAGCTTAACCAATCTTGAAGAATCTGTCAGCTTCAGCCAGCATCCAGTTGTCACTCGCCAGCATGAACTCCAGGATCCAGGCCCTCGAGTCCATTCCATCCTCCGCCTCAGCCATGAGGCCGCCTCTGCCGTCTAAGTCGCGGATCTATGACGTCACTCCTGCAAGCCTGGATGACGTCACAATTCAGAGGAGAACTCTGGGATCTGCAGTCCCAGTCTCGACAGGGGTCCCATTCTTCCCCCTGTGTTGCTACAATTTCCCTAAGAATTCAGATCCTCGTAGCCTGCTTAAAAAAAAATCATTCTACTGCTAAATGGCCTGAAGAGGAAAAAAAACAACAGTATTCGTCTTCCTTTCACTCCTCCACTTCTGCACAAATGAATCACCCATTTAAGGGCAGGGTGCTTTGGTCCTTATTCTGATATGTTATTAGAAACCGTGTTGCTCACGGCCTTTTATGGGTTTCTCAGTGATGACGAATTCACTACATGCACAGTTGCATTTGATCCCTCACATGACCTCACCATTGCTGATGTTTATATTAATTCATACTTCCTTTCTCTCGTCCTTAAACATTCAAAGACTGATAGGACCAGGACAAAAACATTTCAATTCTGATCTTTGAAACAAATTCTTTTGTCCCCCGTCTTCCAAGAGACTTTTTTTCGACTTGAGAAGCCGACCTCAAGTCAGCCAAACTGAGCCACTCTTTGCCACGGAGGAGGGGGAACCCATATCTAAAGCTTGGTTTGCTTCGTCTTCGCCTCATCTGCCAATACTGTGGGCTTCCTCCAGATCACTACTCTGCTCACTTCATTCGTATAGGAGCAGAAACAACCGTTTCATCCATAGCACCTGTGTCGCCGCTCAAAGCTATGGGCAGATGGTCATCACCCTATGAACGCTACCTCCGGCCGGAGTCTCAAGCAATTTTAGGTGCTTTAAACGCTATGAGGGCGCTTTATACTACTGGCTTTCAATAAATAGGATGGGCATAGGATTGGCTCCTTTAACTATCTATGTCGGCTCTATTTAGTCAATTAGTAGTTAGCCCCACACTCAGCATGCTAATTTATTTCACTTAAGCTTGTACTTTATCTCCTCCTGCTGGCTCTTCCATAGTCCTTGGAGGTTTGCCTGGTATGGTTGTTTTGGGGGTTTGCCGCTTATCTCCCTGCCTTAAGCTTTCCTTATATGCACGGGAAGGGCAGGAATGTGTGCTGCTCCCGCCTAATGCTTTCCACATAAGCACCTGGAAGGGCAAGGAGATCCCAGACAGACCCATACTGCCAAATATAAATAATTGCAGTAAAGTAATTTTCTTGACAAAGTGATCCTGATCCGGCGTCACAATCTACTATCATGTCAGAGTTTCGGTAACAGCTGATTTGCTTCAAAGCATCCTATTGGCCAGGTGGTTGGCTGGTTTTCACTTCCACTGACAATAGCTTAGGATATTTCTCTTGAATCAAGATATTGCAGACTGCTTATCTTGCCGCATGTTTGTTTCAGGTGCTCTGGCGTTAAGAGCTACACTTCAAACGAGAAAGGCAAAGCATGCATTCAAGGGAAAAGCAACATGCGATGCTGCACAAATCTTGTTATTCACTAATTGCAGGATATGCCCTTTGTATCAAGGGAAAGCAGCAACTTATATTGCCATATGTTCATTTGAAAGTGCTCTGCCTGCTGTAGAGAATTCACATGTCAATGAGATGGGTAAACATGCATTCAAAGGGAATGCAACATGCTGTTGCTACACTTTGATAATTTCACATAGTGTTTACAATGTTGTTTTGGCTGTGGATCTAAAGTTTTTTTCTACCAAACACACTCCCCCAACATATTTAACTTGAGCGGGGAGCATTTGTGTTTGGGGGAATTAAAGGTTTGTGCTCTCAGCAAAATCTGTGGCATGCTGCACTGATACTGCTGAGAGCAGAACCAATACCGCCAAATACAACTGTACAAACCACAAGTGCAATAAATGGTTAAATCTATGACGGGAGTATTCCTGACTGAAATATACAGTATGTATACTAATAAATCTAAGGGCAAGACTCCCATTCACCAGGGGCCCTGGGTACTTTCTGGGTCCTGGACACTTGCCCACTGTGATGATCTGCCTGTGGACATATGCCTTGGTTTATGCTCAGCCACATTTTGCTTTCCCTTTTTCTGCACATTTGCACTGGCTTTTTGTCTTTTTTTTGAAGTGGGAACACTTTGCAGCATCAACAGTGTGACAAACAGAATCCTCCATAAATGCATTTTTAATGCATGACTGTAGAGTCTAACCCAACAACATAATTTGTCTATCACATTTCACCATGACTGGTCAGTCCTCATAGATGCATTTGACAGAATTTGCTTACTATCACGTTAAAGTATTAATCAGATATGAGTTTTTCTTGCTTTTCTGGAATATGTTTCTGTCAAAGCTTTTTTGTTTCTCACTCAAAACATTGTTGTAGCTGTCAGATAGGCCTCCATTTTGAATGTTGTCCAAATAAGTGTACTCGGTAGTAACAAGGCACTGCTCTGGGTGGTTGCTTGTTACGGCAGCTCCGACCCCCCCTTGTTATTGTTTTATTTTGTTAATATTGACTTTTTGTTGCTGTAACTTCGCGAGTAACTCCAACTCCAAACAGCAAACATGGACATTCATCTTTTTGGAGTATTGGTGCTGTTTTTCTTCCTCTGTGGACTCTTTAAAACTTCCTCGGGAGACCCATTCAGCCATGGCGCCATTGTTTACACCCGCGAACAGCTGATTGTGCTGTGCCAACCTTGGCTTTTCTCTTCACCCTGTACACCTCGGACTTCTGTCACAACTCTGGGAGCTGCCACCTGCAGAAGTTCTCCGATGACACAGCCATCGTGGGGTGTGTGTCTAAGGGGAGCGAACAGGAGTACAGGCAGGTCATCTTGGACTTTGTCGACTGGAGTGAGCTCAAACACCTTCAGCTCAACGCCAGCAAGACAAAGGAGATGGTGACTGATTTCCGCAGGAAGTCACCCCAGACTGCACCGGTGAACATCCAGGGCTTGGACATCAAGAGGGTGGAGACGTACAAATATCTGGGTGTTCACCTCAACAATAAACTGGACTGGTCACACAACATTGACGTCCTGTACAAGAAGGGCCAAAGTCGACTACACCTGCTGAGGCGACTGAGGTCCTTTGGAGTGTTTAGGACTCTGTTACGGACATTTTATGACACTGTGGTGGCGTCTCAGTAAGACAAGACAGAGCGCTACCGCAGGTCGTTCATCCCATCTGCCGTCAGACTGTTTAATCGGACTCTTTAACAACATCACCACTCATATCAATAATGCTACACACTGAGTGTGTTTTTAATTTTAATAACAACAACTGTTTCCACAAGTGGAAGTGTAAATACCTTGTATTATTCTATTATTGTATTTTTTCACCCTTTATTTAACAGATGTAAATATGTTTCATTTTTAATTATGTGTTAATTTTTAATAATTATATTCCTGCTTCCTGTTTTCTAGAGCTGTTGTAACAGAAACATTTCCCCCATGGGGGATAAATAAAGTTTATCTTTATCTTTAAGCTGATAGCTTCACATTTGTTTCATTCGGCTGGAAATCACTGACATTGTGGGTGTGTATTTATCTTTTGCATGACCATCAGTCTTTGGGAATGATGTGTTCTGGCTCAGGTTTGTAGATTCATTTGTTAAAACCTTCACCTTCAACAAAGTTAGATGACCTCATGTCTAGCACTTTGGGAAATGCTTCTGTAATTCCCCTCTCTTCCTCTTGGAAGTTGGTGTTCTAAAATTGTCTGAGTACATCTTGGGTAAATTGTGATTCGTCAAGTCCCTCTCCAGAGAAGAAAAGACCCATGCAACTAATATGCCTACATGAAGACTGAAAACAGATGGCTGATTGTTCTTTTGTCCAGTGAACGTCTTGGAAAGCCTATTGTTTCTTCACCTATTTAAAGTGGTAGGCCAAACTACTGACACTTGTATAGGAGTTTATTTCTTAGACATTTCATGCTATTTGTTTACTTAACAGATTTAAAACCCAGTCGTGTTGCTGCTCTGACAGTCAGGCAAATTAGAGAAAATACATTTTGGATCTCTATAAAGCACAAATGGAGCCCCATTTGCATGTGGGTAGAACCATCTAGGGACCTCATTTGTTTTAAAAAACTAACCTCCCACTTCTGTATTTCATGCGGCACAATTTGCAAAATCTGTAGTTCCACCCATTTAATGACATTATTCCCAGAGATTTCAAAGCTCCAAGTTAAATGTGCCTCTTTACATTATTAGGAATAATCCACTTCATGTCATCCGCTGAGCCTGATGAAAGATTGTTCTATTGTGTTCTGCATGATGCATTTGAGCTTACGATCCTTGCAAAGCCGATCGATTAGACTCCTGAATTTGTACCCAGAATACGGTCAATACTTTCACAACTGCAAATGCATAATGAAAAAAAGGACTTAGACCTTTTCACACATTAATTCAAGATATACTGTATTAATCCGGCAAGGGGAAATTCAATTTGAGACTCTGTTATTGAACATGCTACACACATAAGTTGAAATACACTCACATGCACAAACAGGATCCTGTGGACATGCACTAATTGAGATAGGTCAAAGGGAGGGGGCTGCCCACAGCGAGCCCTCCATGTCGGACTGAACTTAGAAATCAGCAAAACTTTATTTTTTTTCTAACTTCTTGTGCAAACACTCATCAATGTGTTCATCT
Source organism: Labrus bergylta (assembly GCF_963930695.1). Lineage (NCBI taxonomy): Eukaryota > Metazoa > Chordata > Actinopteri > Labriformes > Labridae > Labrus > Labrus bergylta. Next base: position 14,649,368 of record NC_089214.1, read on the forward strand.
TTCTCTACAAAGCATATTTCTAAGGCGTTGCCCGTCATTTCAGATCCCTCCACTCCCACCTGCCGTGTTATCATCTCATTGTCATCACCTGAGCAGTCCCGCCCATTTCCCCACCTGCACCTCATTCCCTCATCAGCCATTCAATGCTGGCCCAGCTCCATTATTTCTCTGCCAAATAGTGGATCAGCCTTGCTTACCTGCCAGCACTTGATACAACATCATTTACACATTGAGAAAGCACGAGGTGTAACTATTACCAAAAATATGGACATGTTGTAATTTTAACCATAGAACACAATCTCTGGATGTGTTCTCTTCCAATACATGTGAATGTCTCCTTTGCGTTTGAATTGTATCAATTAATACAATACAATCATGTCTTGTAGGGACATAAATTATCTTAAATTGTTGTTTTCTTGTCTGTGAAATTGCATTTGAATGTTGTACATTGTCTTTTTTCATACCTTTAGTGGTTAATTTTTCTGAGCCTTTTTTCTCCTTAGTCAGAAGCATTATTGAACAAATACTGTTCATGAACTTTAATGGAAGTGTGAAGAATGTGCTAATAAAGAACCCATTACATGTTGGGCTGGATCCCACTCACAGACAAGCAATTTTTAGACCCTTGGGATTTGACTCGCAAACCAAGCAACAATAGCTGATCAGACTCTGCTGTGTTTATCATGTTGTGTCAGTCTGAACATTTGATACATCTTTAATGATGGTCTTTCTTGAACTATTTGTTGAATTTTACAACATAACTGATGACCCAGAAAAAAAAAAAAACCCAAAATCTTTAAAAACATTAAAAGCAAAAGATATCTTTCAGTGGGACTCAACTTTAAAAAAAAAAACAATACAGGCCTCTTCATTCCCATCGCACATCAGGTTAATTTGTCAATTAAACAATCATTATTTCCAAATACATGGAAGATGACTAATAGCTCCTGATAAGAGGATCTGAGGGGTCTGGCTGTTCTGTAGGGGGATATGAGTTATGTAATAGAAGTTGGAGCTAGGCCATGGAGTGCACTATAAACAAACAGGAGAATTTTCTATGGAATAAAATAACTGATGGGATGCTAGTGTTTGTGTTTATTTCCTTTGATAGTAGTCCAGCTGCAACATTCTTAACAAGTTGAAATCAATGTATGGACACCTGGAAACCAAAATAAAAAATGTTCCAGTACTGGAGTCTGGATGATATCAAGGCCTAAAAGTACCTAAGAAAACAAGAACTATCAAAAATGGGACTATCCGTAATCTCCAGTCCAAATTTAAATAACCCAGCAATCTTGACACGCCCGGTTCAAAACAGGAGACCTAGATTTGGAACTATATATGGGGAACAAAAGCTCCTCACTACATCGCTGTCCAGAATGTGTATGCCAGAGTCTCTCCTACCTGGCTCCTCTAAATACCTCCTCCCTGAACACACATTGCACTCAGGTGTGCAGCAGGTGAAGGAAGAGAGAGAAAACAGGTATGAAGCAGGTAGAGGGAGAAACAGAGAGAGAGAGAGAAAAGGGCGGCATGTAGCAACTAAAAATTGACTTGCAGGGCACCCAAAATTTGGAAATGTGTTGTTTTCAATTACCAGCATGTACACAGTGCTGGTACAGAAAACAAGTCACTGAACACAACTCATTTAAATCCAGGAACACAATACATAAGTAGGGGTATTTCACCAAAAGTTGAAGTTGAAGTTGTTGGTTTGGTACCACATTTCTTTGTTTGGGACATTTCTATGTGTCAAACATTGATCGTTTGGGTGAAACTCACAGCGAAACATTCTGAAGGACATGGCTAAATGAAAAGGTAGCACCCTCTCTCTGTCCGTCTGAAACAGATGCTAACGTAACGTGTGCATCTTAATGACATGCCATAAGACTTTATAAATGTCTAATTTGCTGACCTGTGAATTTGAATGGTCTTTCTGTGTAGTAGTTGTATGAGAGCTGCAGGTGTAACGGATCAATAAAGCGCCACTGCAATTAAACAACATCAAGCTCCTTCCTGCATGATTTTGCAGATGTGTGGGTGTGTGTATAGGTTCTTCAGACTCTGATAAAGAAGGAGAAACTAATCTCTTATTTCTTTAATTCTCTGCTGTCTTTTCGTTAGCTGCGCTCGATCTCTGCACTTCGACTTTATGTCACTCGACCACCTCTGCTCTCTCTCACTTTTGCACACGGCAGATTTGGGTTGAAAATACAACTAGAGCTGTAGTTTTTCTTAAGCCTAGATAAATGGTAAATGGACTTGAGCTTGTATAGGACTTTTCTAATCTTCTGACTATTCAAAGTGTTTTTTATACCACATGGTATACCTACCCATTCACACACTGATGGCAAAGGCTGCTATGTAAAGTGTCCATCAGTATTAGCTAACCACATTCATAATCACGTATACACAACCAAAGAAGCAGCAGCAGCAACTTGGGGTTAAGTTTCTTGCCCAATTCCACACCCCTGACCTTCCAGTTAAGAGACCTGAGCTATAAATGTATGGGGACACTACTCTGAATTTGAAATGTTGTGTCTGATCGACTGGATATCTTTACTTCCACACTTTGTCATCTGAACATTCTGTAGGTGTCTCTAAATCACGACATCCACTTCTCCCTGTGTGAAGAGCACAGAGGCTACTTTGTGGGTGACTCAGTTGAGAATACATTATAGGCATACTGAATATTATTCTCACTGAATTGGATATACAATTCGAGCTTTTATCACATACTTATGGCTTGATTACAAAAAGGAACAGTTAAATAAGCTTGTCCCTGATGTTTCACAGTGAAACAAATGTCTGGATGTGGAAGGAATAATGTCAAGTGATGTCCTTTGTTCAAAGTTAAAAGACTTGAGCACTGATGTTTCCTTGGCCACCTCTGAGATCATTGGCATTGAAATTCTCCTGTAGCCGTTTCTCATTATCCTGGGAGTGTCAACGAATCAATCAAGGCTTCAAAGAGCTAAAGGACAGCTTTTATCTTAGACTTGCATTACTGAGAGGAAATGAATGAGGCGACGCCTGCGAGCTAGTTCAGGCAGACAACTCGTGCTGCACTGATTTCACACTTAACATGCGTCATTATCCACAATCACCTGACAACATGTCCGTTCAATTGGTCTATTTAAGCTTGCGAGATTTCTGGTCTCGCCCTCTGCTCTGTTGTTACCAGCTCTGACCTGTACTTCAATCTTGCTCAACCCCACCACCACCCCAGCATCCACCGGTTGGTTCTTATGCGAGGAGAGAGGTCTGAGCCTAGATGTTGAAAACAAACACTGCTGCAATTAATATTTCAAACATATGCAAATGTGAAATCTCTCAATGTAATACTGATATTTTACAACACACAGGGAATGCCTATGATGAAGAAATTACTTCTTGATTTGACAAATATTCTTCAGTATACTATTTTAAATTTCACTTTGAACATCAGGTCCAGCCATCCATTTTACTTAAAAGTCCAGGGTTAGGGTTAGGGTTAGGGTTGTGCCATGTATTACATTTACACCCCACCCCCCAATTTAGAATGTATCTACTTGTTTATTTTCAATGGACATTTCAAGGACCACCCAGCACTGACATGTAACAGGTCCAACTGCAATCTTTCAGTGACAATGCACATTTACAGTACATACTGCATTCACTCTCAAACGATATCTACATCTGATAACTCTGCAACACCATAGACATATGCACCTCAGCTTGGAGTCCTGTTTTATTGTTCATTGTTTTGTCTGTTACTTCGTAGCACGTGGTCTGTGACAAATGGCTTTTTGTGAAGCTGTTCACTATGCTTGCAGATGAATGACAGTAAAGTAAACTGGACTCAATCTCAATCCAAAACTTGTAACAGGAACAGACCAGCTAGCAAAATATTGTCTGAGCCATCAGGCGTAGCACAAAAGACCAGTAGAAAAGCATCACTGCTGACACTGTACCAAAACATCCATCAGTGTCATCCTACATCTTACCCTCACTTGTGAAAAATACCTAAATATACCTCTTCACTCATGGGAGAAAGCTGCTTTTAAACTTGAAGCAGGCACCCTGCAAGCTTTACCTGACTTGAAGATTCTGTTTCTAATCCCAACTGCTTCATAATTTGGTGAATAACATCCCATTGCACGCTGGAGGTGATTCAAATGTTTAAATAATTATCCCTGGCAATTGATTTGGGATTTTTGAAATGCAGGCAGGGAAATAAAATTAGACAGATATACCTGCAGTCCTATTCTCATGTCCACACTGGGCATAAAGTAATGTCCAAAACGTACATAAATCCCAGTAATTTCTAAGACAGTCTTATGAATGAGAGCTTGTACAATATGTTGGAAAACACAAAAGCTCCATGGTCGAGGGAAGTTACTGCTCCCATCACAACCACTTTACTATTCTGGGTGGAAGCATTAAGATCCAAACGTTTCCCAGCACTCATTTGTCCTTAAAGCATCGGAGTGATGAATACAAGAAATTAAAGAAAATAGCCATAAAAAGGTGAAGGGTGGCAATAAGGTGTGAGTGATTAACTGAAAGCAGAGGAAAGGCAAAGAGCTGGGATCGAGACGTGCAAATAAATTTACTAGACGTGTTGTTTTCAATATCCACATGTGTATTTTAAAGAAATAAATGGTCAACAGAACTACCTTGTGTTATATAGTAAAACTCAGCAGATGCTCAGGAGGAGGACTAATCATAACTTTTGTTGCTATGTTACAATTGCAAAACTGCTTTGCAGTGTTTGAAGTGTTTTGAACAGCAGATGCATCGAGGCAAACAAAATCCATGGTCAATTATCTAAGCTGTAAGTGAAGTATGGCAAGTTTCTTCAGTTTGTGGCAGCAAGTGTTTGTAGACAGAAGTCCAAATATCCAAGTGATTTGGAAAATGTATTTTTTTTTGTTATTTACAGGGCCAAAGGAGGGAGAAAATAAACCAAGACCGTAAGTCAAAACCAAGAAAAAGAGTGAAAAGCAAAGACCGAGCGAAAGAAACAAGGGAAAGAGAGAGGCTGGTAAATGTGTGACCTCAGTGACCTTGGTGTTGGCAGTGTGTAACGATTGATGCCTTTTTCACAGCTTTTTCTCCCATTAGTGCCGTAATAAGAGAGCCCATCACATGTGTCACCTGAGGGCTGCTACCACCTCCACATCCATCATCCCACAACAAAAGGTGACCTGTGTTATCCAGGTAGCCATCTCTTATAATGCTGTCTGTTTTGATTACCATGACAACACTATCTAATAGGCAAATGTTTTAGTCCAAGATTAAATTGGACAGTCACATTTTGACACAAACTAACACTGCAACAGTGAATGCAAATTCCAAAAACCTCTGTAGTGGTTCAACTAGAGAACAAACATACTGTAAATGTGTGGTTTGGCTACAATTCACCCGCCTGACAGTCAGATCAGCCATGCCCTGAATCATGCATAACTAGGAGACTTAATATAATAAAAAATGATGAAAAGAAGCATGCAGTGTGTACAAACATGTGTTTGTACCAGGTTGTTAACATTTTTATTTCTGCTGTAAAAGTGGGCATTTAAACATGCTGGAGTTGCCTCATGTAGTTCGAGGAACTACAGTTTTTTTTTGCACTTTGCACTGGCTTCATTTTTCCTCACCCGATTTGCCGCTTGATATCAGATTGCTTTGAAAGGTTTTTTTCCTTAACAATCAGCTTCACATATGAAGATAATTAGGATTATTTTAATAATAATTTTCTGTGCATATTCTTAAGGGAATTTGTCTTTTCAACTTCTAATAGTTCATACAGTGCTCTCCCGTATCACTCAAAGTTATTCATGGATTTGCTGAAATTTCCTGTCACTGTCCACTACCTCAGGCCTATGTGCATTGTGCCTCCACAGCAGGGATGTCATGGTAAGGAAACTCACATGTCCATCAGCAACATACAGATTAAATGTAACTTAACAAGAACAGGCAGACTGTTCTCTTTTGTTTTCAAAGTAGACAGTACTTCCTCTAGGGTGAGCCTTTCACCCCAAACAAATCAAACTACTAATTAGAATTTCCCCCATATCACATTTTTTTTTTTTTGAGTGAGTGGTTTCAAGCAGGCAATTCAATCTATTGGAACAATAAATAGGTAAGTGAATTCACAAAAAACCTGGATTGAAATGGAGTCGACAGGGCAAACAAAAATGCAGCTACAGCTTTTCGGAAAATAAAACTTGAGAAAAGAATCTGTCGACATTCATTAGTTTCAATCCACAAAGTGAAATTTTGATGCCAGACCATATATTGATTCATATATTGATTTTTTTTCTATGTTTTTCTTTCTTCATAGAGACGCAGCCACAAGTCAGAACCAAATATTTACACATCTATGCAATCAAGTGCAGCACAAGAAACCCAAAAGTCCAATAAGAACAAACAAAGGGAAAATAATTGTCTTGTTGTTTAATACGTTTGTCACGGTTGGTGCGTTATTCATTCATAAGACTAAGTCTGGTCACCGGAGTGTGCCAAGGTCTTTCATTAATCATTCAACATCGCGCTGAATCAAGGAAAGAAAATCATTATTCAATTTAGTAACATTTAATTCGGAAAAAGAATGAGCAGTAATCAATTGAATTTGTGTGAGGATTAATTAAAGTATTCACAGAGTAGCCTCATTGCCAGTGTATGCTACATGACGGAGCTTACGCTATAACATTTAATGGAAAGTTTAATCCGAACCCTAAGAGCAAATATCACCCCAGGAAGTGTATTTAAAACGAATACACTGAATCCTGAATAGTTTAAAAGGTGCAATATGTAGAATTTTATAAAAAATTTTGTGAACCTACATCACTTCAAATATTTCCTAAATTTTCAAATCCAGATCAATACTTAAGTTTATAGATGTAACAGGTTGTGTTTTTGCGGGGCGGCCTCCATGACAGAGCCACCATGACAGACACAACATTTTTATCGTTGGCATGGAAACCCTGGCTGTTACGTCAAAGGCGCTAAACAAGGAAGCGGATATTGCTACCGACAACTGCTGTACTGTTGCTGTATGTGCTGCTGTGATAAAAATGTCATGTAAATTATACTTGGATACATCGTCAGTAAACATATTCTCTTCCTCAGATGACTGGTGGTTTCAAATTTCCTGAAAAGGTATTTCATGTTTTAACACAACCTCAACACGTTCTTCTTAAGCTCCAGTGAATTGAATGTGGTTGTTATGAAATGCATCAATGACCAGAGGGAATCCTGTGAGGGAGAAAGATACTTCATAAGCAAGGAAACCGCAAACCTATAGACATGTGCATTTTTCATATCCAGTGCAGGCAGATGGCCAAGGGGACACCACAAACAGAAGTTCAGAGAGAGCAGGAACCTCTTTACGAGCAGTGCTGCATACAGTATTTCTGCTCAGGTTTGACACATCACCAATGAAATGCAAGTTCAACAGTGTCTAACGGTATTACTTATATGTATTGTCTAATACAGTTTATTGCATTGTGAAGTGTCCTGTAATTGTACATTTTGTTTTATGTTTTTCGTTAGTACCGGCCCAAGGACTAATTCCAATATATTTACAAAGAGCACTTAGATGGCTAGGAAGATTTTAAAAGCAGGAGAAAGGATCATTTGATGACTGTATCCACATGTTTCTCTGCTGAACCCTTCTGATTTGTTGATTGATGTAATAGTTGTTTATTGTCTGTCTTTTGTTCTCTGTCTGAAACGTTTATGCTGCTGCCTTGGCCACAACTCTCTTTAATAAAGAGATCCTAAGGAGAAGAAGGAGAAGAAGAAGAAGAAGATGTACTTAATTAATGCCGCGAAGGGAAATTCAATTTTCCAGATTTGGTCTGCACCGGGACCCTTCAGTTCACAACCCAAGTCCCTTCAGACTGAGCCACCTATAACTGCACAATGTTTTATGAAATTACTGTTTTAATAAACTTTAACTTATTACCTGACTAAATAATGTTTTTAAATTACAAACACAAAGTCTGTGATGCTGTCAAGGACTCCAAGCGCTCTTCTAATCTCTTGCTGTACTTAAATGTTGTCTTGATGTTTTCTGCACACTGATTGGCTGCAGACACACCTAGTTCTCAGTAGAATAGAACTGTTTTAGTCAGCTATGTGGAAAATGGTCTTTGGCTTCACTAGAACAAAAGCAAAAACACACACAATGACTAGCTTACTTTAAATTGGTTAAGGGCCCCTTTAAGCAGCAAGTTATTGGTAATGGGAAGTGAAGGCTGATGCAAATGTTTGTACATTTACAGTAAATACTTACAATTTATCAGAAATATCACAGGAATGTTCATTGGTGTAGTCATTTACAGACTGTTTTTGTTTGATATATTTAACAAATAAACTATGTAACACAGTGTTGATACATGAAGTATTATTTTTACTATTCCAACTTCTCTTTGATGAAGAACATGTTGCTTTGGGGTCTTGTTTTTCAACCTGTGATTCATGAAAATCTCCTTGAGAGGAATGCCAGAAAAATAAAAAATATGTAATGCTGAAATTAAACATAATGGCTCTCTTCAGAGTTAGACTCAAAGTAATGGAAATATGTGAAGTGCTATTATGATTAATAGCTAAAAGTCATTATGCATGACTTATGAAAATAAAGAGGAACTAATGGATGAAAATCATTTCCAAATGTAATAACTTTGTGAGGCACTGGTATTTTAAAATGTTGGAAAGAAAGGTCAAAAATCAGACATCCAGTATATGTTCATGATAAATAAGCGCTGTTAGCAGTCCAAATATGTAGATGTAGTTAAAAAAAAATATGAAAAAGCCTCAATCCTGCAGTGTCATAAATGCATATTTTGGTCTGAACAAAGTCTCTCTGGTTTTTCCCTTCACATCTGTAATTCAGTGAGAGAAATGGGCTGCCAGTATTTTAAACCCTGACAAAATGGTGTCAGGGAAACTGTCATCTTTGAACAGCATCAACCTTTCTTTATTTTTAAGCAGGCCTCCTTTGACGTCATCGCTTGCCTCTCATCTCTCCTGACTCTCTGCCGTCCGTCCCCCAAGGACAATCACACTTCACCAGCCAAGTTCAAGTTTAAGAAGTATTCAAAATGCTGGAGCACAAAAACATAATGAGGCCGACTTTTTTTTATACTGCAGAAGTTGCCCGAATCAGAAAATCTAAAACTACAAACCATCTGAAAGACAACTGAAGAAAGAGACGTTGACAGTCATAGAGAGAGAGAGAGAGCAGTGAAAGGTAAATAGAGTTAACAGTGTCTTTTAAATAAAATAAAGGTGTATGAGTTTGTGATTTCACATCTTCTGTTGCTGATTTGTCTTCACTCCTGAAGAGCTGCTGTCACACTGCTTTATTGTCCTGCTCTGCCAGAGGCAAACAATGACTTCCTGTGCTGTGCTACCTCATTTAGATAAAATCATGATAGAGCACCTGGAGGAGCAGCAGAGCAACAAGCCTGGTTGCACTGTCACAGTCAGTTGAAACAGCTAGAAACTGTAGTTCGTCTCCACCAGGGCTGCATGGAAACCGGATTTTAGCAAAAACTGTGTTGTGTGTGCACTGAGTATAAAAACCAGTCATGTGCAAAAAGTAAACATTGACTGCTTTGTGAGATGTTTTGCTGTTTTTGCTGATGTAGAACATGTTTCGGAATTTGACACAGCAAGCAGTTTGCACTGAAGTTTGTAACACATGTACAAAATGCGTCACTCTCTTACAGTTCACTTGTAACCAGGGATGACTGTTAAAAATGTTCTGGCGGGGCAGAGTTCTTTCTAAAACTAATCTTAAAATGGGCTCTTTTTTTTCACAGCCAAAGCACTGCAGCGTCCTCTTGCATTCCCTTCTGTAGTGTAAATGAGTGACAGGTGTCCTTGATTGGTTGATCATCTTGATTCATTCAGCCCACAGACCAGCTACTTTTGACCAATGACACAAAAGTAGTGTTACAAACTGTAAAGATGCTTAAAAATTAACCCTGACTTAAGCTGTGTCACAATGCAGGGGGAGCATCTAAAGAAGTACCAAGCCTACGCAGCTTGCATAGATCACTTAGGCCGAGCTGAAATGAGACAGCCTGGTCTTTGTTTTTTTGACACAGTAGAAACCAATTACGTTAATTTAATTTATTTACATTTTTTTTTTGTTCTGCAAATGTCAAAACATACAATGATTCACAGTTTTGTATCCCAATCCATGTTCAAAGAGGAGCAGGGAGAAGAATAAATCTTATTTTTCCTGTCCCTCACTGAAGAAAACACGAAATATCTAGATGGTCCGTCTAATTAGAATCACCTGACAACCAACACTACAGCAACATAAAAAGAAACGGACAATTCAGAGTCTTTGACTTCACTTCCACATTCCTCTTTTAAAAATGTAATCACTAGGCCTGGATAGCATAGCAGTTATGTGGCACGCCCCATGTACAGAAGACATAACTGTGTCACAACCAAGTCTCTCCTCCCAACATTCCCTGACTCTCACTGACAGTTCAGAGTCAGTGTTGGATAGAGATTTTCTCTTTCATTTTAAATGTTTTTTTTTACAAATATAGCTGCCACAATCAGGATGAAATAAATCCAACCTGTACTTAACTTTGAGGCAGGTCAATTACACATTAATAAATAAATAAAGTGCATAAGAATTATGTGAACAGTATCACTTGCACTGGATTAATTATCATTTTATACCCAAAGAAATCCTGGTTACTTTTGTCCCATTTAAAATCCATTAGCTCTATGAGTCGAGGGTCAGATTGTCTCACTCTCTTATCAACTAGCAGTCTGTTGTGGATGTTGCTTCACATCAGCAGTTTTTCTGTTTGCTGCTTTGATCGGCAGTCTGACCGGAGGACGAGCAGGAGCTCAACTGACAAAAGACACTGGGTTAACTTAGAGCTGATTGGTTGATTCACACAAGTTCTGTGCCTTCAATGGCATCTAAACTAAGTTTTTAATGTTGGTGACTGATGAATGTGAGGCGGTTTTCATTACCTTTCATTTCTTCATGTGTACTTTTCAAAGCCATGTCAGAAAATCACAATTTGTGAGCCAGATGTGTTAGTTAGATCACTCGAATATTTTGGTGTGTATGGACAGTCTCTGGTAGAAGCTTCTGATCTGCTTCATTGGATTGTGAATGACAAAAGACAAACCCTGTCACAATTACAGAAAATGTTTGACTATTGGCTAATCAATGAATCAATGGAGCTGTTCAAAAACACCTGTTCTGTCTTATTTCCAATCCTACACGCTCTAATTCTGTGTGTGTGTGTGTGTGTGTGTGTGTGGGGGGGGGGTTCTGACAAGGTGTTTTCAGGCCATGAGTTTATTTGACAAATCTGAGCTATTCCTTACAAATTAAACAAGCAGGAGAAATTAGTCCTACATTCAATTCAAACGTATTCAAAGTGCTTTATTATTTCCCCAAAGAATGCCCTTGTAGATACCTTAAAATTAAGCTTGAGCAAGTACATGTAGTGAGGAAAACGAGATATATGCCCCCTTTCTTCTACAGTTAATTTATGTAACCTGTTTAACTCACTCCCCTCATGCATGCTCACCCATTCTTTCCTGAAGTCTTCAGCTTTGGTCATCACCTTGTCACAAATATCCAGTGGCTATAATTGATGCCCATTAGAGCCCATATGAAAATGCAAGATTTTACAGCACAAATACATGTTTCTAAATGGCATGGCTGAGTTGACTGACAGGTCTGCATATTACGCTAAAGCTGTTTCAACCTTTTTTTCTGCTGTATAACTGTTTGTTGTGTGTGTGTGTGTGTGTGTGTGTGTGGGAGGGGGCATGCCAGTGAAGGTAAACATCTTGGGCGGTTCCTGTGTCAGATCGCATAGCATGGAGCTCAGAGTGATTATGCCGCCCCTGCAGTCTTCTTAGACAGAGTCGGAATTGGATGTGGCAACGAGAATCGGAGGGAGCCACGGAAGCGGACAGATAAACTTTCCAGGGACAAACACTGTCATGGACACAGAGCGCAATGTATTCTATCTCTGAAGCCACACTAGCGGCATTAAGACATCTCCTCACTGACACCTTCGAACTTTGAAGAATCAAAGTGTGGAGGTTAAAAGGCAAGAGCTTGATGTTTTATTTTTAATCAGGGGCCATTTTTAATGTGTCTCTGTCTTGACACTGTCTTTTGATGCATTCCAGTCTGTGATGCCTGTAGTCCTCATTAGTTGGACTAACCAAACAAACGTGGAGCTCAGGGTTGGACCTCTGCAGTGCAAAAGTCTACTTGATACCCAGACACCAGCTGTAGCTATTGCAGACTACTTTGGACAGGGATCCAGTTATATGTGCCCACAGATAGCCTGCTTATACAGTAGCACCTTGTAAGTTTGGCAGTGGGTCAACGTTTTCTCACGAGAAGTGCATTCAGCTTTACAGTACTAACCGTTTTGTTATGCCAATGGCAGTTTATGGTTTTCATGTCCCAAATAAATGCAGAACACAGATGCAGTATTTCAGTTGAAGTGTTTTAATGAAAGTTGTAGATGATCATTTTGAGTTGAAGATTTGGAGGTGGGCAGGTGGAAAGTGGCTGAATGATAATCCAGCGTCAGGAGAGCAGAAGCGAGAAGGTTGGTGACAGATGATCCTGAGCAGAAAGAAGAACAGATTAGTTGGCTGAACACCAGAAAATATTGTCTCTTTGATTACAGAAATTCCAGCTGGCCTTGACGTTGTACCACATAAGTAGTCTGAATGATCTTGCGATGACTGGCTGAATAACTGGGGTATATACAGTATGCACTGCAGGCTGATGACTTGATGAGAGACAGGTGAGCTGGCTGAAGCAAACAGGAGGTAGAGTAGGGCCCTTTCCGATTAGCGGTTTCAACACCACCCCTCTCGTTGTCAACAAATACAAATTTTCTGTGATGGCTAGCCATAACAGCAGTGTGTGTTTTACGACAGTGCAGTTGCACTCAGAGACCTTCAGTTTGCTCCAAAGCCAACCAAACCAAATTTTGGATGTTTCCGTTTTTGTACAATTATTTTTATTAAGGTACAAAATTCCTCGACGATATGAGGTAGGCAGGCTTTTGTTCCACCATCCGCTGTTTTCATGGCGAAAAAATATAAAAACATTGGCAAAAGACATATAAACAAAGAAGCACCTTTTCTAAGATACCAGCTAATGTGCCTTTGAAATAGCAAGTCACACCTCAAAACCAAAGGGTTACAGATCAAATGTGCAATGGGATGCACTTGCAAAGCCATCAGCAACAACAATTGATGCCTTTAGGTCATGTGTAAACACCTTCAATGCACTGCTTGACAGCCCCAGATTGATTGACAGTCTCCTAGCAACAGTATGGATGCCTCTTACGAAAAGTACCTCAGTGTTGCAAAGAGAGGTAAACTGCCTGCGGTTCATCAAGTGTTTTAGGCATCCAGCCTGATCACCTGACGCTTCCTTCATGAAAATCTGAAAGTGGATTTTGCTAAAAATGGATAGGGGTCACCAATTACATTTTATTTAATAACTGTGATACTCCGTAAATGTTTCCTGAGTCTGTTTAGGTTCACAGTGAAGTATGACCACATTTGAATTTTCTGGCTTCAGTAGCAGAAAAAAGTATATGCCAGCGAGCCATCTGAGCTTTACAACATGCCTTCAGAAACCCATGACCGACATAACTGGAATGTTTTTCCACTCTGAACGCACTGAAGCTCGACCAGCTCAGGGGAAGCTGCTCTGGAGATGACCCTGACCACTGACTTCCCTTCATGAACAAGAGGGCAAGAGAAGAGTGAATTTCCCCCGGGGGGATCAATAGAATATCAAATCAGAAGTCAGTTTCTGGCCTGAACAAGACTAAAAATCCCTTTCAATTGTTCAGTGTTGAGTGTCTACATTGTGTTTTTTTACCCTATGCCCCGCAGAAAGCATTGACCAGACTGCTCTAGCTATTAATTAGAGCTTCGCACCATAGTTTCAATGATGAGGGATCAATCCCATTATCATGCAAATCTCAGCCCTCGGAGTCTTTTGTTGTTCCAAGACAAGACTCGCCGAGTGGTCTATGGGTGCCAGCGGACAATAGAAAGCTCATTTACTTCTTTGCACTGTGTAGCTTCCCCTTGCAGAAAATGAATATGTCATTAGCCTGGTTAACCCCTGAAGTAAATTGTTTTAAATCCAGGCTGTGCTATATTATGCATTATGTAAAGCAGTCGCGGATCTGTGCTAGACCATTTCTTGAAAGCATAGTCTACTTTGTAATTAATTTGAAATGATTGTTCATAGAGAACAAAAGAAAACCTCATTTATTTTTGATTTACACGTCATATCGATTTTATGCTCGCATGACTAACCTGGCTCGGTGAAAAAAAAAAAAAAAAAAAAAAACTCTGTTCTTCAAAATTAATTATCCTCTCAGGGATTTGAAACGTTCTACATTGTTCTTTTCATGTCTTTGGAAAATCCCAAATATGCTCTTAAAAGCTCTTTTGAGAGCGAATCAAATGTATAAATGTGAGCTGATCCTCGGAGATATGGAGGGGAGTAATATAATGAGGCAAAGTTTGGACAGATTGAGCACTGCTAATGAAATATGTAACAATGTGGTTGAAGTCAGAGAGAATGGAAAGAGACAGACTACATTACATTTACTCTTACTCTAATATTTGTCAATACAAATACTTTTATTATTTACCACTTTATTATTCCATTAGCCCAAAGTTGTATAGTTTCCCAGGAAAATAGAGTTGGGACCTAATTGTTTTAGTTATTGCTAGAAATGTATAGTTTTGACTGTGAACTTAACCTCAACTGCATATGTCCCCACCCAATTTTTATTTTTTTTTGCAGCAGAAGCAAGACAACTTTACATTTGATACATCAGGGATCTGATTTCTTGACATATAGTTTACAAATTGATTTCATGTTACAAGATTTCCTTGAAGGTCCAATATAAGATATTCACTGAACTAAATCATAAACTGACCTTACTATATCATCAGAAATTAAAGGAAGAATGTGCAAATTTCGGTCAAGTAGATGTCGCCCTTAAGCACCAGCATGATTCCAAAACAAACTGCTGTTTGGCGACACCTCCGCTATTCTAAAGCCTCCGCCTCCGCTCTCCTCCAGCGCCAACACCTCCAACCAACATCTTTAGAAAAGTATTTTCCGTCCATGTAAACATGATTTTAAAAATTATGTAAACATGGCTCCGACAACAGTACAGCTGGCGGCACTCAAGCTTCTCACTCATGATAGACAGTCATGGCTAAGAGAGATATTCACAGAGGATATACTTGATTTCTGCTGTATTTATGTGTAAAATGTTGCACATTCTTCATTTAATGTAGGAAACATGCTATGTTGAAGTGTTGGCTTGTCAACAATGCAGTCGCCATGATGTCTTCCTTCTAAGTTTTGACTCAGGTGCAGAATGGTTTGTTTTTGTTTTGACCAGAGAAGTAGGCGATTTTAAGGCACCCCCTCACAGCTGTTTTGGACGCCCCTCGTTTTGGACCTCAAGAACAGGTCCAAATAATAAGCAGAATATCTGTTAAATTTATCTTTGTGTGTTGCTTCCCGATTTCAAATTCAGGTAGGATTGTAAAACCCCTTTAGTGTGAGCCAGGCTTTACATATTTACAAAACAAAATCAGCCAAGACATCATCATGCCTCACAGGGAGAAGTAGTGTGTCAACAATCATAGCAATTCTGGCAAAACAATGAATTCAGCAATTTGAAAATCTACGGCATCATGCAACAGTTTTTTGTTTTGTTTTGCAACTGAAAAATTACAGTTAAGAAAAAGTTGAAAAGCCTTAAACAGTGAGCCAACACCGAAAACCAGGCGAACTGTTGAACTGGTATGGCTTGACTGAATAGATTGCTCCCTCAGCTTTGTCTCCTCTGTAAAGCTTTTATGCTCTTAGGCTCAGATGATTAAATGGTAATGGAGCCAAATGAAGGATCTGGTATTTTAAGCGCTCGGCTACATCAGCCTCTGAGGACTTCAAACTCATCTCAATCGATTAAAAGCATCTCCATTTTTTTGTTTGACCATCTTTATGCAATACTCTATTTACAGATCCTTATCCATCTAATGTATATGTTTCACATTCATCCAACTATCAGTGTTGCAAAAGAAGGAGGGCTCTCAGTCAGCACAAACTGGATCAAAACCTGTTAGCAGCCTGCTCACCCAGGCCAGGCAGCCACACAATACTGTTTTTATATTTAGGGGTTATATATTTTTTTAAAACATATACATGTATTTTTTATTGCACCTGCCAAATCAGCCAACTAGTATCCATCTAATTTCTTATGACAGTCATTCAGACACTTGCAGTCAAATACAGGGTACAATTATCAGGAGTTTGGGATATTCTGTTATCTGCAAGCTGTAAAATCTTTGAGCATGACACTTTACTCAGCTCCTACAGATTTAGAAACATCACTAAAATATGGAGGAAGGGGAATGGTGAAAGCCAGAAATTGGATTAGCCAGTTGGATGTGATGATAAGCCAGTGAGGACGGCGGGTGCAGCGCCTTGGTGGCCTTTCCGATAACAAAGCTAATCCATCCATCTTAGCCTCCTGGCCTCTGTTTGATTCCCCTCATCAAACATCCCTCCGCCCTATTGTTAGCCATGTTTGCTGCCTGTCCTGCTGCGGCACTCTGGCCATAACTCTTCACTCAGCAACGTGGTGAGCAGGTCAACTATTAATTTAGGTGAAGTGCCACTGTGTCTGTACCTGCTGTTCAGCTCAGCACGGCGAGCAGAGCTGCGCGGCTGACTGAAAGAGACATGCTGCCTGTCATCTTTCACCTGCATGCCACCCGCGCTCCTCGGGGCCTTCTCCGCATGCACTTGTCTTTCCAAAAGTGCCCACCGTGACCGGCAAGACAAATTGCGATATTACAGGAAAACTATCAGCTGGACATTTACTGTGGGCAGGAGTTAAACTGGAATCATAAGTCAATCCGTACAGACAGCCAGGCGTCGTGGATGGAAGGCAAACAGAGAGGGAGGAAGAAGGAAGTGGCAGGGCGGGAAATGAAAAGATGAGAGCTGTGTTTGACACCAGCTGGTATCACACAAGAAGATGAAGCGCTCAGATGCATGTCAGTAACTTCCTTGTGGTTTAAGTCTGCCATCTTAACCATCATTGAAGCAACATATTTAGCATTCAAAGATAACTAACAGCCTGCTGCAGAGCAATTATATAAACAACTGTAACATCCAAACACAAGTGCAAAATGGTAACTCAGGTCTTCTCAATATAATGTAATATTAATATGTAATGAGCATTGTCTGGCATAACATGCCGCAGGTGTTGGCAGGGCATCAGGTGATGATATATCTGGCAGTTAGAGCCTTGCAGCAGATCGTTGTGTTTGGTTGCTCTCAAATCACAAACAATGTTTGGTTGAGTGGAAAAACATAATACATTTAAAATGTTCTGCATTTATTCTTTGTATCATACAGGGGGCAAAGTTATGGTACAAATATGAAAGTTATCGTACATCTGGCAATGCTAACTCATCTTATTCATACACTTGACGCTTTGACATGTTACCAAAGGATTACCGACTTAGCCAGTGAGCCACTGCCACCATTCGTTAGATTGTACACCAGTGAATTTGGATTTTGGGGGACCCGTGTCCCGAGTTAATTTATCTTTGCCATGACTCCTTTTTACCGAAACATTTGTTGTATAAAAGTTTCTGTTCAATTATCTTATAAATTGGTGGTATATAGCGTCCTGAATGTATGTAGTTTTAGCCGTTGCCAACCCTTTGCACCTCCCTGCCACTGTAGTTTCCTACTATCATTGCACTCTACACATTTTAAACCATTGTTGTGGTTTAAAGTCTGTCAGCACTCAAGGGCCCACTATTGGCCTGGAGTCCCAAGCAGTCGCTTGCCTTGCCTGTTGACAAGCAGCGCCTCTGCATGCAGCATAAATAAAGTTGTTGAGTGGGGAATATATTTTTCATTAAAGTAAATTTTGACTGATTAGACAAATTGATGTGATCAGCCTTCCGCTGCCAGACTTCATCCCCTGACTTTTCTTAATCAGGCCGCGGAGCTGGTGCCTCGACATGGTCATTAGATGCTTCTAATTATCAGGCTGCATGTGGCTGGAAAGGACAAAATGTGTTCTTCTGAACTGTGACTAATGCATTCCTCTGCTCATCCCGTTTTAACATAGCATGCGCGACACCCAACAACCCTGTCATGACTTCATTAATCCTATCTGGAAGAGTCTCTGCTGTTAGTTCAGTTTCACCAAACTAACTAGAGGACCAAGTCACGCTTAATGAAGTGAGACTTTCATCGATAGAAGTCCTGCTTTCACTGAAGCCTCCTCTGTGAAATACCCCCCAGGTAGCTGCCCCTGACAGCTGCTCCCTTGTTTGAACATCAATTTCATTTTCAGAGCTCCTTTGCCCCTGCCTCACCAAATCCCACAACAATTACAACACAGATAAAGTGTTCAGAGGGGGAATGCTGCTAATGAAATGTAGCCTTTCGGGTCGCCCGTGTACTCTGATGTGTCAAGGCTGTGGAATTGCTTCAGGCTAAAAGTGTGTCACAGGATTACAGTCAACAGCCTTTGAAAATAAAAACTTTGAGCAGGGTTTGTTTATTCATTTTTTTTGGATTGTGATAAACATTCATCTCTCAAAGGGGGAAACCTTCTAACACCCCTTAAAGTGGTGAAGACTGTATTATGTTTCTCAAGGACACACGTCTGGCTACACAGGGGAGAAGTCCTATTTAATACATATGAATTTAATAAATGAATTCCTAATGAAGCATCAACGGGTCCTGTTGTTCCTCTGAGATACTCAATGTTTCTTTTTATACACTAAAAGCCTCAAAATAACAGATAACATCATGTTACTTTAACACGTCTTAGCCTTGAAACAAGACTGATCTCATGTCAGTATCCATGTTTAATGCAAGTATCATTTTCTTTTCATCTCTGTGACACCGTGTCCTAACAACATGAGAGTTGGTCAAGTTCACCTCGAGGAAAAAAGATGCATCCATTTGAGGATAGCAGGGAGGTTAAAGCCATGTGCCTCCTTAAAGCAACAGTTGTGTCTGGTGCGCTTTGGTGCCACTGAAGGTCTCTGAGTACAACTGTTGTAAAAACACAACCAGTGCCGTTATGCCTCCCCCTTTTACACAACGTGCGTTTGTTTAAAAGCAGAGGGTGTGAAGATAAACCATCATGTCGACTGATGAGGTTCAGTAGTATTACCAGATTTTCCCCTCAAATGACTCTGCAAACGTCTTCAGGCCGCTGTTTGCATGTGGAGTATGTGTATGCAACTGTTAACCCTTGGCTAAATGGTTTCACTGGACAAGGTAAAGCTAGCTGAGATCAGTTTGTAAGGTTCCAAATTAAACTGAGAATCTCAGAAACCAAAAGACACAGTGAAAAGTAAAAACTGAATATTGTATCTAAATATGTATTATTGTTGTACACAGATGTACAGTAATAATACATTGAATGTTTGGAAATGTCAGGTTGTATTGTTTTGTTAAACGTGCCACGAACAGAATGCAGACAGGACATGCATGTAGTGAGTAGTGGAAGTGTTTCTGTCATATTTATTACCTCCTTCATTTTCTACACTCATTGTGTGTTTTGTTGTTTGACAGGCGCCTTAAAGGCAGAGTTTTTCTGTTTTGTTGGGCCAATAAGTTGCAATTTATTTACAAGATGTCACTGTCGGCTCAGTATGAATGATTAAACACGAAGGAAAATGAACGTTTCATCGCTGGGCTAAGAGCTTTTGTCCGGTTCAAGCTGATGTATTTGCAGGATTTGAAAGTGAAAGTGGACTGACACTCATGTGAGTGGTCCAGAATAACTCCCCTCCGCTTTGTCCGCTCCCCTGCTGCTCTGGCAAACCTGCACTTTCACTACTGAGCTAAACTCAATGATGAAGCAGTCAGCCTCGTGGAGACTGAGCAAATGTTGCTATTACTGTTCACCACACTTCTAAACTGCCTCTGAAGGCAGGAGCGATTATTTTTAGACATTTTTGTGAGGATTTTATCCCTCGCCAAAATAAATAATTGTGTACAAATTAAAGATTATGTTCTCTGAAGCAATCATAATTTAAATCCTGATCACACTGTCATTATCACAGCTAGTTGTCATTACAGCAGTAGTGTTCAGTGACAATTATGTATTTTACATTTACTGCAATATCAGACCTATTAGCAGCAATGATGTGGCCATGTCACCAAATGTTCACATGAACAGTCACTTAAAATGACAATCAGTTGGATAATTTCTGCATAAGCACCTTTTAGAAAACAGTGTTTCCTGACGATCTACTGTACATGCGTATGTATTGTATAAAATAGTTGGTTCAATCCAGTTATAATGAGGTTAGCTTTGGATATGAAAAATGTGCAGGTACATGTTTCTGACAGAGTTGGTATTTTAAACTGAGTGAATCAAGCATGCTGAACGGATGAGGAACAGGGATTCAAAACCCACACAGATGCTAAATAATCAGGAGATGGGTTTTCTTTGTATCCTGGTTACACTTACACATCCTTTCTTTGCAAATGACTTTTTGGAAATATATTACATGTGCTATTTTCCATCAATCGTCAATTGTAACTGTGCAGCTTGAATCTTATAGTTTAAATGGATAAGAAAAAAACTAGGAAAACCATTTATGTGCCGAAATAACTTCCATAAAATTAATTGGAGAACATATAACGAGTAAGATAAGCAAGAGTAAAATAAAAATAGAATGATTGAGTTTAATTACATTTTAGAAGCAGTTCATTCTCTGAGGCATTTAATAATTGTCTTGGGGTGGGCCGCTGGTGGCGCAGTGGTTAGTGCGAGCGCCCCATGTATGGAGGCTGTAGTCCTCCAAGCGGGCGGCCCAGGCTCAAAACTGACCTGTGGCTCCTTTACCAAACGTCATTCTGAGTCTGAGTGTAACCAGGATACAAAAATGACTCTGCGGTGGTGGGGTGTATAAGTGATGGGCAAGAGGGGGAGTACAGAGCGCTGGTGGATAAGTTTGTGGAGTGGACAGGAAGAAATCACCTGCTTCTGAATTTGGATAAGACCAGGGAGATGGTGATTGACTTCAGAAGGAAGAGGACAGAGCCACCATCGCCGTGCATCCTGGGAGAGGATGTGTCTGTGGTGGAGGAGTACAAGTACCTGGGTGTCAACATAGACAACAAACTGAACTGGAAGGCCAACACTCAGGCTGTGTACGAGAAGAGGATGAGCAGACTCTACTTTCTGAGGAAACTGAGATCCTTCAACGTGTGCAGCAAGATGTTGGAGATCTTCTACCAGTCTGTTGTGGCCAGTGCACTGTTCTCTGCTGTGGTTTGCTGGGGGAGCAGCATTGGAGCTGGTGAGACTAAAAGACTGGACAAACTCATTAAGAAGGCCTGCTCTGTGACAGGCTGCAAGCTGGACTCTTTTGTAGAGGTGACAGAGAGGAGGACTCTGAACAAACTGTTAACCATTATGGATAATCCTCTGCACACCCTAATGGACAAACAGCCAAGCAGCTTCTCGAACAGACTTGTCCAGCTCCGCTGTCAGAAGGATAGATACAGGAAATCTATATAAGGATATATTTTCATTCTTAGTTTTTATATTTTTAGTGCTTATTTACTTTCTATTTAATATTATATTGTGTTTAATATTGTATAGTGTTTATTTACTAATATTGTGTGTTTGGATAACCTACTGCTGTAACGCCACAATTTCCCAGTTTGGGATCAATAAAGTAATTCTATTCTATTCCCCACTCTCTCTTCCTGATTTCTAATTCTATCCACTCTCCTATCTCCTTACTTCTATCTTGTTAAAGAACGAATGTGTGTTCATGTGATTTCAGTTTGGATAGTCGGAATGTTGTAGCAACAGCACAACAAAGCGTTGATGCCACGAAGAAGATCAGTAAAATGTCTCTGTGATATCTGAGCAAAAAGTTGATGCGATGTGCAACACTTGAATTAATAAAAAAGTAAAAACATTTTGCAGCTTGTGATGACAATTCAGTCAAGTCTTGAAGTCAGGCACCTCATTCTTTTCCTAGATGTTGTTCCGACTTGAGCAGGTGTTCATGTGCATTTCACAACTCGGAAACTTGTTTTTCCGATGTGTCCGACACCACATAAATGCAGCATTTGCAACCGGAAGGTGCAAAGTAAAGACCACAAAATAAAACCCTCAAATTTTTTTTGCAAAACAGCAGTGTGTAAAAGTTTTGCAATCACTCAAGCATTCCAGCTAATAGTAGCAACAACAGAGCTCAGAGGTTATTAGTCTTTTCACTGCAAAAAAAAATGTTTAAAAAGTTCACATAAGTATATTATAAGTATTATAAGTACCCATCATAATGAAGTGCTTTGAGCGACTGGTCCTAGCTGCCTCCCACCCACACTGGACCCATACCAGTTTGCCTACCGCAGCAATAGGAGTACAGAGGATGCAGTTTCCACTGCGCTGCACTCTGTGCTCACATCTGGACAATAACAACACATACGCACGAATGCTGTTTGTTGATTTTAGCTCAGCATTCAACTCTGTCATCCCCTCCAAGTTAAACACTAAACTCGGAGACCTGGGCTTCAACACCTCCCTCCGTCACTGGATAATGGACTTTCTGACCAACAGACCCCAGTATGTTAGGTCAGGACACACCTGCTCCACCACCATCACACTCAACACAGGCGTACCACAGGGCTGTGTGCTAAGCCCATTCCTCTACTCCCTCTTCACCCACGACTGCAGACCTGTACATGGATCCAACACAATCATCAAGTTTGCGGACGATACGGCGGTGATTGGCCTCATCAGCAACAACGATGACACAGCCTACAGGGAGGAGGTACAGCATCTGGCCGCCTGGAGTGCTGACAACAACCTGCTCCTCAACACCAGCAAGACGAAGGAGATCATCGTGGACTTCAGGAGAGAAAGAGGAAGCACGCACAACCCCATTCACATCAACGGGATGGCTGTTGAACGTGTCTCCAGCTTCAAGTTCCTGGGGACCCACATCACAGAGGACCTCTCCTGGTCCACTAACACCTCCAGTCTGGTTAAGAAGGCTCATCAACGCCTCTTTTTCCTGAGGACACTGAAGAGACACCACCTGTCTTCAGCTGTACTGATGAACTTCTACCGCTGTGTGATCGAGAGCATCCTGACCAGCAGTGTCTCAGTCTGGTACGGAAACTGCTCTGTCGCGGGTGGTAAAAACCGCCCAGCGCATCACAAGGTGTCCACTTCCTGCCATTGAGGATGTCCAAAGAAAACGCTGTCTGCGGCGAGCTCATGGCATCCTTAAAGACTCCTCCCACCCTGCCCACAGACTGTTCACCCTCCTGTTAAGGAGACTGTTAAGTCTCCGGACCAGAACCAGCAGACTGAGGAACAGCTTTTTCCCCAGAGCTGTTTCTCTACTGAAGTCTACCCCCCGAACTCTGAACTCTGTCTCCCTCTCTCTCTCCGCCCCCTGCTGACCCCCCCCTTTCCCCTGCATATCACCTCACACCCATCATCCCCCCACCACTCCTCCTGGTCACACACACACACATCTCTCATCCATCTGTATTATTGTATTATAGTATGTTCATATTATGTCCATATTCTTTATATTATCTGTAAACTAGTATAGCATGCTCACTGCATCTTAATCTGTATATTATAATCCTAAGAATACACTTATATTTATAGCATTTATTTATATTTATAGCATCCCATTAATCCAGCCATCCATATATACCTAATAATTCACTTTTTTTAGTCTACATCTGTAAATTTTGTAATTACATAGCACAGACTCTTGCACTTTCTGCTTATTTGCACTTCTGGTGAGATGCCAAACCTCATTTCATTACTCTTTACTTGTATACGTGTAATGACAATAAAGTTGAATCTCATCTCATCTCATCTCATTATATAAAGAAGGTTAAAAGAAACCTTGCAGTTTCAAAATTTAAACATGAAGACCAATATAAGTCATTCAAGTGTCCTTTCCCCATATGTAGGGCTGGACCAGGTACATTCAGTCATTTACTTTTCTATCAGTGAGTGCAGCCAGATGGGGCCTGTAGCATTACTGGTTGTAAGTCTACATGCAAAATGGGATTGAAGTGTGTCCGTTGTGCACTGACGCTGTAAAAAAGATGTTCTTGTAGAAGAATTGCTCAGGAGGCAGAAATCCCAATAACGTGGGAGATTTGTTCACCAAAAAGCTAACTAGACGAAATAAAGTGAAAGAAAACACAGCCTCACAGAAAGCTGCCAAAAACATCAATGTTTCCACCAAGAATACGGCTGAGTCTACTTTTATTTCTCTCTTGGCCCCGCCTTAATTGGAGCAAACCATTGCAGGAGTATAGGGTACGGAAGAACAAAATTCCCCTTGAATTCACAGTAAATCATTAAACAGCCATATAGCATAACAGTATTTCAAGTGGGAAGCTTAAGCCGAATGCAAACTAACAATAATAATCATGACACTTGTTTTATTTCACCTATTTAGGTAAAACAAGAAACACAGCACAAACTGAAGGCTCCACTCTGTGTCCAATTAGGCACAGGTGGCCTCACTCAGCCTAATTACTCTGCTGGCTGCAGTAAGTGTAGGGAATGTGACGGCAGGTGAAAAAGTGTGGAGGAACAGGGCCCAGTTAGGGAGGCTTCCAACTCCATCCAGCCATTATCAATACAGCTTATCACCGTTCGTGGTTGAGGGGGGCTGCAGCCGATCCCAGCTGTCATCAGGGGAAAGGCGGGGTTACACCCTGGACTGTTCACCAGTCAATCATAGAGCTGACATATAGACAGATAACCAGCCACACTCACATTCACGCCAACGGGCAATTTTAGAGTCAGCAATTAACCTAACGAGCATGTTTTTGGACTGTGGGAGGGAGCTGGAGTACCCCGAGAGACCCTTTTGCATGCACAGGGAGAACAAGCATACTCCAAACAGAAAGGTTCCTGTTCGACGGGGATTGTGAGGGGATAGCGCTTATCACTGAACCACTGTGGAGCTGCTTCCAAACTGTCTTTGCACATTCTGAGCCAGTCATGTGGTTTAAAGCTTCCCATCCCTCAGGGATCCCCTACTGGCCTGGGGCCTCCAGCAGTTGGCTGACCTAACTGTTTGAAATAAGTTACAATCAAGTTAACCAAAAGTTATAGCATTTAATATGTTAACAATTGTAAGTACCCTTACTGTACATGATGCCCAACCATGGAATATGAAACCATGAATTATACTACAATATGCACATTGCAAATCTCTGTCATAACAATACCTAGTGTTGCAGTTATGCTAGTGTAACACTCACGATACAAAATTAGATTAAATAAATTAGGGATGTAGAAATAATTTAGTGTCAAAAAAGGCAAAATGTAACAAAATTTTTACAGGGCTAGATTAAGGTTTGACTTTTGGAGCTGGTTGAGAATAGAGTTAAAAACAAAAGCTTTCAACATTCTAACATGGATACAAATTGAATAAGACAACGCTAGATAGCACTTGTGTATGTATATGTAAACCTGGTTAATTTATTATCAGGCCTGTGCAATTAAAGGTAGAGTCAGTAGCACCGTTTGTTGCAGCTTGTGAACACAACATTCAAACTGGGCCCCTCCTACTGAGCTTATTGCCATCAGAGGCACACACTCACTGCACAGGACGTAGTGTGTATGTTTACTGCTTGTACCTAGACTATTGCACACTAGCTCAAGCTAACTGTTTGGCACCTGCTGTCACAATTAGAAAACAAGGAGGTGTGGAACCAAGTGCAGAATTAACTAAACTACTTATTTTAACAAAAAGCCAAACAAAAACATACTTCAACAAAAACACAGGGATCAAAAACAGGGAGCCACCCATACACTGACATAACATACACACCGACAAACACATAATGAACTGACACAGAAGGGAAGAAACACAGAGACTAAATAGACATGGGGTAATCAGACGCAGGTGAGACTAACGACACAGGTGAAGACAATCAGGGCAATCAAGGCAGGGAGAAACACAAGACCAGAAACACTGAGGACAATACAAAATAAATCATGAAACACTAAAGACACACAGAACTCAAGAGTCTAACAAAACACACTAGAACACAGAGATACACGAGGATAATGAATGACAAAATAAAACAGAAAACACTGAAGACAAAACTAGGAAACCATGAACACTAGGAAACAAGGGAAACAAGCAACACTGGGATAAAACTCAAACACAAAACCAAATCATGACACCTGCCTGTCCAACAGAAAGCAGACTGACTGGGTCGCTGGATAAAACCCAGCACAAGGTTCACCCTAGTTTTGGAACAAGCTTTATCTGCTTGGCATTTAGCCTCACTATGATTACATTTTTTCTTCTTCACCACTTTGTCCGTCATATTTGTCAGTTTGAATGGCGTCCAATCGCTGAGTAGTATCCACTCCTAAACTCACCTGCACACCAGCTCCCCGCCCATAAATGTCCTTTGTCAACCAAAACAAAACAAAAAGTGAAAATCAAGACAGAGGACAGGGTCTCTGCAGACACAGTCACCAAACACGTATTGAAGCCCATACAGTCAGTGATGATTGAGCTGCATTACTTTTGTAAAAGTCTATATTTTATTTTTTTGGAAAAAGCTACTGACTATCTACTATAGCCAAGTAAGAAGTAACTTTAATTAAATTTTTATGTTACTGTTCTCGTTTACTTGAGATAGTCACATTACAGTAATGTATACAAACCATGCTCTTAAAAATCATGAGTACAGTCCTCCTGTTTCCCTAAGGGTTGATAGATGTATGTTGGTGTTGAATGATCTCAAGACAAGGGAGACTACTTTCATCATCACTGGGAATACATACGTGGCTGATGTATCGCTCAGGTTATCTCATGTCTCCTTGATGTCCATTTGTACTCAGCATTGTGTCGGTCTGCTGTAGAGATAAACATCACAGGCAGGATGGAGACGGGGAGGCTTTCTGCAGCCTGACAAGCTGCTCTACTGCAGGAGAAACAAAAGAACTGATGTGATGCCGATAGATTTCTCACAAATGGAATCCTCCGGGTGGACGTTATTCCCTTAGCCTTCCTTTGACAGGTTTCTTTCCAGCTGTCGTTGCCTTGCCTTGACTACAAGTTTCCAAATATAGACCAAACAATATACGGTAGCCCCTTGGAGCAAAATTACTTTTTTTGCCAATTATTGTCCTACAAGAGATTGTCGAAAAGCTGAACGCAGGTGGCGTAAATCTAATCTCCAGATTCATTATGACATCTACAAAGAGAGACTTCACACTTATAATTCACAACTGAGGAATGCAAGGCAATCTTTCTTCTCTGACATCATCACCAGAAACAATAATAATGCTTGTGCCCTGTTTGCTACTGTCGACAGGCTAACAAACCCTCCTGTGTCAATAGCATCTGAATTTCATTCTACCAGGGCCTGTAATACATTTTCCACCTTCTTTACTGAAAAAATCCAGAAAATTAGACAAACTGTCAGTAACTCATCATCAGGATCAGGATATGTGCTGTGTCCATTTAAAACTAACTTAAGCACCATGACACAATTTAATCAAATCAACCTTAAAAACCTGGAGGACATTATACAACAATTAAATTCCTCCTCCTGCTGTCTTGATATTCTGCAAACAGGTTTTTTCAAAAAAGTCTCCCAAGTCATGGCTCCAGATCTGTTACAAATTGTAAACCTGTCTCTTCTCTCAGGTGTCTTCCCACAGGCCCTGAAAACAGCAGTCATCAAGCCACTATTAAAAAAGAACAATCTAGACAAGTCAATAATGAACAATTACAGGCCGATATCAATATTCCTTTTTTAAGTAAAATAATCGATAAAGCTGTTTTTCAACAGTTAAATAACTTCTTGACATTGAGTGACTGTTTTGATGTCTTCCAGTCAGATTTTAGACAAAATCACAGCACTGAGACAGCTCTGGTTAAAGTGTTTAATGACATCCATTTAAACACAGACAGTGGCAGAACCTCAGTCTTAGTTTTACTTGATCTCAGTGCTGCGTTCGACACAGTTGACCACAATATATTACTCGACCGACTGGAAAACTTGGTGGGAGTTTCTGGCACAGTACTAAACTGTTTTGAATCCTACTTAAAGGACAGGGACTTCTTCGTGTCTATAGGTAACTTCAAATCTGAGCAAACAAAAATTACTTGTGGAGTTCCCCAAGGTTCCATCCTGGGGCCTCTTCTGTTTAACCTCTACATGCTCCCACTAGCTCAGATTATAAAAAACAATAAAATACGTTATCATAACTACGCAGACGACACACAAATATATATGACAATGTCGCCAGGCAACCATGGTCCCATAAAAGCACTGGGTAAATGCATAAAACAAATCAATGAGTGGATGTGCAAAAATGTTCTCCAGCTAAACAAATACAAAACTCAGGTTGTTGATTTTGGAGCAAAGGAGGAGCAACTAAGAGTCAGCAATCAGCTTCAGTCAGTAAGATTTAAAACCACAGACCAGGCAAGAAATCTGGGCGTAGTGATGGACTCAGACCTCAATTTTAAAAGCCACATTAAGACAATTACAAAGTCAGCCTGAAGAACATATCAAGAATTAGAGGACTTATGTCCCAACAAGATCTGGAAAAACTTGTCCATGCTTTTATCTTCAGTCGTCTTGATTACTGCAACAGTGTCTTTACAGGTCTGCCTAAAAAATCAGTCAGACAACTGCAGCTGATCCAGAACGCTGCTGCTAGAGTCCTCACCAAAACCAAGAAAATGGATCACATCAGTCCAGTTCTGAGGTCCTTACACTGGCTCCCAGTCTGTCAGAGAATAGACTTTAAAATCCTGTTGCTGGTTTATAAAGCGCTTAAAGGTTTAGGGCCAAAATACATTAGTGACCTCCTGATTAATGAACCATCCAGACCGCTCAGGTCGTCTGGGACAGGTCTGCTCTCTGTCCCCAAGATTTTAAATTTTAACTCTGCACTGTAACTTTGAACTCTTTTTATATTTTTACTTAATTTATTTCAATTAATTTCATTTGAATTATTTTTATTTGAACATATGTTCAGATTTAATAATTCCAGTGATTTAAAAAAAAAAAAAAAAAAGTTCTATTTTAATGTTTTGTTTCTTTCCTCTGTCATGATGCTTTTGATGTCTTGTGTGAAGCACTTTGAATTGCCCTGCTGTTGAAATGTGCTATATAAATAAACTTGCCTTGCCTTACCTTACATATTAAAGCAATTGTTAAGAGGTTTTTAGCTGATTATGAAACAGACTGAAATTGTTACTGACGTCTCTATGACTAACAAAAGCAAACCAGAAAGTCAGGAAGAAGTTTGACTTTTCCTCTAAAGTTATTTCTAGTGCCTGTTACCACAGTGATCAGGCCGTCATTAGATTAAGCAATAACCATCTTATAACTTCACATTGGTTAGCTTTTTTTTAGCTTATTCCAATGATAGAACATGGGGCAGGAAAGGGCAGTGATGCAAACAGTAACTTCTGTCGACCAGACTGTCTCATTTTTATTCGGGCTGAGCAGGCTTCTACATAACCTATGAAGGCTGTCAATAAAGGGATGGCATATTTTACAACCTTGACTATTTGCACTGTATCATAGTATTTATACTTTGTTTTCAGTAACCAGCTAAACAAGAGGACTGAATGCAGTACTTTCCGTCTTCCTATGTTTTACAGCCTCTTTGTGTTCTTCTCCTTGCTCTCTGTTTGCTTTTATTCAAAAATTATTTGTATTTCAGAGCATGCCCCTTCAAGAACACCCAGAAAGGACATGCTGTTCTGCATCAAAGGCTGCCATATGGGAGTATACTGTACATACATACCTGTGTTGTAGAGAGAACCTAGCAATAAAAGCAATACAAAAAAATAGTCCAGAGCAAGTAGAAGTGGAGAGAAAATAATCTCATATTGTGCCATGGCGAGTTGTTCCAATGACAAAAACAACCATTTATGTCCTTTGGCTGCATTCCAAACTGGTCTATTGAAGCTTTATTGTGTGGGAAATTGGCATCTCGGCACAAAACTGTGGCTCTGGAATGAAGCTCTTTCATTGGAAAAGCTTTATCTCAGTGAAAGCACGTAGCACTCGCCAGTGTTTTGTGCTGGCAGAGTGGTATTTGACTACAACAGACCACTCCTGAGATAGAAATATTCAATGATTAACTGGCTAATGAAATGTTGTTGGAACGAGGGGACGGTAGAACAGACAAAGGTTATCAGGCAGTATGGTCAGATAAAATGGATTTAACAGCTAAACCAGGCTTGGAATGGGAGCATTTTTTATGTGTGAACTTCTATTTAAGTCCCTCATGGAGTCTTTGTAGAAAAAGCCTGAAAGAGAGACACACAGAAAATTCTCGAAACAATCAAGACAACCTGCCTCTGAAATCTTCCTGAGTTACTTCCAGACAGGAAGGGGGGATGGAGTTTCAGGATGCAAGCATTACATCACTTAATGCTATATTTCAAAGAGGCGGCTTAATCCATCATGAGCACTTTAGCAAAGCGGGGGGTGTTGTTCAGGCAAGCCGTCATCAACGATCCCGAGGGGAGTGGGGGGCATTTCGGAAAAGTTTCAGCGGTTTAATACATGTGTGAAAACACCATAGAAGAACATTGTCAGTGGTGACAAGATGATTGCTAAGAGACTTTAAATGCATAATATGCAACATTTTGAATAGTAATTTCGCAAAAATCAAATATACCCTTTGTTGGGGGGAGAGCCATGGCTGTGTCTTCGAGGCATAATAATGAAGTGTCTTCTTAAGAGTAGAAGAGGAGAAACATCAGACTTTATTGAAAAAAGATTTTCTCTGACCTAAAAAAAACACATCATCACTTTAAATTTATGGTAGAATCTTGTCCTCAGATGTTAGTTAGCAGTCGTCTGTTGCAGTCAGTGCGATACAGAACCATGCTGGTGAAACAAGACAGGAGGGGAGCTGAAGGATGAAGGAGGTTTGTCCGAAGAAAGCAGTTTTTTAATCTGAAAATCTTCCCTGAAGTCAAATACTAAGCCTTTAAGAGGTGATATTTAATTATGCAGATTTGATTTGCTTGGAAGGTGCCATGGTCAACATTTTATTTCAAAACCCCAGTTTTGTAGGACATGATTAATGCAATGAAGTGTTTTTTAAAATCTAATATTGGCCCTTTTTGGCCATACACTGACTTTCAGTGGTCAAAGTGTTCATTTGAAAAATAATTCAGATTCAACAAATTGACAACAGTGCTGAATGTTTCAAACTTATAATTAAATATTTCACTGAAAGCTTCTGTTGAGGGCTTCGTAGGTTGAGACAATATAAAACAATTGTAAGTTATGTAACTCTTTATTAGTAATTGTCTGGATATTCAATTGAAAGTGTTGTAAAAGGGCAATCTATTTTGTGCATGGCTTTGTATAAACAGTAACAACATTGCTGACTAATGTGGCTGTCTTTCTTTCTCCTCCCCCTTTGGCTTGGAGCTGTGATTTAAGTGCTTTTTAAGCTGTGTGCTTTTGTATGTTGCAATTGAATGACTTATCTAAAATCTGGACATGTTTGTCTGCAGAATAAGCAGTTCCAAATATTTGCTAGCTGCAGGCTAACAAGAGTCACATTTAAGCTCCTGCGATTTTTGGGGTATAAATTTAATCCGTCACTCACACAATTAAACATGAGTTACTTTTATATGTACTACACAAATCATGCTCCAACAAAACTGCTCGCCACTATCCATTGGCAGCCAGCTCTCTATTTGTGCAAAGATACTGTACAGATGGATTGATTGACAGGACGTTAATGTAGTCTGAAATTGGTCTTGCATCACAGAGGCTCCATCTACAACACAAAACATTGAGAGATGATTCAAAGATCTGAATATTTGACACAACAGTCAAACACCAAATAATCAGAGGCCTTCAACATGCTTTGATCTGTGATTCAGCTCCAAATTCAATTTCAGGATCTGGAAGGTTGGCCTACAATCTCTCCACAGATTTTTAATTGGTGGCGCAGATTAGACTTTTTAGTGGATGGACACATGTACTACATGGTGTTACAGTGCTGTAGGACGGCAGGAAGAATAGGCTATAAGCGGTTGTTGTGTGCACACTGCACCAGAAGAGGCTGCATAATGACAGTATTGCTTAGTGGTAGAATCGGTCATCTCTCAATCAGAAGGACTGGCGTTCGATCCCCAGCCCACATGACCGAAGTGTCCATCGGCAAGACACTTAACTCCAAGTTGCTCCAGCAGCTTCGTCCGTGTTAGTACGTATTTTCATGGATTCATTCATCTTGATAATTTTGTGGACATATCTTTAAATTGTGTCAACCATCTCACAGTAATTCTACTTTTGGGTCTGTGGAGTTGTAACCTTATATGGGTGAAGCACCTAAGTAGTAGCAGATCTATAAATGCATAGGAGCCAACTATATGTTGTCAGCAACTGTTTGCTAGACAGAGAGTCTACATCTGATACGTATACAAATCAGTGTCATGTCATCTCTATTGTTTTATAGTGATATACCCAAATGGAAAGGAATTTGTGGGCTGTACCTTCTAGCAGAATATAAGCAGCACTGTGTGATGAAGACTTTGCCATTTTGCCATTTTGTACATGATGGCCACTTTGCCCATGATTGTCAATGATTGTGAGATCTTGGTCAGCATGGGTCAGCGATGGTCTGCACTTTGTCAGCCATGTGTGTTGTGTTTCTGTGTTGTCTGACCATGGCTGAATAAATCTAAGATGATCCACAGTCTGTTTCACGATTTCATAATTGTCCATCTACTACAGAAATAACCCCCACCTAACAGTCTGCAACATATAAATGTGTATTAAAGGAACAAGTTAACACTGATGGCCACTTTACATAGCAGCCACTGCCATCAGTATGTGACCATTTACGGTTTTGATAGCAAGTCCATTTTTAGAGTTGCTTTTTTTGCAGTGCAATGAATTTGTGGTATTTGCAGTCGACTTTGCTGCTCTAAAGTGGATTTAAAAATAATAACTGCTAAACATCTCTTTTACAAGTCATGCCGTATGTGTTTTGTATAGCTTATTCAAGGCTTGCTCACTGACATATGTGCCTCTGGAACATCATAGCAACTGCATGCAGCTTCTCTCTAATGACTGGCTTCCTTGTGTCACCAGAGCGAGATAATATCCACACTACATGTAGATGTATTTAAATACACAATGTGTTGTTTCCATGACTTTTCTCAGATCTTTGTCACCATTTGAACCATGCAGGCTTGGCTTTTTCATCTTCTTTGCTTTATGTGACCAATCAAGTTTCTATCAGCTTATGGACACAAGCAATATTCTTTGTTGTTAGCTCACATGGCAACACAGTCTGGATTTTTGCCGTAGGCTATCTGCTTCACAGAGGGTGACAGTTTGAAGGCCCTTTACAGTAAATATTAAAAAAACAAACAACAAAACTTAATGATTCATTCTGGGAATGCCATCGTTTCCAGAAACTGTAGCCTACTTTCCATACAGACACTGGTTCTCAGTAATGCTAATTTAAACTGCACATCATTACATCAACACTGGAACATACTTTTCTCACTGTAATATTTATCTAATGCATCACATTGAATATGATGCTGTCATGAGAGCTTTGCTATCCTTTGCTGCTGCAGCTGTTCATTCAGGATTATAGAGGCCTGATATTTCAGCATCCACCTGTGAAGACAATATTCTTCCCACAACACTTCCCATGTGATGCAATGGGCTTCATTGTGTCTAGATCCCAGAATTAAGGAATTATACTTGTATGATGATGTTTTCTCTTTGCTCCCTCCTCTAGGCAGCTTCAAACCACAGACTGTATACAACATAGAAGTAGTCGCTGTGACGTTACCCATTGGTTTCTGAAGAAGAAATCTTAAGACCAACAAAGGAGGTCACCATATCGGAAATGATACCCCCACCTAAATCCATCAATCTAGTGAAAGTCTAGATATTGAGTAAAGGCACTAATTAAGCAATCTGGCAAACAGCTACAACATGCCCACTTGTCAATAAAGTAAGTCACACCCCTAGTTGTGCACGTTTATGATACACTCTTTGCCTTAAAATCATCAAAACAAATGTGTTATAACCATTTCCTATTATACAAATAAAGGAATGAGCTATTCAGCCAAAATATGTTCCTTCAACCAAGTTGTAAAAAATATATTTCTGCTGTTAAAAAAAGGGCATTTTTGTATTGATTGTAATGAGACTTTCTGGGCTTTTGCAGCCAACCTCAAGTGGACACCTGAGGAACTGCAGTTTCTTTGCACACATTGGGTTATTTTTTTAACACCGGAGGTTGCCACTTGCCTCCAACTCCCTACTGAGTGTTTGAGAAGAAGTTCAGCATCCCCTTTTCCTAATTTTATTACCTTGCTTAAACTTGTTGATTTGGTAATTATTCTGTCAGATTTTTGCTTTCACAATGAGCTGCCTAATTTAGTGGTGATGTTGTGTTGCGCTATACATTTGGGAGTTTGCACAGATTGTTTCATTTTAAAAATAGACCACATTCACTATAAGGTTCCCTTGACTGACTTCCTACTCAGCTCATCTGCTCTGTGCTGCTCAAACCTGCTGTTGAGAGTTTTGACAAAATTAGACCAGGCAGGATGTTTTTTAGCATACAGTGAAATGCAGAAGGCTGTCCGTGGTAAAAACTTGAGATTCGATCAGATATGACAAGGCCTGTTACAGAAATGTCCCAGTGTGCTCCAATCAGCTGCAGGCCAGTGGAATTGAGATGTTTATGGGGAAGATGCCAAAGTCTGTATGCCTACATAGCTTGACTTTCTCTTCCGTTGCAATGCAGAGAGCATACAGTTACAGAAGTGTATACTAATGGTCGGAGATGATATGCAGAAGGATGGATTCAAGCTACTAAGGCTGGCCTCACATTAAAGGACATTTCAAGCTATTTCAAAGTCACAAACAGATTTCCAAAGTCGGAACAAAATCATAAGTTTTCTTTAAAGGTTCTATTTTAGGGCTTTTTGCCTTTATTTGATAGGACAGTGGATAGAGTAGGAAATTAGGAGAGAGAGTGGGGCATCAAATACGGGAAAAGACCCACAGGTCTGACTTGAACCTAGGCTGCCTGCATGGAAGACTGTAGCCTCCATACATAGGGCGCGACCTAATCGCTAGGCCATCAGGGACCAAAAGAGTTTTGTTAGAGTTGGGGTATGTTCCGGTGATTTCCGTCCTGCCCTTAAATCTTTCTTGCTCATAAATGTTCCTGACAACGTGAAGTTTTCCCCGAGCTGGCGAGCAAAAGAGTTCGACGCCTGAACTTCTACTACTTGTAATTGGACTTATTCACAGTATTCAAAAAAGAGCAGAAGAATGGAGCAACTCCATTACATGCACAACAATCAGATAACAAGTCGCAGAATAGAACTGCCATCATCAACTCCCACTCAGAGTTGAATTTTCCTGATTATTACTTGCCGCATTCAGACATCAGTTCAACCCAATTTTTGCAAAAATCTTAACTTGGTGGCTGGCGGCCAAAATTTTCACCCTAGATTTATCAGGAATGATTTCGGTTTGCGTTCACAGCTCCTGCTGTGTGCCCTTTGCTTTGCTTAACATGGTTCAACATTTATGAAAACTTTCCAACTGCTCATTACCTCTTGACCCTTTGAATTTAAAATATTCCATCATCATTTTGGATCAGAGTTCTTTAACTTCAGGGAAAGAATGATGGTTCTGTGTTTTCAGCTAACTGATCTTTGTATACCATCTGCTCTGATTCCATTGCTGTAGTAAGAGGATGATGTTAGCAGCACACTGTTTGATTCAGGAACACTTTCTGTATCATTGCTGTCTCTGTTTTGTTTATGCTTGGGGCGTAGGCCCATATGGGTTTTCTAGTTATTGATCGCAACAGTGATTTATTGCTAGGTAGCCAGACTCTTCTTCTGGTGTTTTTCTTAATGCTGGGTTTTTTACTGCATATTTTCTTGTATTTTGGGATGTCATGTTTATCATCCCTACTGTTTGAGGTGCAGGCTGCAGGGCTGGGAGAATGTGTTTGTATGAAAGTCTCAAAGCATCAAAAAGATATATAGCAGGCGAAACTGCTCATTGTTGCCTTGTTTCAGTTAGCCAACAGTCCCTCAGGGGAAGAAAAACAGACGTTTTTATGTTCTATGAGTCAGACTTCCAACACATTAGTGGATAATAATTTTGCCATTTTCTTTATGAATTGTTGCAATGCTTATTTTACCAAATGCCAGGGATACAGGGATATCTGATTATGGGAACATAGAAAGATTTGGAACCACAGCTAAAGTACAAAATATAATGAAATACCTGTCAGACAGAGAAGAACGCATTAAGTTCAAGATCCATTTAAAGCACCATTATGGAGGAATTTGTATTGGTGCACTTTGGCTCCCACTGAAGGTCTCTGAGTGCAACTGCACTATCTTAAAACTCACTAAGGGCCTAATTTATGAAAAGGTTTGCATGTGTTAAAATGTGTACACTTGATATCAATCGCAAACAAATTTGCAAACTGGTCTACTAACAAAAGGACTGTGGACTGCTTATTTCAAATGAGCAAGAGAACATACTTTGTCCATTTAGTACTTGGCTTTAATGGATGCAATATGGGGCATTTTCCATCCTAGTGTGCAAAATTGATGGAGGAGAAAATTAAAATAAGTTAATTTTGTACACGCATTGTGATTTACCAAGCCTGAAAGCAATTGCGGTGATTGTGATAGTGTCTGTATTTATTACCTTTAAAAGGAAGGTGCTATTCCAAGTGCCCAACCAGTGATCTGCACAGTTGGCTACTGTTATTGTTGTGAGGAGGAGACACAGGCAAAATGAAAGAAGGCGTAGAGAACGTGTTTTTTCCATATGTAACATGTTCGGAATGACTGAAGCAAAAATAATTCAGACATATCGCCTATCCAGCAATTCCATTATGGAGCTCTTGGATGAACTTAAAGATGATTTGCAGTCACATGCAAAGAGTCAAAGAGTCATGCAAAACCTGTCATTCCAAAACATTTCCTCGCATCATTCCAGCGTACTGTAACTGTTTCTTTTGGCGTCTCCAGAGAGATTTTCATGTGTGCTGTCCCAAGTTCTTAATGCTTTGTAGCGGAAGATGGACAGGCTTATTAGGTTTCTACGAGCTGACCTCAAGCACAGCTTTTTTGCGGTAGCTGGTTTCCCCAAAGTTATTGGAGCGATTGACTGTACTCGTGCAGCTTGTGGGGGGACAAGCACACAAAGTACACATTCTTTAAATGTGCAGGTCGCCTGTGACTCCAACAGCGTCATAACAAACGCTGTGGCCAAATATACCAGGTCAGAACACAACTCGTTCATTCTGAGGAACAGTGTTTTTTTCTCCAAGTTGCAAGACAGAGAATATGGAGATGGCTGGCTTGTAGGGGAGTCAAAAGCATTTAGGTCATATCGGTTCCAATACTCTGTTTTTAAGGTGATAGCGCATACCCCATACACCCCTTCCTCCTGTACTTAACCTGACCACTCCAGTGGATAATAGATATAATGTGGAATATTGTGCAGCTCACATCTGATGTAGTGAAAAGCTTGTTCCGCACAGGAGGAGCACTATACTATTCATTTATATTCTTTTTGAAAATTAAATAACAAAATAATTTGATTGATTAAGATGTGTTTGTCATACTGTGTTCCTACTTTGCTGCAGTCTAGTTTGTCTTCAATCTCTTAGCCTCAGCCATGGTCTCAAACAATACTGAGACAGGCTCACTTTCTTCTTTGTAGCTGAAGGCTGGTGTGAACTAGTGCTGTAAAGTTACATAAGGCTGAAAGCAGGCAACCCAGGCACGCTAAGGAAATGGGATATATTTTATTTTCATTAAGGCAGACATGGGAGTAAGCCACACATGTACAAGTCACAAGCAAGTCTCAAGTCTCAACCTTCAAGTCTCATGCAAGTCGCAAATCACTGCGTTGAGAATCAAGCAAGTCAAGTTGTTAATTATGTGGTATACCTGAAACCCTTCAGTTTCTTGTACTACAATTTAATAATACTTACAATTTATTCAGCATTTTTCCTGTCATTACAACTCATGTTGTCAGGAGGTGCAAAGAGGTAAAATGGTCATTCAAACCAGTAAAAAAAGGTTAAAGGGAAAAAATGGTTGCTCATTATGATGTGAATATCTATACTGAATTAGTGTATTTGTAGCATTACTTTTCTGACTTTAAATCGGATGCTAAAGCCAATAAAATCCTGTCGTAATACAGCACATGCGTAGCTTTATGTTATTATGAAGCGTGCTCAGTTTACAAACAGGTGGGCACGAGAATCTTTTTAAAAAAAAAGATGCGCAGTCGAGTCCGCGTCTGCACATCAGAGAACATCACAGAGAACATGACAGTTACTTTACTGAGTTCTAGTTGTATTTTGAGTCATTTTAATCAGATACAGCCATAAATACATTTTAAAAAGAAAAGTGACGCATGGTCGAGTCCTCACAATCGTAAAACAACACAGAGAACATGACATCTAGCTTACTGACTTCAAGGCTTATTTTGAGTTATTTTAATCAGATACAGCCTTAAATGTATCTTGATGCGGGGTCGAGTCTGTATCCGCACATTGGAGAACAACTGTGGTCTTTACTTTGAGTCATTTTAGTCAGATACAGCCAGAACACTTCGGATTTCTTCATAATGAAGGCTGTCAAAGTTGTGTACCCGCATGCTTGTGCTCGTGCATGAACTGTACCGTGCCAAAGCACACCTCTCTGAAGTGTGCCAGGTGGAGCGATCACACCCTCGACAAAAGTTCAGGTGTTGTGAGACCAGTTGTTGATGAGATGTGCTTCCATGCTCACTAAAAATGTAATTTTTAATGTTAAACTGAAGGAAGTTTGATGCTGTCCAATGATTTATTCATTCAATGTTGCAAATCATTTGCATAAATATGATAGCTGGTTTTATGTTCGTAATTATGAAGCCTAGAGGAGGCATATGGACTGAATAGTAAAGGACCAAGGACAGAGCCCTGTTGTACACACACTGACTGGTGACTGTTAATTAGAGTGGAAGTCATTCAGTGGGAAAATTACATTTTGTTATGCAGGTGGAATTTCAAGCAACAGGAGAACTTTTGAAAATATGCCCATTTTGCAGGTTCTCACAATTCACAATGGTCACTTTGGAGCTTCCATCTGGAAACATTCAGTTGCCAGATTAGAATAAAAAAAAGTGATCTATTTAATTTTGTTATTAAAATTGTGAAATTAGGACACTGCAAATTCATTTGTCCATAAGCAATATGCATAAATGAAAATATGCTAACATTAGCTCCTTGCTATATCTTGTTCATAGGATGGAAGGATAATACTTTGGAGGATGATGATAAAGATCAAACAATAGGATCTTGTAGCATTTGATCCTGGTTGGATGATGCTTCTGGCCAACTGATGAATGTAACAGGAAACTTAATTCCAGTTGTACAATATACAGTTTAAGTACTATTTGTGTAGGTGGAATAAGTATGCCAAGCAAGTTGAGTGATGATTCAGAAACTTAAAAGAATATGCAGAAAAAGAAAAGAAAAGCAGTGGAGTGATATTTTAAAAAGGTGAAGTATTTTACCTTCAGCGTTGAACAGTTCCTAGTAGCATTTATCATTTCTTGGGGGGTGAAATAACTTATTTATTCACATTCACATCAAGTGTTCCTTGCTTTTTTGTCAGACCCAAAATGCCAAGATGTTTTCCTTTTTTACGTGTTTATTGTAGTTTTTGACACCTATGTACTTTTTCAG
This sequence comes from Labrus bergylta, assembly GCF_963930695.1. Taxonomy (NCBI): domain Eukaryota; kingdom Metazoa; phylum Chordata; class Actinopteri; order Labriformes; family Labridae; genus Labrus; species Labrus bergylta. The sequence continues at coordinate 14,689,258 of NC_089214.1, forward strand.
TTTTCCTGCTTGGGCTATGCAACAAATAAAACACTCTATATGTTCTATAATAAGATGAATTAATTCAGTTAATCTCCGTACTGTTTATAGCATTGCAGTTTATAATCATGCAGAGAAAAGGCACATATGACTGTTTGGTAATCTAACTAAAAACTTTCCTTTTTACACAAAACTCCAATAAAAAATGTATTTAATTTTGATTAAAGCATCCTTCTAGGGGACATTTTGATTGTGCTTTTCAGTGCATTATTGTGTTCATAATAAAACAGAGGGGAATTAAAAGTGTCTGAGATAAAGTGTGATGATCTGTCAGGAGACTTAAATATCAGTAGATGACTCCGAAGACTATCTGACATGGTCATTTGCATACAGACACTCCTGACTGAATCGATGGAGCACACGGCTCTCCCTCCTCCAAATGTACAATTTCCATGAAGGAGGAGACGCTCATCTTCAACATGAGAGGGAAGTGCCACTTGCTCCAGAGTGATACCATGTGTGTGCAATAATTGCAGGCAGTGCTTCAACATCAGTAGTAGTTGCATGATCAAAGTAGCTCACAGCTCATGCCGCTGACGCTCTTTGATGAATAAGATAGTGTGCAGGCATTTCTTAATTAATGAAATATCTTTTTCAATATGACTTTTGACCTTGATCATGTATTGCTCTTGACTTCAAACTGTTATCAGTATCTAAAAAGTCTTACGTAGTGAATCGCCCATGATTTTCAGTGTTGCACCATTAAAACTGATAGAGGCTGCGTTATTCATAAAGGTTATTATTTTCAGTGTAATACAGGATTTTGTTATACTCCATGTTAAATGTAAAGGTCACATGTTATCCTCCTTTTCAACCAGTTTAAATAAGTCACCGAGCTCCCCAAAACATGTGTGTGAAGTTTCTTGTTAAAAATCCACTCTGATCCTGTATTGTATCATGCCTATAAACCCCTCTATTTCAGCCCAGCTCAGAACAGGCTGTTTCTGTGCCTGTACCTTTAAATGTAAATGAGCTGTGTCTGACCACGCCCCCTCTCTGGAAAGGGATGTGGCTCTGGCTTTCTCGCTCCATGTCCTATTGTTTATGACGAGAAGGCAGACTCAGAGGGCAGAGCAGACACCTAGCTTGATGTCAAAAATCTCCAAGCAGCCTGTTTGAGCACACAACAGATGGAGAGGATGGACTTTTCTCATAATTGGGGGGTTTAAAGACAGATTCGGGACACATATTAGCGTTAGAAAAACATGGTGAAGTGGATTTCAATAATATGTGACCTTTATCTATTTTGCCTATTTCACAGTTGAAAGATTAAAACAATTGTCAATCAAAGCCATTTATCTTCAACACATTTTGTTGTTCATCAGGTAACTTCCGGGTTAAGTCTGGGTTTTCAGTCTTACCCGGGTATATCACCGCGGTAAGTTATGCTGCACACCTAACCTGCTCGGGAGCCCATTTTAAATGCTACATGTCAGTCACATGTTGCTCCTTTAAACTGGCCATCAACATATTTCATACAGTATCCTGTGTGTATTCTGTGTTGTCAGAGACATAGTGAACCTCTTTGCGCCCTGCACCCCACTTTGTGCACCTAGTAACTATCAAAATGCCCCAATGCTTCAGGCTTAGGAAGGTTCGCTTAAAGGCGTCAAAATAGGGACCTCTGTTTTGTACTCATCACTTCCTCAAAACTCTGACTGGCTTGTGCGTAATGCTCTGTCTTGCATGCTCCATCCTTCATTGCACTCACTCAGCGTCACCTTCATGTGCGACCAATCAAATTAAACAGTCTACAGTTGAGAGTGAGTGATGCAGCTCTGTGTTGTTTTCACTTTGAATTACACATTTTATTCAGCACTTTGTCAATTAGCTTGACGGGCTAGAATTCACTTGGTGATAATGCTGGCCAGTCGGGGTCTTTTAAGGACACAAAGAATGACTTTTGGTGAGTAATACTAATTGTATGCAGAATTGTTTGCAAGAAAACTCTACAGGGCACCTTTAATCAAGACTGGGAGACTGGAATCGATTTGAAAGTAGTAGAGAGCAAGGATGGATGTGAGGCATTTAGAGGTGCATTCACATTATGAGGGAAATGCAAAACGCTATCCAGTGGGAAAAGTTTACTCAGTGTAACATCTCGCCAACAAAAGTGTTTTGACACAGCAGGGGGAAAAACGACATCCTCCATTTATTTTGAAACCAAATAACCCTGTTAGAATCACCATTCCCATATCTTAGTGACATCATCAAGAGGCAAATTAAACTCAAACTGAGGTTTAAAGGGTTAGTAGTTTGTTAATAGTAACTCAAGTTTCAACTCTTGTAAGAGAACTTTGAAAGTAAAAAACAGTTATTTACTGACAAGCATGCAAAAATAAATATTCACCAAGATCAAAACCTGAAATAATGGCTCAGTTAGAGCTTGCTACCTTTCCTATAATTAATCAGATTGAGTTAATTTAAGATTAAACAGCTTTATCCGTCCTACTTGGGGCAAATGGTTTGGAGCAGCTTGCACAGACAACAAAAAATATATTCATACATACATCCATCCATTATATATACCGCTTTTCCTGTTCAGGGTCGCGGGGTGGATGGAGAGGATCCCAGCTGTCACTGGCTTGAGGCAGGGTACACCCTGGACTGGTCGCCAGTCAATCTTCCTGTTGGAGGAAGATTGAATACCCAGAGAGAATCCATGCATGCACGGGGGGAACATGCAAACTCCACACAGAGAGGCTCCTGTCAGGCGGGGATCCAAACCAGGAACCTGCTCACTGTGAGGCTACAGCGCTAAACAGCGCGATACACAAGAGATACAATTCAGAATAAGATATGGAATGAATATGATAATAACCAGTGAATTCACTCAAGAGAATGAATACTTAATGTGCACATTAGGCTGATGGGTCCAGTACTTAGTTGTGAGATTAGCTACACACATGCAATCACACAGAGGACCGAACACCCAACTGATTCATGCCAGAAGGAGAATAAATAATCACAGGAAAAAAAAAGGGAAAAAGAGAGTATATGGTATGTTATATTCCAGATTAAAACCTTTTTCCTTTTACATTTGGCCCCTATTTGCTCAATTAAAAATCCAGTCGTGTGCATAGTTTGGTGTTCATGTTTACCTACTGATCTCAGTGAAGGTTCATCCAAAGGAGAGAGGAAAATAAACCACTGGTACGGTGAAGTAAGATAACCCTCCAGGACCTTAAATCCATCAGCTGAACCCACACAAGCAGTACATTTTACAGCAGAATTGTCTGCGTACTTTTGATGTTATTCACTGCACATTTTGAGACAGAAATAAATGCATGAGCTCATATCAGTGGCAAAGTTAATACCGAGGCAGCAGTTACATAAACATGGCCCCTCTCTCTCTCATATATATATATCCGCTCACTATATGAGAGTTCGATAGCCTTTTTTATCCGCTGTATTTAGTTTGTATGTGTCCTTTCTTTTCGTCATGCATCTTCATGTCTGTCTGTTATTGCTTTGAAATGGATTAATTAGTTCATTTTTCAAACTATTTCCCTCTCTTCTTATCCTCACGAGACATCTCCCCTGTAATCATTAAAAATAACAAGCTTGCTACCTGGGTAAATAAGGGTAAAAATAAACAAATTGAGATAACGTTTGAAATCCCACCTTTATCTTTTTGCTGTGAATACAGACATCAGTTGTTCTATTGTCTACATGGCTGATCACTAGACATTTTTTTTATCTCCATCTTTAAAGAGTGAGATTAAAGATTAGATTAGATTAGATTAAAATGAGTCATTAAGAGATTTTCTAATGTTTTTCTTAATGTTTCATAATTTAACTCGGCTTTTTACAGCTTACACAAAGCCATCTTGTAGCCTTGATGGATATTATTTTCTTTAAATAGGAGAATAATGAGAACAGACAGACAGATAGACTATTTAACAGGTTAAATCAAAACAAAATTCACAACTCCATATGACACCTTCAGTTTCATTGTTTTTATGATCAACTGTCCAAACTCTGAAAATGTCCCTTTTAGATTATGACAACAAAAAAACAAAAACAAAAAAAACAAAAAAACTTTATTTTTACAAGATTAAATCACAAAAAGATTTGATTTGCAATGATAACATTATAGTCAGAATAGGAACACAGGTGCAGACCCAGGGGTGTCTTAAAGTTATCCCAGAAGGATAACCACAAAAATCTCAAGCGATAGATTAGAATGGGGAAAAACCAAAGTAACTGTAAAGAGCTTATAGAGCTTAAACAAAGTCATCTTCATGCTCCTATTTATTGAGTTTTCATTGTGCTTCATTCTATATGTTATTTGTAGTTTTTACACTGTGCTTTTTTTTACACTTGTACATCACTTTGGTCAATCAAGGTTGTTTTAAATGTGCTATAGAAATAAAGATTGATTGATTGATAGAGCTACAACAACCTTCCAAACTAAATAATGCAACAACCATGAAGTACTAAATCAATCAACCAACCAACCAATCAATCAATCAAATTGAACTCAAAACAAGTCTTATCTCGAGACACTTTACAAAAAACGGGTAAAAGACCTTACTCTTTGTTTTTTAACATTACAAAAGAGCAGGTAAAAACCCAGCTTAATCCATCATGAGCACTTTAGCAACATTTAGCAAAAGTTACAGTGGCAAGAATGAACGTCTTTTTAACAGGCAGATATCTTGCGCAAATCCAGTCTCATGATGAAACAGCCATTTAACCAAACTGTGCCGGGTTCGAAAACGGGATATTGGGAGATGGAATAAGATACAGGAAGAAAGAACAACAAAAAACACATTAATACATGTTTCCACATTATGAATTTCTACACATTCTGCTAAAAAATCACTCACAGTTTTCACATTGATTAAATCTGTCATCCTGTGTGCTCTATGATCAACATAGAGAGTGAAAATGCACTGTGCTGTGTTTACAGTATATCTCAGCGAGAAGGTGTGAGCTCTGAGCCTTCACACCTGCACCTGGAGAAGGAGAAACAAAACAACAATGCACAATGACATCCCAACGCAATGAAGAAATGCTCATGAAGAAAGCAACTAGCTTCAGATTGTGGTTTTAACACTGATGCACTTTATAGGTGTAGCATTTAATCAATAAATACATCAACAGAAGGATGAGTAAACTGGATATCATTAAATGCTGGCTCTTTGTGGCAACAGACAACAAACAAGTGGGTCAATTCCCCTAGATTTAAAAGGTGAGCCTTAAATCTACATAATCTGTTATGGGCAACTAAGGGAAAGGCCACCTCTTGCACATAAGTCAAGATTATAGAGTTCCATGAGAAAGTGCACCACTTTTCACCTGATTTATTACCTTGGTTTACAATTTAGACTTGTGAGCAGGCTGTTGTTATTTTTCAAGTGTTCTTCATTATGTAAATTTCCATTCATATCAGAGTAACATTTTTAAAATTCCTAACAGATGTTTTAGATGTGAGAGACCGTAAAAATGTTTGCATGCTAAAATATTTAGTTTTAGCTTTATTCCAACAGTGTGATAAAACAGCTTATACCATGGTCTGGGTGAATATTTGATTCTGATTGGCTAACATTCAAAACTGTAACTTATCTTAATCTCCTGCAGTCAAACTTGACTTTAGACTCAACAAACATGGCAGACAAAAGGCAGAATTGGTGACGATAGTTTTTGGATTACTTTTTACTGGAAATGTACAGAGAGAAAAAAAAGGATAAAGCACCCATGAAATGATGGGCTACATGTTACAGCATCGAGCTGGAGGTGAGTATAAACGGATTTGCTTCGATCATTGTGATTCCTGTTTCAATCAGCTTGCTTTCCAATTGGCTGTTGTTTTGTTGTACCTGATGCTGCAGTCATGTGCTGCGCAGGTGGGTCCAAGTTTCCGAGTTGGGAGGTCGTTCTTCCGACTTCACTGTGTTCATGTGATTTTAGTTCGGAAAGTCGGAATGTTGTAAAAACTGCACAAAAAAGCTTTGATGTAACAAACAAGATCAGTGAAATGAAACTGTAAAAAGGTACAGAATATTTCAGCAAAAAGTTGATGTGTAATATGTTAATGAATAAAAAGTATGTTGACATTAACAAAACATATTTTGCCCCTTGTTTGATGACGATTGTGACGTCAAGTCCAGAAGATGTGCACGACTTAAGCAAGTGTTTATGTGCATTTTAAACTCGGAAACTTGTTTTTGCGACGTGTATGACACTGCATGAATGCACCACCACAACCGGTCACAAAACGGTTGCTTACTTTATTGGAAGGGGAGAATCAAGCCTGAAATAAAATTGATTATCTTGTGGTGTGAAGCCTGCTTTAAGGGCAGGGTTACCTTGTGATGGGCCAGTTGTCATGACAGTTACCTGTTAACCAGGACAGAAGAATCTTTGGCACTCTACAAGGGGGAAGGGGGATCTAAGTTATCCGCCCTGAGGGGCAGCATGATCCATCTCCCCATAGAGTTTAGACACGAGGGGTTGGGAGGCGTTAGATAATGATGTCGTCTGCAGCTGATGGGATGAAGATGCCGATCGAACTGTGAAGCCTGGGGTTAATGAGAAGATGGTTGATGATGTCATCTGAGGCTGATGGGATGAAAAGCTGATCTAACTGAAGAATGGGGTTGACCGAAATTGCTGAACTGGGAAGACTGGAGTTGACCACATGATGGCTGATGGTGTTATCTGAGGCTTATGAGATGTAGAAGGTGTTGAAACTGCGAATGCTGGGTGGGGATGAGGAGGGTGGAGGGTCGCACGTAATAACGGTATGAAAGTTTCTTTTAGGAAGAGAAAGCCATGTTTAAAAAAGACATCAGCAAAATGATAGGCTTACAATGAGGGAGTGGAGCAGTGCTATTGGATAAACGTGACCAGATGATGATAAAAGACAAACGAGTGAGCATGCGTGAATACTTATTATGACAATGAGCAATAACACCAGTCTTCCTGACTGACTCAGCTTCTTCACAAGCAATTTAATTAACGAAAGGATTACAGAACTATCATGCAGCCCTGTCCAAAACAAAATGACATTTTTCAAGTTATCAATTTCAGATGTAGCAGATTAATGCAGGATTACAATCACCAAGAATGTTTGCAGTTATAACAGCTCACCATCTGTCTGAAGGTGTGGTTATTCTGTGTGAAGAAGCCTTCCACGACTTGTAAAAGCACTTATTTGGAACCATTATCTCTCCAGAGAACAAACACAGAGAAACAACTGTGACACATGCTGCAGTCCTCACAACAAACTCTGATTTCTGGAAATGCAGAGTCCTGGTTCCAGCTCTTTTCATTAGAGTGTAGGATTTAAAAAAAAAAAAAAAAAACGTCTGATGAAAAGCACACTTCACAGCTTATCCCTGCAACAAAAACGGGAGACTTATCTTTTCAGTGAGATTCCAAATTATGAAAGGCAGAACCTCGCTGGCAGATGTGCTTTGCTTTCACCAAGCTGACTCCTATTTGCTTGGGTTTATCTGCCAGCAGATTTCCACGATGTGACAGAAATACATTTTACAACTGTAGCGACAAGCAGACCAAATCCGGTGACAGAGTAACATTCAGCACTCCTTTGTAGAATGTGTGCAGACTGCAAACTTGCATATTAGTCAAGAGAGGAATAACACTGAGCAGCACTCTGTAATAAACTGGAAACAAACATTGTGCGCTATTAATGCGCATAGAAGACATCAAGAATCCTGAATCACTCCTCAAGCAGCTGACCCATCAAACTTTCAGATGAGCTTTTTATAGCATCTCTTAGATGAGTTTCCAAGACAAGAACGAGGTTCATTTTTCCATCAGAGACCAGATGACACCCAAAGTGTAACTAATGCCTCTAAGCTTACTGTGCAAGAAAGTCATTCTGCTTGGCAAGCCGTAAAAAATCAATGTCTGTGCAATCAGAGAACCACGGTTATGGCTGCACTATAGCAGTATTCAAATGCGTGTTTGTCTAGTTTGTGTTGCAGAAGAACACATTCATCATATATTCATTCAAGAACTTGTGTCACGCAGGCCCTACAAATTTGATAATAATTTGATTTATGCTGCCATGGAGGATTAAAGGACATTCCTCGAGCATATGGATTGCTTTTGTTTATTTGATTTGAAGTAAGCAGCCCAGCAGAGGCCAGATGTATTAATTAGTTTATAATTCAACTTCATGCAAATGTCGGCGCTTGATGTTTACTACACATTTGCTCCGCTGTGCTCACAAAGACAAAATTGTAGTAGTTACAAAACACACAGATGTCTGATGGTAAACCAGCATAAGGTGTCTCCGTAGGGTGATCGGCCACCTTGTGGTGCCAAAACAGCTGCAGTGTTCCTTAGTGTTCATCCAACAAGTCTCTACTGAGGGTGAAACATGTTTAATTACACAATATATTCATATGGGGGTTGCATAGACCGTCTAATATGTTGTTTCAAATCTTCTATTGGTTTTCAACCGAGTTGAGATCTGTTGACTGGGGAAGCTAAAGCATATAATTTACTACAATTTCATAATAATCAAACCCTTCAGAGGACCGCCCCCTTCATGCTCCAAGTTGGTTGTCATCCTGGAAGGATTCCTCCCATTAGTGCGCTAACCAAAGCCGCATGGTATCGGTTTACTGAATCAACCTACTGGCTTACAATGATTGGCAAAGGTGACGTCAGTTTCCATGAGGTTTATCGAAGAGATTTTTTTGATCTCAAAAATAATATCAAAATATATCTATATATGTGGTTGTGTACGATTTACCAAAATCACTGTGCATTTCAATAAGTTAGGTGAGTGCCATCACCTGATGCCAAAATATTCCTGGTTTGAATTCCTGGTCGGAGAGGGGATTTTCTGTGTGAAGTTTGCATGTGACTCTGAAATTGCCCATAGGTGTGTGTGTGTGTGTGAGCGTGTTGTTTGTCTCTGTATTTCGGCCATGTGATCGACTGGCGCTCAATGACAGCTGGGATCAGCTCCAGCCTTCAGAGAGCTGTACAGGATAAGATCATGGATAGATGGATTTCACTTCCCCATTAAAACTGTAATAATGAAGGATTGTGCGCATTGGGAAATGCTCTGAACAAGATATTGATGTAATTAAAAACAGATTCAGCAGACAAACAACAACAGTTGTGTTGTTTGGTGTTGTGTTTCTGACTTTGCCTCAGGCTCCCGTTTGGTCTTCACCATTTCATAAGAAAACAACTGGCTGGGGTGATGATGGCCTTGCGGTAAGGTCATGTCCCCTGTACGGAGGCTTTAGTCATCCAAGCGAGCAACCCAGGTTCAAGTCTGACCTGCAGCTCATTTCCTGCAAGTCATTCCCCACTCGCTCCTCAATTAATACTCTATCCACTATCCCATCTAATTAAAGGCAAAAGCCCAAAACGGAACCTTAAAATCTGGTTCTTTGTTTGCTTAAAGACATGGTATGTAGATTCCACCTCCAGTGGGCTCTCAATTAAATACAATAACAAAATATCATGTTGAGGCTGGTGGGGAATTATGGGAGTTCTCTCTGCTACCCTAGCCCCCCCAACCTCGAAGAAAAATAAGTTGTTGACCGTAACAAGGCGAAACAGACTTGAGTAGGAGAATATGTTTACCAACAATGTCTCTAAGTTTAATTTACATGATGTATTTATCACACGTACAGCAACAGTACGGCAGCTTCCAGAAGCAATTCCAGCTTCCTTGTGTAGCGGTCTTTGATGTTACATCCAGTGTTTCCAAGGCAACGATAAACATGCTGTGTCTCTCATGGCAGCCACCGTGACCTGACACGAGCCCGTTACAACTATAAAATTAGGGATTCCTCTGGCTTTTGAAAACTGTTGGAAGCAATGCTAGTACTCAAAAAAAAAAAAAAAAAAAAAAAAAATATATATATATATATATATATATATATATAACATCGGTTTGTTCCAATTTTTTATTTACGTATTTTAATGTTAACACTGCAATATAATTCTACATATGTACGTTTAAGGCTTCAGTGTGATACAGTAACTTGGTACATTACAGTACTGCTGGGTGTTCAGCTGTTGTTATGCAATGCCGTCTTTTGACTGACAGCGCTTACACCAGAAACAAGGGCTAAAAGAAGCTAGAATGCTCAACAGGCTAAATGCAACTGCAGATTTGATGAAACATTTATACAGCACAAACTGGTCATAAATAATAATTTACCAGTTATTATCAAAATAATTCAGCCTTAAAAGCAGCCAATTACATTAAAATCATATAGTCATTGATGATTATACAGTTTAATCCCTGAAGTAATTATAAAGTACATAACTTATTCACCCCTTTTTATCCCATCATGTCATTGCACGTCGAATAAGAAGTAAGATCAGTGAGAGAAACTGCACCCATAAGGCACAGCAGCAGACTCATTTGTTCTTTTCACTTTGATCTCATGATGATTTTCTTCTTTGTGCGTTATAAATACTGTGTGTGTGTGTGTGTGTGTGTGTGTGTGTGTGTGCAGCCACACAAGCAGATCCATATTTAAACACAGACACACACAATATAACAATGTCTCCAGGCACTTCAGGTGTTAGGAGAATATCAGGGCATCGCAACAGCCCGCTCTGAGGCGTCTCTTTCTGATCGTCTCGTCAAACCTCCCGTCTCTTGATGGTTCGCAAGTTCTCTCATGCCTGTCTGCTCTTCCCGTGACCTTTTCAAAGTCATACATATAAAATGAGATTCTTTCCCCTTTAGGAATGTACCATTTGAGAGCGATCCCATAACTTAGAAGACACTTTCCAGCACTGCAAGGATTTCCAAATGCCCATTGAGACCATAGTGTGCATGATTTCTTTCTTTCACTCTCTCTCTTTTTTTTTTTTTTTCCCTTTCTCCCGGTTCTTCTGCCTGGGTGTTTTTTTCCGTATTCATTCCACACTCCAGCTTTCACTCTACATCTAATATTGGGCCAAGATTTCAATTTGTTGTTTGACCTTTTCTCAGCTACATTCTTGGGGAAAGTGCAAATAGCGTTGCGCTCCCAAGATTTTAATTCTGGGCGCTCCACTGCAGGGAAAGTCCATCTCAATTCTTGAAACCAATATGTGCCATCAATGGTGTCATATTTTTGGATGCCTTGAAAATATAGCTATTAGATACCCTGCTACACAACATTAGGTCTTAAGCGATACAATGCATCTTTTACTGCCGTCTCAAACAGACCTTTAATGGCATTCTGACCATTTTACATGACCAATGGCATTTTCATTGTGGAAATGCAGCTCAGATCATAAATAAGCTTGTTAATTTTTGCCCCGCTGTTTGTGATGACAAATCACCCGCCGTGTAAACATTGTCAACAGATGGCAAAATTACTCAAGCGAGGGTGTGCCTGATACTTCTGGGAGGTGTAATGGCGGTGCCTTGTCTGGCAATGGGATGCTAAGTGATGCAGGGCTCCATTCTTCTTAGCTCAGGCTCGGCAAACAGCTTCATACATCATATTGACGCAGCTCCTCAGACAGATGTGTGCGGAGGAAAAAGACGGAACACATGCTTCTATTGCCTCAGACGGATCTCGCAAAAACAAAGCGCAGGATGGATTTTCCAGCGTTGCAGGGCTTGACAGGCCCCCCCCCCCCCCCTCCATGAGTACAAAGTGTGTTTGTCAATGTGAGTGAGAGGGTGTGTATGCTGCCCGTCTCCACCTTACGAGCTCTGATGTATTAAATCCCATTCATTCGCCGTGAGAAAAGTGGGATACATAAAGTCCTCATTTGCAATTAACCAACTTTTGTTCGAAAATGTCAGCTACACAACACGGCATGCATTTTCAAAAGGGTCATAGTTGTTTGCAATTTCTTCCCATTCTCTCTGTCCTCCCTTTCCTCCTCCTCTTGTTTGAAATAAAGAGATAGAAAGCCTCAAACAAGCTGATACTCAGACTTTGTGAATATGGCATTCAGCATAAATGGGCTCATTGGACCTGCTTTGGTGCAATAACACAGACCGTTTTAGGCCCTGCTCATGCCTCACCTTGTTTCCCCTTCAGAATATACTTCAATGTTGTGATAGTTGATAATGGTTATAGGTACTTTTGTAGTACTCGAAATCAGACTTGGTCTCAAGACCTCTTTTTGAAGGTCTTGTTCTTGCCTCGGTCTCAGACTGGGCGGACTCCAGATTTTAAATCAAGAACACCACTGATCAGCTGTTTTTCCTAGTTATTACAGTGATTTGAAGGATATAGGTCCTTTCTAAAAAAAAAAAAAAACGTGTAACTTCAATTCATTCATATTTAGATTTTCTTCCCCCGGTTACGGCCGCAACCTTCCCGGTGTTACAGTGTACAGTGATATGCGCCCTGCACCTCACTTTGTGCCCAGATCGTGCGCAGTGTAGGTAGCTAAATGTCATCGGACAAGCTCAAATCGCTTTGTTTCACATTCTTAAGACAGTTAGCATTACGCTGTCAAAATATGGCCCTTACACTTGCTTAATTGTATTTTTTACACAGTACAGTTCCAGTTATCGGCTTTATTTAAATGACATGCTCACGTTAACAGCTGAACTCACATTACAATGTAACTAGATATATACCAATTGGGAATTTTAAGGGCCGATGCCGATGTTTGAAATATCAATTTATCTGATTGCCGATTCCTGTTACCAAACAATACCGATGTTGAACCGATGCATCTGTTCCTCCCTAAATATAATCCAAGTAATTTGAAGGAAGCACATTAGCTGGGGAAAGCTTGGGTTCCATTTAGCCCCATGCATGTTAAGTGCAGAGGATGTTACGGTCCTTCTATCCTTTTAATCCCATCTGGTAATGGAGGTCTGAAAGTCTTAAAAAGGGAAGTCATCTCTTACTACCTTTCATTTTACCTCTGCTTCAGATCAATAACCCGATATTCACTGGACAGATAAAGTAGATTTCAATGAAGCCCTGAAGTGTAGATTCTAACATCTCAGCACAAATGCTAAGCAAAGCTTTGATTTGAGACGAAGTGAAGGCGGGAGGCAGAACACTGACACACACAGCCAGTGACGGAGCATCATATTAACGCACTATGCTAATCCTTTCAGCAACGCAGCTGGAGTCCAAGTTAGGAGGAGAGTTACAGCATAGTTCTAAGGTTCAGGTTATTTTAAGACATAAGAGACCTCATTTTCAAAGGAACTTTAAAATGAGAGGCGAGGGGCTGGGTCCTGAATAGAGAGATAATTAGGTATTCTTCTTCAGCAGTAATTATTCTTGTTTTTGACAGCGGTAAACGCGAGGGCTTGTCTTGCTTTGCTTCCATCCACTTGCAGGCATGTATCTCTTCACATCTCGATCATGGGAGCATTAGATTTTCTGCCTTTTTCTAGTGGAGCCTTGCCACATTTCATTATTCCATCATTCAGTGGAAAGTGGTAAACACCTCTGCATGAATAATGATCAGATATATTTGCAGAGAAGCGGCTGCATCCTCTCAGTCATCTGCACATAGCTGCAGATTATTAGGAGTCATACACTCTGAGAGAAAACTGTTGAAAAAAAAAACCCCAAGGGGTAGATAAATCTCTTAGAATGATGTCAGACAGCAGATACACTAAAGATCAGTAACAATCACAAAAAAGTATCTTCTATAATTTAGCTCATTCGTCTCTCTGATTCGTATTCACAGGTAGTGATAAAAGGTCGAGATGAAGGATGTCATAAACAGAAAGCAATTTTGAAAACCAGCCCTCCGGAGAACTTAAAAATTCTAGTCTGAACCTGTCAGAGGCACCTATCAAATCTGTGAGGATGACTGTGAATTGAAGTCAAGAATTGAGTGTCTGGCAATCCCAGTTTAGAAATGTAGCAATAAACAGATTTTGCAGACTGATAGAATGGGTTATTTGCAAAGTCAAACAATACAGCACAAAGGAAAAGTGAACATTATACAAAAAGGATTGCTCAGTATGTTTCACTATTCAAAAGTTTAACTCCAAACTTTTAAAGCATCTGTATACATGTGGCAGTCATGAGTGAAAACACATTAATGATGTAATTTGTGGGACTGGGGCAGGTTTGTAGAGTTCAGGGACATTATTTCTGATGATGTCACAGCTCTGTCATCAGGGTAATTCAATTCAATACAACCTTTAGTTATACTCATAATGGAGGGGCAACCCTAATTTATTACAGAATCAATTCAAAGACAGAAAATAAATCATGAAAAGAACCAGAAGACAGATACATAGAAGACTACTAAAATCAACAAACTAGGGTTAATCTAAACAGCTAAGACAATGAAAAGGAATACGTTAATACTGGAGTGTAAGAAAATGTCTAAAATGTACTAAAGCAAATAAGCAAACTAAAAAAATAAGAGCGATAAATAAAACACACATTGTAAAACAGTTACAAACAGAGGTTGAAAAATAAGGGTTTCTTAAATGCCTAAAGGTAGAAGTTAATTTTCCATGAGCAGGAATGAAGAAAAATTCAGGTTTGTAAGGATTTTTTTTTTTTTTTTTTTTAACTTTCTTTCAAAACACCTGCATTAAAAATAGGAAACTGAAATTAGAAAGATATGTGTTTACCATCTCATAGACGTAGATGAGATAATTAAAGGTCCCAAGTCAAATGAATCTGTCAGCAGCATGAGCTTTAGGAATTGCAACAATGGACTGGCAGACTGCTTGAAATTGAATGGACTCACACTTTTTATTACAGTTGTTCGCTGTCCAAAGAGAGTGATCCCTGAATAAGATTTTATAGTTTAATGTAAGTGAATCAATGTTTTTTCTTTCGAACTGTAAGATGGCTTGTTAGGACATGTTGAACACATATTTGAGGATGCAACCAATGATGATGCACTGTGTTGCATTGAGTCGATTTGTGAGACCATTACAGAATGTGCAGCCTGTTCTGGGTAATTCTGGTGTAGCAAATAGTAAGCTTTTCACCACTTCCATCCAAGACTTCCATTTTAGATTTTTTAGATATACTTTATAAATCCCACAAAGGGAAATTCAATTGTACAATCTGTTGTTGTTCATGCTACACACACATAGGCTGACTTCCGGTGTTCCTGGAGCCAACCTCAAGCGGACACTCAACGAACTGCAGGACTTTGCACTTCCTCATTGGCTTCATTTTTCAAGACTGGAGGTTGCGGCTTGATTAGAACTGTGTTAGCAGGCTAATGTTAGCACACTTTGGTTAACTCATAGCTTCACATTGCAGATAAATTGACATGGATTGACCGCAATCTAAAGACATTTACTGTACGTATCATCCGAATAAGCCATGAGTAGGCTGTATTATTCTTCTTTACTCTAGTCCTTGACTAAAACAGCTTTATACGCTAGGTCATCCCGTCCACGTAAACGCGATTAAAACACGGCTCCAACAACTATATATCCTATATATCAGCATAGTAATGCCTTTCTTAAAATCTCTGAAGTCAAACTCCCCCTTGGCTTGTTGTTCTCAGTTCTGTGTTCATACAGGACAGGACGGCACTTCCTTCAGCAGAGGCTCAAACGTGTTTCGTACATGTTTTTTCCATGTTAGCTACCATCCAGGCATTATACTTGAAAAACCATGTGGGAAGAGACAGGGCCCGCCCACTCAGGGACGCTGTTTGTAGAGGCATTGTGGAGAGGTTTCGTTGCAAGGGTACATTTCCAGGAGAACCAAATTACTCACCAAAATGACAATTTTTTTTTTTTTTTTTTTGGATGAAGTAATTAAAAGAAAAAAGAACGAAATTAACACTGGGCCGTTAAACCTGTTGATGAGATCAGTGGTTTAAACATTTGCACTCAATTGACACACTGAGTAAGGGGTGTGGGGTGGATATGAAGCGATGTGCTGAAGGATCAACTATGTTTTGGTTTGTGCAACCGGTGCTGAAGTGCGACATCTACTGGACATCTCCTGTGAAAGTCGCACACTATACCTTTAAGAGTAACCAGACGATGAATTGTGAAAGTTTTGATCGCCTTGACACAATATTATAAAGAAATGCCTTCTTTAGAGCATTCATACGGTAAGGGCCCTGAATGTGTTGAATAGAAGTTTTTACCTGTGACGATATATTTACGAACACAAGCTCTTTCTTATTTATGTTTCATCTTCAAATAGTTTTTCTTCAGAATGACTCTTGATCAGTCATTATCATATTTATTCTTCTCTGATTTAGTGGTTTTTAATGTTTCAGTTTTTCCTGTCAGAATGCTTTTGATGTCTTGTGTGAAACACTTTGAATTGCCTTGTAGCTGAAATGTGCTCTATGAATACATTTGCCTTGCCTTAAAAAAAAATGAAATTGCACACCTCTGAAAATGTATTATCTTTATAGCTAACCTGACAAATTCTAAACATTTACTAACCTCCCCCCACCACCACAACACACACTCACTGGAGTCGAAATAAAAAGAGTGTCCTTAAAATGAAATAAACTGATGCAAGCCTGAGTTATGGCTTGGGGGAGTAGAGACCTCAAACAAATGGCTGCCTCTCTTGAAAGTGCCATTTATCCATACAAAATGGATATGCAGTATTAGTTTGTGCCCATGAGTAGTGTGAGGGCAAAGAAGGCTGTGAGTGGCTCCCAAGCGGATTGTTGCAACAATCCACAATTCATTCAATCCAAATTAGTGACTTGTCGTAAACTATGATTTTTTTTAAATGTCATTTATGTCTACAATTGAGTTTCAGAATGCCCTTCATTGTTTGTGTATGAACATGGACATGGTGGATAGATTGCCATGGTAATTCTTTACAAGCGGCAATATAGCTGAAAGGAAAAGCAACACAAAGACTGTAAACGCACAGCAAAGTGCTTCGGTAGCTTTTAGCAAAACATTTCTGTTCTGCCCAGAGGATGTTTTGTGCTTTGAATACTTATGAAATACTGGATAAAAAATAAAGTCTACATGCCTCTGAGTGCTATCCTGCCTTTTTATAGGATTTCATAAACCCTAGCAGAGTACAGAACACCTCCCCAGTGGCATAGCTGCCACCGCCCCCCCTGGGGCTCCCTGCACATATGGACAGAGGCCTTACTCAGGCTTTTTAATGGGGTCCTGCGTTTGTTCATGACCCTCTTCTCTTGTTTCCTCTGAGACCTCAGCCATCTTCTTTTATATAACTAAATCTATTTGGTGTAGAGAGAGAAAACAGACTGAACAGAATTCTACAAAATACAAACAGTTGCATGTACTTTTGTTAATTTTATCGCAGTAGGAATCATTTTAAATTGCGTCTGCAAACTACAGGAAATAAAGAGCCAAATAAAGTGCTGAATTCCGTAACAGCTGAACAGAACACAAAGGAGTAATTACATGTGTTGATTGTGTACATCATATTGCACATAATAGCTGCAAGCAGCATTGACGTCAGCCGCATGTGGAAATGACAAGAGCTTGTTTTCGGCATGTATCGTCGCGGTTCAAGAAAATAGGACATAATGAATAAGAGGCATAGGGAGAAGAGAAAATAGCATGTTGTCTCACCCAGCCATTGTAAACACATCTTTATTGGGAGGATTACATTCTTTTTCTCAGCGCGGGGAGGCGATGCGTTCATTGTGAGTGTCAGAGGGGGCGTCTAGAGCTGGAGGAGTTTGTTTAGGAGCCGTATCATCATCACTTCTCACAGCATACACCCGAGTATCTGAAAGTGAAGACACAATACAACAGCGTGCACATGTCGGTCTCCCCCTTTTTTTATAATAATTATCTCAGCAGGAGATCAGATATAGCATTAGCTCATAGAGTAAAACAAATGCGATCTCAGACAATAGGCTTATTACAAACAAGAAAGACATAAATACCACAAATAGACCGTTTTATCAAGAGCAACATCTCAGGGCGAGATTAATGACAGTACATTGAACAGTTGTTTTCCACTCAAATGCTCTGCCAGTTCTAACACAGGACGATAAATCGGTCTTGGAGGAAGTTCTCTCTTTGAATGACAGCCAATAAAAGCAATCAGCGGTCTCAGAAAGGGGAAGGCTCCAGGGAATGTTCTCAATAGATTTTTATTAGAAATTTATCGAGGATCTTTCCCTAAAACCTCGTGAAGAGGCAGGCTACATGAAAGTATGAGATTGGCTGTCTTTACACTTGTTCTTAGAAAGTGAACAGATCCACGACAACGTGCCAATAACCGTCTGATATCTCCAATAAATGTAGATGAAAACAGCTATTAGCATTGAGAGCAGAATAGGTGGCACCTCTTCTTGTACAGCGCGATCAGGTGGGATTTCCAGGAGGCAAGAAATCTGCAGACAATCTATGAGGACTGCTACATTATGTGGAAGATGGCAAATTATGATAAGCCAAGTATTCCTCCTTTTAGACGCAGAGAAGGCATTTGATAGAGTGGAATTCCCTTTGTTGTTTCGCACCTTAAAAAAATGGTATTGGTCCAACGTTTAAAAATGGGACGGAATTATTGTATACAGATCCAACGGCCACTATACCAACAAATGGGATTATGTCTCACCATGAACTTGAACCAGGGAGTAAGGCGGGAACTGTTTTTGTCACCCTTGTATTTTTGTGCTCTCTTGAACCTTTAGTTGTAGCCTTTTGAGATAACATCAACAAACAGGGGGGTACAAGACATAGGCGTTCGCTTTACGCAGATGATGTTTTATTGATATCCAGCAACCCAGAGCTGGCAGGATCAGAAACGTGTGCAGTAATAAACTCATTCTCTGAGATATCCCTTTTTCTTACTCAACTTTAACTTTGTTGTCCCAGAAGGGCGATTCGTTTTGCAGCAAGGCATAATCAGACATCTCATGGTTTGGATATAATCACAGATACTGCTCTTTCTGTATTTGGATCAGGTACTTATCTAGGGGTTAGAGGCTTTTTGTTGTTGTTTTTCATTGCAGGATTATGGATTTTCTTTTTCTTGGTCTATTTTTGTTATTGTTTAAAAGACAAAATAAAAACTTAAGAAACATGTAGAAATAAATCAGCAGGCTGTGTAGGAGTACTCTTTAATAATGTAACTGCTTCTCTGTGTATGTATGATCAAAAACATGAAACAATAATTATCTCAACAGTAGGGAGGAAAACTGTTTTTTTAAACACCACAAAAGGAAAAGTGTGATTTCAAACTGAGCAGTCATTTGCAGTGCATTGCCTTTCATCCTATTCAAAGCTTTACGCTAAG
Source organism: Labrus bergylta (assembly GCF_963930695.1). Taxonomy (NCBI): domain Eukaryota; kingdom Metazoa; phylum Chordata; class Actinopteri; order Labriformes; family Labridae; genus Labrus; species Labrus bergylta. The sequence continues at coordinate 14,708,424 of NC_089214.1, forward strand.
AGACCACAGCATGAGCTTGCAATTAATTTCATTTTTCAAGAAGCAAGATGTGCATTCAAACAAAGACAATCATTGTGACAGACAACTCATGACTGGTGTTTGGAGAACAACTCTTAAGAGAAAGAAAACCTATACTCCATTTATTAGTTCCTCCTTCTTGGTTTGATTTTAACTGATTTTAAAATTCCTAACCTGCCTCCTGAATACCACATTAACCGTTTCTTTATCTACAATCCTATCTCAACCCAAGACATACTGGAAACTACAAGTGTGCTTTAAGGAGTTAAAAGACTGCTTCTTGAAGATGTTAAATTGCCAAAGAACCTGCCTCAAACAATCTGTTTACGTCACATACCTAAACAGTAGCCTATGTTTCTCTGCTTAATGAGGTGTTATTATATCACACAAGGTAGAACTTTCAACGTGTTGGGTTTAAAAGTTGAAATCAGCCACCTAAAGCATGTTGTCATAAACCTTTACAATCATATTTGATTGCAATTTTGAGATTATAGGCGGAAATAGGAGGAAATAGGCTACTTCCTTGTGTAGTCGGTAAAAACAGTTAGTTCAAGAGAAGATTTCACTTCAATTTGCAAGAACTTGTTTATCTGTAAAATGATGAAACCCTAACCCTATGAACAGGACACAAACTGTCTCTGTACATAACCTAGACACTTTAACAAGGCATACAGATAACAGACACAGATATCTGATAGTTGTGTTAAGCTTTACTTATGCAGATATGAAACTACACATGCTTTTGGCACATCATCACATTGTCTTAAAATATCGGTACCCTGAAAAGATACTTCAAGAAACTGTGGCTTTTCCGAAGAAAGAACCATACTGACTTGAGGAAGTTCTGTCTGCAGAGGAAAAGGCTTATTTATGCGTTATTTTCGCGCAGACGGGTCTCGAACTCTTAAATTTATGAGTTTAAAACAAAATTTTAGATTTATTTTGTTCTTTAACGTGGCCCTAATTCTCCCTCGTAGAAATGACCATCCCTCTTAATTTCTCATTTTTAACCTCACTGCAAATTCTTACCTCACCAATATCATAATGTTTGCTTACATATATCATGTTCCCCGCAGAATACAAAGTGTGAATGAAAGAGGTCGTGAAAGGGGGAACTAACAAAGCACTGCACTTCTCACAAAAAGGTACCACATAAGTGAACCTTGGGTTTCTTTAGGTGGAAGAAGAAAGTAGCCCTCCAAAATCACACACTAATTCTATCAAAATGATAGATGGACATAAAATAGGAGTCCAAAACAAAAGACAAGTAGGAGTCAAAAAACAGGGGAGTAATGGAAGGAGTCACAACACGCGCACACGCGCACACCCCCACAACGGAGATCTTAATGATAAAAGATAACACAGGCCAACTGATGCTGTTGACTCTCTGAGCAGAGAAACTTCCACCTCCCTTTATAACCTCCCAGACCAGCTGATCGTCATCAGCCATCAGCTGAGGGAGAACATCACAGGTGCAGTCAATAGCTTTGGATGAGCAAGGAAACCTGTGGCCTAGTTTCCTTGGGAATCTATCATAACACATACTGTAGATCCTTGGATTAAAGGATGCTTTAAAGGGGACACTTCTACAGTGTTTTTGAACATACATTTTGGTAACCTGAGTGTCTACTGACCCACAAAATGTGAAATAAACCCATCCAGTCCTTTGTTTGTGGTCTGCATAAATCTTACAACACAGAGAAAAATGCTCCGTTTCAAATTTGCTCTCCTTGTGATGTCACAGTGGGATTGTGGTTAAAAAAAATCCTCTCCCCTCCCCTGATATCTCCACCCATGGACTCCATCTCCAGCCTAGAACAAAGCTTTTGCACAGGTCAGCCATTTTTATTCTCGCTAGTGAAGGAGTGATGTCTACCGGGAAAACTCAGGGGGGGCTCAGTGCATTTAAAGAGACACACACACCAAAATGGAACGTTCTGAGAGAGCTGGTTTATGCAGGGTCACAAACCTCCCCTGGTGCTTGATTCATGTTATATTTTAACCAAAGCACAGTACAGATGTTTCATTTAGACCACAGGGGACTGTTTGAAAAGGTGGAGAAGGGGGATAATATGCCTTCTTTAAATGGATATGTGACCTCTTTACATTTAATTAATGTTTGCAAATGATAAAAAGTTAGATGTTCTCCTGTCAAAAGCTCACCAGCATGTTCATTATCCATTATTGAGTATCACAATACCTATCTAAGCGTGGCCTCTGTGTCGTGATATGTATCGTTTCGTGAGGTTGCAGGAAATACCTGGCCCTGAGTCTTTTTCCTGATAAAACATCTTGTCCTGCCTTCTTTACACTGATGCTAATTTCAGTCTGTTTCATCATAACCAGCTAATCATCCTTACAGGAGCTTTAATCATAGTGATTTGTATTCAATCTCAGAACCTATACATAGTTAACTGTAATGTGTTTGTATATGTATAGCTTTCTCACTCATTGAACAAATCATACACAGTCAGAGAACTGGGTATCAGTGCTGTGGTTGCCATGGACCTGCTCGGAGCTGTGCAGCCTCAGCAAGTATGACTGACCGCTTGAACCGAAGTCAATGACAAGAATTATCCCTCCTCCAGCCGCCCTCCCTGCTCTGTCAGACCTTCGATGCTGCCTGCCTGACTGCTGCTGCTGCTGCTGAAAGTCCAGTACTGACGGGACACATGAGAGGTCATCTTTTTAAACTCAAATCTCTCTGAGTCTGACTTGAATAAATAGCGCCGGTGATGGACGGTGATAATGTTTCTAACCATTGCAGTGACATTTCTTCTGGATTCTATATCCACAGAAATGACATTTCCACCAGTGCTGATGATGTTTCCACACAGGGCAGAGCGGTATTTATCCACAGATGGTGTCCCTGACCCCAGCTGTGACCCACAGTGACAACATTTCTGCTCTGCTTTTCCTGTGTTTGGACACTGGCTGCTATTTTCTCCCCACAGTTTTTGTTCATTTAAGTCAACATTGGCTTAATATTTAGAACAGTTATTTGGTCAGTAGATTTTGGTTCACTGTATATTCAAATGTTTCATATTGTATGCCGAGTTTTATTAGTTTAGTTTCAAACTTCATTTGTATAGCACCTTTCATGCAACACTGTATCACAAAGTGCTTTACATAAAAATAACCATAACTCCCTGCCCCACTCCTACACCACAATCCAAGAACTAAGGTAAGAAATCTACCAGACCAGACCACTTCCAGAAGACCTGAGGGCTCTGGTGAGCTCATAAATGAAAGCAAATGTAATAAATAGGTGGGAGCAATTACGAGCTTTAAAAACCAATACAATAATTTTAAAATCAATTCTAAAACACACCGGTAGCAATTAGAGTGTTTACACTAAAATATCTTAATTAATTAAAAATGGTCTAAACCTATATTTCCAAAAGTTAAAAAATGAGAGAAATCTTAAACAATGCATAGTTGTAAAGGGACTTGTCTTTCAGAGAGCTGCCATGACAGACATGACATTGTTGGGGTTTTGCGGAGCTAATACGCGAGCAACAATTATGTTGGGTTTTATATAAAATTTGGTTATTAAATAAATATTAATAATTTATTAAGAAGTTGGCCTTCTTCAGTTAATTATTAACATAAATTAACAATATTATTAAACTGAGTTAATATAAACGGGGCATCCCTCTGATATCAGAGAGCAATAACAAAACATCACCAAACTCAGTCTTGGATTAATTAATTAAATACTAATATTAATAATGAATATGAATCTGTATTTAAAAAATAGAAGAATGGTAAGGGGGGGGGGGTAGCAGAGGGAACCACTCACAAGATTCCCAGCCAGCCTTGACTTCATCTTTTGTTATAGTTCTGAATGAGAGTCCCCTGGTGGAAGAATTTACATATTGTGCGTTTCACCGACAAAAAATTGAATCCAATATGAATCAAGTTCCTTCTGAGATAAGCTTTCCTTGAAGGTTTAACATCTGGACTCGTTACTAGTTCTCTTGCTTTGGACTCGTACATACATAACAATGTATGTTCAAACCCTTTCACACATGCGCTGCACTTTAACATCATTTTCAAGTTTGCTCAAACTGCTCCCTTTGGTTGTTTTGTTTTTACTCAGTCAATCCTATGTCTGCCATGGATAACAGGCTTTGAAATACTTGCTTGCTTTGAATGCACAGAATGGCAAGCAGCTGCGATGTGAGCATCATTGTGCACATACTTGACTTGTGGGTGTATGCTGTTTATTCCTGGAGGAGTCCAAACAACAGAGTACAGAGAGCACAATGAGCCCCATAGAGGAACAGCTTCCAGATTTTTACCAAATGTTTTTTTTTTTTTCCTGCTACAGTTTAATAATCATATTTTCATTTGGGATATACTCTGTTGGAAAAGGAAACATGTTTGTTGTTTAAAGCAACACTATAGGAATTTGGTATGGCTCCCATTAAAGGTCTCTGAGTGCCACTGCACACAGTGCTGTCATGGCTTCCCATCACAGACAAAAGGATGTTGTTGGTAGAAACCAAAGCCCCCGGTTGACTTACATGGTACAGTACAGTCATATTACCAGATTCTGCTAGCGTCTACAGCTAGATGTCGAGACAACTTTTGGCATAAGATGGATTTATTTATCTATTTGTATGCAAGCTGTAGACATAACTCAGGTTACATTACTTTACCAATAAAGCTGCTAAACATGAGACAACAAACACATGGATGACGATACAGGCTAACACTGCTTCGCAATGTTAAGGAAAATATATACAGGGATGGATGTACACGATGCATCTTGCTCTGCCACTCTCTCTTTCTCTTCTTACATTCATCTATCACCACCCTCTTCCTCTTAGCCTCAGCCAGTTATCCAGTATTGAGACAGGCTAACTGGCTAATACCATAAAGCGCTACGCACTTCTCAAGAGAGAACCGTGGCCCGCTGCAAAACTAACATAGTGCTACGTGCAACTGGCGACCGGGTGGTCTGGCAAAAGTGACTGCATAGAAGGTCAGCAAAACAAGTAACCAAATCTACTTGAACTCCAGTGGGTTATTGTCATGCATTGAATCTCCTCTCGTGTGTGTGTGTGTGTGTGTGTGGGGAGGGACTTTTTCTCAGTCCATTACATGCAGGTCAGACATATTGGAAACACTCTGCAGGGTTATATGTTGGAGTGAATAACACTACAGTATTGATATTTTGGGTGTTAACCACAACGTAGGCAGGTGTAGATGGATGGATTTCACATCTGTTAGACTGCAGAGTATTAATTATTAACAAGTACTAATAGAGTCTAAGTGACAACTTGCAGAGTGATCATAAGCTTGTCATCTTTGATTAAATTTGACCCATGTGTGTTTTTATTACAAACCAAATATTAATGTTGTGAAGTAAAATGTCTTAAAGCATTAGTTATCCGCAGCATCAATTCTGGAAGGATGGTTGAAGGTACCTCCAGAGGGTGCTTATTTGATGATCCAAGAGACCGGCTGGTGAGTAGTCTACTCTGTGAGAATGTCAATAATATTGTTAGGTAAAAGTTGTTAGTCCCCACTTGACAACCCTACATGATTGAGTTTTGGGGGCAAGAAAGGTCGGTACCTGGAGCTCACATCAAGACAGCCTGGGTCTGTTGAAGGTGTCAATGCTGGTTTGGTGGTGGTGGTGTCTAAGGGGCATAATTGGGATGAGGGGTGTGTTCACTGAGCGCTTATCCTTTCATTAAGGTAAAAGTACCTTGTCTGTTATTTCAAATAGGAAGGATCTAGGCTGTTAGAGGCTTTAAAAACAATGACAGGTATTTCTTTTTACAGAGAGCCAAAGTGTTTAAAACAGGAGTGATGTTTTCTGACTTTTTGGTTTCGTCATAATTATTGCTGCAGAAGTCTGAATAAGCTGGAGTTTATGTAATGTGTACTTAGTTAAACCAGCAAAAAGTGAATGACAAGACACAAGTGTCCGGGGGGAAGGGGGGGCACCAAGAATAAAAGGTTGAGAACCACTGGTCTATAGAGTGCACTTGACAATCTCTTGCAGTGCATGTGTGTTTGAGACTTAAATAACCATGTTGTGCCTTTTAAAAATGATACACATCCAACCAGTTTGAATAAAGGTGAGAACTGAAAACTACCCAGGGATTTTTATGCAACATGTTTCAACCTTAAACAGTTATTCAACTGCAAAATTTAATCCATCACAATGTCTTGATTCATTTTTGGGGATGACATTTGTACGAGAAGCACATGGAAGGGCAGCAGTGGAGAAGCTAACAGCGAGTGTAATAAGTCTGTCCCAGACATGGCTCTGAGGATGGCCCCGAGTTAACAATATTTTGTGTTAATTAAAATGTTAATTAGACTTTCCCCTGTAGCCACTCTCAGAGATGCAGTGCTCTTTTTTTCAGGTCACTCCATCTAACCTCCCTTGGCCGACACAAATGTCATGAAACAGTGAGGGAGCAGCTTTGAAGTCTTTGCACATTTGAGATTGAAACGCAGCAGTTAAAAACACATTTCAGAATGAATTTGCTTGCTTTAATTACAAGATGGAAAATGTATTTTATCTGGAGATAATTGACTTAATATATTGATGATTTGGTGGAGTTGGTGCCTAGTGGTTAGTCTGCGTGCCTCATGTATGGAGGCTGTAGTAGTCAAGGCGGACGGCACAGATTCCAATCCAACACGTTTTTCTTTTTCCGCATTTCATTCCACACTCTGTCCCTTGTCTCTGACTCTATCCATTGTCCTGTATTTCCAAAATAGGCATAAACACCTTCCTTTTTCATAAAAACCATGCTCATGTGCAAAAAAAGATATATAGCAATTTTTGATATATTCGCACAAAGAACTTCTGCATGGGGTGTAAAGATCCACAGACTTAAGTGAATGTTTGATCTTGTACTTCCATTCATTGGGATTTTTCTCAGGGGGCAGGCGGAAACTATCAATCATTCATTTTAACAGCAGAAGTCTGTATGCAAATTTCCACAACATTAAGGAATATTTACGTCAATTTGCACAACCATTTAACATAATTGCAATATCAGAAACTTGGATCAACCCTGAAAAGGGTGTGGACTTTGAATTAGATGGCTATGAACTGAACTACAAGAACAGATAGAACAAGACTGGAGGAGGTGTGGCTCTGTATGTGGACAAAAACCTTAATTGCAAGGTGGTAGATGGAATGACAACTGCAATTGGAAATTTATTAGAATGTTTAACTGTTGAAATCTGCATGGAAAAAAAGAAGAACGTAATTGTTAGCTGTATTTATAGAGCACCGGGTTCCAATATTGATATATTCAAAGAATGGGTGGAAGAAATGTTCACAATATCTAATCAAAAGGTCATGTTCATCTGTGGGGATTTTAATATAGATCTGCTTAATCCCAATAACCACAAACCAACTGAAGACTTTATCAATACCATGTACAGTCTAAGCCTCTATCCAAAAATCCCCAGACCCAGCAGGATTACATCTCACTGTGCCACATTGATTGACAACATATTTACAAACATTATAGACAATAATACAATAAGTGGATTAATGATCAATGATATCAGTGACCATCTGCCAGTGTTTATAGTTTTCAATAACAACTACAAGAGGGAAAAACAGGAGAGTACGGACAGAAGAGTCAATGAACGCTTTAAAAAATGAATTAATAAATCGAAATTGGGAAATATTATATAAAGAAGAAAACATTGACAGAGCTTATGAAAAATTCTTAGGGGTATTTAAGTTGTTGTATGATAAACATTGTCCAATAAAAGAAATCAAAATTAAATGTAAATGTTCAGATAGTCCATGGATAACTAAGGGATTGCAAAATGCCTGCAAAAAGAAAAATACACTATATAAAGAATTCATTAAACTTAGAACCAAAGATGCAGAAAATAAATATAATAAATATAAAAATAAGCTAACTAATGTTATGAGAAATAGTAGGAAAGAATATTACAGCAAATTATTAGATAAAAATAAAAACAATAGTAAAGGTTTATGGAATATATTAAATAATGTTATTGGAAATGGTTCTAGACAAGTTAAATATCCACATGACTTTATTTATAATGATATGACTATTGATAATATGGATGATGCAGTTAATGGCTTCAATAATTATTTTGTAAATGTTGGACCAATACTGGCTGAAAAAATCCCTGTTTCTGTGAGATCTGACGACAAGAATTATGATTTCATAGACATTAATCCAAAATCAATGTTTCTAACAGCAGTGGAAGAGAGTGAAATTATAGAGATTGTTCATAAATGAAAAAACAAAACTTCTACTGACTATAATGACATTGACATGAGAATAGTTAAACAGGTCATTCAGGGAATTGCAAAACCACTAACGCACATCTGTAACTTATGATTTAAAACTGGTAAATTCCCAAGAAAAATGAAAATTTCAAAAGTCATGTACAAAACTGGAGACAAACACCACTTCACAAACTACAGGCCTGTTTCACTGCTTCCTCAATTTTCAAAAATCTTAGAAAAACTCTTTGCTGACAGACTAAATTTATCAATAAACACAACTTACTAACTGACAGCCAATATGGATTCAGACCCAACAGATCCACCTCATTAGCAGTCATTGAGCTAATTGAAAAAATCACAAATTCCCTGGACCAAAAGAATTATGCAGCTGGTGTTTTTATTGATCTCAAAAAAGCATTTGATACAATAAATCATGACAGATTAATTCATAAATTAGAATGGTATGGTATCAGGGGGGTTGCATTAAACTGGCTGAGGAGCTATCTACATAACAGGCAACAGTTTGTGAAGTTGGGTGAATACACGTCATCTTGTTTGGACATTGCTTGTGGTGTCCCCCAGGGGTCAGTGTTGGGCCCAATTCTTTTTATTCTCTATATAAATGATATATGTAAAACCTCAAATATTCTACAATTTGTGTTATTTGCAGATGACACAAATATTTTTTGTATTTGCAGCAGCTTCTGGAGTTAATTACATCTGAAATGAGCAAATTAAAAAGGTGGTTTGACAATAATAAATTATCATTGAATTTAAGCAAAACAAAAATCATGTTGTTTGGAAATTGTAATTTAAATAATGACGTAAATGTTAAGATAGATGGTGTTAATATTGAAAGAGTGTATGTAAATAAATTCCTGGGTGTGACAATAGACCACAAGCTCTGCTGGAAACCTCACATAAAACATGTTAAATCTAAACTGTCACGTAGCATCTCAGTCCTATGTAAAGCAAAGCATATATTGGATCACAAATCATTGCATATTCTCTACTGTTCAATGATCTTACCTTATTTAAATTACTGTGTGGAGGTCTGGGGGACCACTTACAAAAGCTCACTGCTACCACTAGTCACACTTCAAAAATGAGCCAAAAGAACAATCAATAAAGCAGGATATTATGATCACACCAACCTCCTGTTTTTACATTCCCGTACTATAAAGTTCATTGACCTAGTTGACTATCAAGCGGCACAAATCATGTTCAAAGCAAGAAACAAACTGCTACCAGGTAATATTCAAAAACTTTTTTTTGACAGAGAGGGGGGTTATAATTTAAGGGAAAAGTTACATTTTAAGATGCTAGCTGTTCGCACGACTTTAAAAAGTCAATGCATTTCAATTGGTGGTGTGAAACTGTGGAATGGTGTGAGCACGGAGCTAAAGCATTGTCCAAACATGATCCAGTTGAAAAAAAATGTACAAAGCAATGATTTTCAAAAGGTACAGGGATGAGGGTGAGCTTTAAGAAGGAAAAAAAAAAATATAAATAATAGTAATAATAGTATAGCAAATTGTATATAGATAGCTTATAAGGAACACAGGCATTTAATTTAATAAATATTAATTATTGAGCTGTGGAAAAGGGGTAGGATTAAATAAGTTTTATACTTCTTCCTACTCCTTATCAGGCATATCAATTGAATATATGTAATTTTCTTTTTCTTTTTCTTTTTTTGTGAAATAATTTGAACATTGTTTTTTGTTTATTGTATTTTTGTGCTTTTCATTTTCTTTTTTATTTTTGATATGTTTGATTTTATTTGATATGTCTGAAATGAATTTAATCAATCAATCAAAAACACTTTAAAGTAAAAAAAAACATGCACAGCAATATGCCATGTTTTAGATACTCTCATGTTAGTGGTTCAAGTCGATGTAATTAGTTGAGATATAAATGATTACAACTATTCATAAAAGTGTGTGCCCACAAACTTCATGCCACCCCTTCATAAGTCTGACTGCACCCCTGATTTTTTTTTTTTTTTATTGATCCACCTTTTCATGTAACTTTGGTTTAGTAAATTTTAAACAAAAGCAAAACCATGCTTGACTTATTTGGCTTACAAAGTTTTACAAAAAATATTTTATTAATGTGTTGATAAAACTGTTCCACAACACATTTGCCCTAAACCAGATAATTAATGCCCAGGAATTATGAACTATTGATTAGTGATTGTTATAGAAATTATTAAAAAACAGTCAGGAGATCGAGGTCAGAGTCTGATGTTTCTTTATCAAGGTCCAAATCTCAGAGAGTACAGCGTAGTCTGTGAGAGGCACTCATAGCACTAAAGAACACACAGATATTTATACACAATAGCAGTTTCCCCCACACATTCTGCAACAGATAATTAGTCTCTTCCATAGTTGGAGGTCGTTTTTTCATCAAGGCATTCATCAAGGTCATTGGAGGCTTTGCACATCATGGTTACGTTATAAGGCTGTGTTCATCAAGGTTACATATTAGGATTTTTCCTTCAATAAGTCCACTGCTTTTGCAGTTACATTCATGTGGTGTCGGACACCTCAGGAAAAACAAGTTTCCGAGTTGTAAAATGCACTTGAACGCCTGCTCAAAATTTGTTTGATTGTGGTTTACCATTGGGAGTGAAGAAGGAGAGGCTCTGGATAAGGAACCAATGCAGGGTAGTAGCACATCCACCTCTCCCATAATGCATCCTAAACACATCTACCTTGTCTCTGTGTGTGTGTTTATCTGAATCTTATGAGACATGCCCAAACCCATGCCCTGTTAACCTTTTTTTTTTTTTTTTTTTTTATGTTTATCTCGTCTCCTCCCTCTATCAAAACAGACTTTATCACCCCACTGTCAGGATTATGTTCAAAGGCAACTTTTCAGAGTTAATAAAATACTCTATTTATGCACCACACTGTGATGACCCCTGTGGTGTCATCTTGTTTGTCTCTATAATTGACCTCTTTGCTCTTTCACTGCAGGTGCTCGTTAGAGCGAAGAGCCGCACCTGAGGTCCCGCACTGTGCTCAGGCTCAGCGGGCTCTTTCTCTTACTGCTGGCTGACACTCTTGGCTGCTGCTGCTGCTGCTTCTCCTTGCGACTTTTTAGTTTCCCCTTGATTTAGTTTTGCTGGTTTGGCCATTCACAGCTGTTTTATACACCCTACATCTTGGCACACCCGCCGTCATTCCCTCGTGCACATTTCACAGCGCTCACACCTCTGTCTCTCTGGATTTCCACACCTCTCTTGTATTTGTTTGATCATTCTGTGTATGTAGTAACTAACTATAACGTATTGGGTCTTCTATTTACAGGTGAAAAATAACACCACATTATGTTGTCACTTCTTCCATCTGATTTTGTGCAACAACACATGTACTGCTCATCCTGTAAAAAGCCTCTGTACACCCACGCACACAAAGGTGTTTTTAATTGTTCTAGCTGATTAGACCAGGACACGTTGTTGATAGATGTAACTAAGGCGATAATTTGTGATGTCATCAATTCTTAGCACCTACAGGTAGCTGGTGGAGCTGTCAGTCAAACAAACGTGACCACGCCCACATAGTCCTGACATGAGATCTAATTATGTTCTCAATCACTAACACCTGTGTGGGTGTACAGACTATAGGGGTTGTGTGTGTTGGGATGGGGTGCTAACATTTTAGCAGTGTTCGAAACAGCATACTTTCATACTATTCATAGTATGCAAGAAATACCCGGATGTTTACTAGATTGGCTACAATTTTTTTAGTATGGAATGGGAGCATAGTGGTCATACTATATTGCCCCACGAGGCACTGCAGTTCTGAGACTGTCCAATCACAGCTAAAAATAAAGTTCTGTGCTGAAATACATTTTACATGTTGCCAAATAATACTAAAATGACAAAGTAGGTCTATGAGTAATCAACGTTTGCATATTGTTGTTGAATTATATTTACGGACCATATTTACGGACGCGCTAGCTTGATGTTAGCTCATTGAACCAAGCTCAGACCGGAAATAGGCTACGTCGCATGACCTGTATTTTAGTAACAGTAACAGCATACTAATGGTCGGGTTAGTATGCGGTACATATATTTGGTGTATGTAGTAGGCAGTATGTAGTATGTGATTTCACATGGATCCCTCTCACTCTCACACACACCTACAGGCAACTTGAAGTCGCCAATTAACCTAACAAGCATGTCTGCATGTCTTCAGAGTGTGCGAAGAAGCCAGGGTTTCTGCAAAGCATCATCCTACCATGCCCCCACATGATGTCACTTTGATCCTGGTTATGAAACACCTTCAGTGGTGAATAATGAACTCTTATTAAGGTTCTCAACAAGTCTCCATTCTGCAGTTTGGAGAAGGCAGCAGCAGCAGTTTGAGGGAAAGTGTGTGGTTTCTGTTATTTAAGTGACACTTAAACATCTACAGGAAAATAAATATGAATTTACAAATATTGAATCCATATATCGTCAAGGATATGTTGGTGTACACCTATATTTATTTATATATAATGGAGTTTCCCTATTAGAACAAGCTGTAATCATATTGTTTATCATGTAGATTAATAGCATATGTATTTATAAATATAACATCATCTTTATTAAGATAAATATATAAACCAAAATGTATATTTCTATTGTTTTCTACTGTAATTGTAATTCATAATTATGTTAGGCCCCGTGTCCACCTCGCATTTTTCCCGGGCTGAAAAGCGCTGGCTGTGCACTCAGGAGCGCTTGTATGAAGCATTTGCACGGTCAGCAGAAAAGCGCTGCACGTCCGTCCTGTCTCTATGACAACAGTCTGTTGACAACATCCACTATATGACAGACACTGCTCCATTACTTTTCACTGTATGATTTTTATTTGAGATTGTTTTTACCGCAGCAAACATGGAGCAAAGAGGATGTGGGTACAAGACACTATCAGTAGACGGCAAAATTAGAGTCAGCGCCATTCTGAAAAGTTGAAAGAATTTCAACTTGGGCGCTCGGAAAAATGACGCTGGGTGCTACACTATTTCTCCGCATTGTGGCCGCAATCAGAACAAATGTGAAACGATGCTGGCGCTCAGAAAAACAATGCTAGGTGGACACAGGGCCGTTTTGTATTAGGAGATGGGGTGGGATTTCATATGTTTTCACTATCCTTCTACTTTCCACTGATAGTACTTATGACTTATTTTTTATGTTTTGTCTTTTGTTACATATTTGAAGAAAGAAAAAAAAGATATACAGTTTGTTTAATTCTGATTCATGCTGAACACTAAATAACTGTAAAATGAGAAGACTGAGCAAACACTCAAATCACACCAGAATTATCTTCAATTATGTTCCCATGGTATCGACCTTCTGTTTTTGCTAAATTACCACCCTGCCTGATGTCCCCAGCAGTATCAACATGCTATATCAACAGTCAATCATGGTTAGACACGCACCCACACTCATGCACATTCTCATAAACTCTATGCAAATTCTCATTAATTTCCTGTGTGTAATGAAAGCGTTTCTTTTATCACTGAGAATATTCCATTACAGTCCTGAACAGCTAATATGTGTCACAGATGATGTTATGCGCAGTATTTCAAATGTAGACTAACTTTGGAGTTAACAGTGAGAGGCTAAACGGCTTCATAATACCCGTTATAACTCAGCCCCTGTGCAGCGACAGAAACATATTACTGTCCTTTTCAGCAAGGGCCATTCACACCGTCCTCCATCCTGCCATATGACATCTATTACAATACTCGTCAATGAGATCCCACAAAATGGCAATGAAAGGTTCTCCCAATGTCGGCTCTTCTATCTTTGAAATGAAGGCAATGATTAAAAGGAATAAAGACTGAGAGCTAAAGGCCGTACTCGAGGTGACAGACCGGCGGCCGAGAAAGTGAGAGGGAGTTCTTCAAGTAGCCATTTGCTGCGAAGCCACAAAATGACGGCCCCAATTACATCTCTCTGCAGCGTGCGTGTGTGTGCAGAAGCAGCTGAGCAGAGCACGGGTATAAAATGATCCCTAGTCACGCTGTTGTAATCAGGTATTACAAACCAAATAAGAGATCTTGAATTGCTCTCACTTGCATTACCGAACTCATCTATAAAGGCTGCTTCTCATCTGTGTTCACTTTATAATAATGACACGACCCTCATTTCCACTTAATAATGTCCTTTTTTTCACTTTTGAATGAACACTTTTGCAGTGGAATTGCTGTCTAACAAAAGCTTAAATAGGCAGACTTGGGGTTGAAGGATGGGAACGTAAAGACCAGAGGCTGCTTCAAATGACGCAGGATGTTAAATGTTTAGTTTCAATGGTTTACATAGTTGTTTAGTTAAGGCTACTCACTCAGAAGACATTGAGATTCCTTTCATAGTTTCTTGATATTCTTGTAAATCCCATCTGTGCTTTAAAAAATTTCTAACAACCACAAATGTATTTCTCACACAGTGGAAAATATGATCAAATTCTATTAAAATGTTCCCACTGTTGCTGTGAGAAGGTCCCTTAGATGCCTTTTCAGTAAGGAGCGTGGCACACCTTGCTAACATCCTCTTAAATGACTCGCAAGCTGTTCCTCCAGCCTGGAGTGACTGTCGGATAAATTAACCTAAATATACATGCTGGGGCGGAATGCATTAAATCTGCACCTGGGAAAACAAGCGCAAAAGCCTTGGTAAATCTGACTTTCTGTGTCTGGCACTCGCTGTAGTAAGTCTGGATGCAATGAATGATACAGATAAGCCTCATGAGCATGGTGCAGCACAATTGCTGTGTAAAGTGGGCGCTACAGCTAGGAAGTGTGATTCAGAAAAATGACACAAAAAGAATGTTGAACATAGTGATTTCTGTTTTCATGCTGGAAAGAAGTTGAAAGATGATCTGTACTTTGTTTGAAGCAAACTGAAGAGTCAGCTATTGATCATGTGGATCTTTCAGTTTAAAACTTTGTATATCTGAAAAGTTCAGTATAACTTTGCCATTTCCATCTACTTCCACATACATGAATCGTACTAACAACTCCAAGCATGCCTTTTTTTTTTCTCAAATAGGCTTATTGGCTTTTTTTTTTTTAATTGGCACAAAAAAGAAATTTGTTTTGCTTTATAAATTCTGACAATATGTGAAATGAGTCGCAGAGCTCATATATTTCTGTCATAAAGGCAGCAGGAGGGATGTAATGATATGCAGCAGAGCTGAACTCACTTATCTTACCTTAGTTGACTTTCTGCCTTAAAGATTCCGTTTTAAACTAATTTTCACCGTTTTAAGTTGTCAGACTGTGGAACCTATTAACTCATCTTGCAGGATTCGCAACTCAAAATTGTCACGTATATAAAAACTAAAGAGGACCCACATGCAGAAAGTAAACAATAATAAATATATTTTTTATTTTTAAAAAAGCAGAAAGGCAAAATAATGCTTACTTCTTTCAAAACAAAGGAGAAATACACTGATGACACAGGATCCCGGGTAGATAGATGTATGAACTGACACAAAAGGGAGGGAACACAGCGACTAAATACAGGAGGCAATCAAACCTATGCAGGTGAGACTAACAAGGCAATCAAAAGGGAGGGAAACACACAAAGGGATAAAGTAAAACAAGACGAGACACGGGACAATATCTACAAAATAAAACAGGAAACACTAAGGACACACAGAGAACTCAAGAGTATAATAGTAACAAAACATCCAGGAACTAGAGAAAATACAACAGGCAAACAAGTAGAATTAAGCAACAAAACAACCTAAACAATTGTAAATCATGACAAAAATAACTCCCTATTTATCCTGTACTGACTTCAGTAAAACCCCTAATTTCAGCTTCTTAACCACTTTTTTCCAGATTGGCCAGCCTACTAGAATCCTCCTGGTTGGGCAGAATGCTGCAGGGCTGGCAATTGTCGAGGCTCCAGGTCAGTAGGGGCCCCTCAAGGGCTGACAAACTCACAACCACAGCAGTGGCTCAAAATGTGTTAGCAATGACAGTAGGAAACCTCCCTAAGGCGGCCCCACCAGACACAACTCACTGTCCCTGCACTTCTAAGAGTTGTGCTAAGCATGAATTATTCCTGTTAAAACCCAAGTCTGTCCATGAAAGTCACAGAAGGAAAATAAAGGAGGGGAGTTCCATCCATCTGTGAGTGAAAAACAGGAAGAGGAAAAAAAAAAAACAGGGACGAGTAGTATGGAAGTAAGGGGGAAGTGGAACATATATTGACAATCAAATATAAGAAAATGATTCAGTTTCAAGATAAATACAATATTTTGTTGTATGTAAGTGTTTTTATTTAAAGTTATTTACAACATGTCAAAGTCCTATATATTTAGGATTTTTTTATTGTTGGAGGGGCCCTCTGTGAATTCATAACGAGGGTCCCAACAGACCCGAGAATCCCTACCGGTAGCTTTAAACTGAGTTTGTGATGCCCTACCCTCAGGCATGTAATAAAGAGCAAGCAAATATAAAAAAGCCCTTTTCCCTTAGTCCTCCATCATAAGTAAATGTAAGTATGGAGGAACTGTTGGTGTTAGTCAGTGTTAGAGCTTAAAAATGCAAAAGACTTAGTTGCTTTTTAAAGTGATGTAAATGTTATGTGGATGTAAGGTTTGTGAATTTTCTTCTTCTTCCATTCTTTTCAGTATGAGGATTTTATGATGTTTTTGGGGGGGATCCCAGCCAGGCCAAGATGTTTTCTTCAGTCTGATGAGAATCATATGTGGGCCACAAACATCCCTGACCCCCAGCAGCATCAATTTTAAAATGGTGCTTTTGACATGTTTTGCCCTTACAAGTATTGTGCCATCTGCTTTTGCGAGGCTGCAGTGGTACATGTGCTTCCAATGGAGTTATGCCTACTTGATCAGCCCAACCCAAAAGCTTATGTAATATTTGTCATCTTGTGTTAGGTTGATATATGTATCCCTATTTTTTATTTTTTTTTATTTTTTTTTTACCAAACAGAGGTTGGATCTTTTTAGTTTTGACAGCAGTAATCCTGTTCAACAGCAGACCTTTTGTTGAATTCTCTTTCATATATTTCCTCTTTTCTGGTATTGTGTTGCAGTCTTTGTTTGCATCCACTCACCAACATTATGATGCGAATACGTTTGAAGGCATATGATTTGGTGTAACACAAATATAAACGGTATGGTCCAGAGTGTTAGTGTATCGAGAGATTTCTGGCACCAAACTGTAATGGTAGCTATGTTGAATTTGAAGATACTTGTGTGTTGGGAAGAATTAAAGTAGCATAGGAATGAGCAAATGCAAAGGATTGAACAACTTTTAGGATTTGGGAAATGACAAGCAACTTTGCTGTAAAGCTCATGCCAAATGTGATACTAGAACAAAGACTGCATACATTTGTACTGCTGTTTGCACGACACAGTTCAGCAGACAGCAAGGCCATGATGAGCCAAATGGGCGTCTGGTTCTTTAAAACTCAACATTTTGCAGGCTAGATTTAAGTCCAATACGGATTTTTACTTTCTCTCTCTCTCTCTCTCTCTCTCTCTCTCTCTCTCTCTCTCTCACACTCACTCACTCACTCACTTCAGGCTTCACAGACTGTCAACATGAAAGGTGACAATTATTATAATTTGGGATCCTTAAAATTGGTTTTCCCATTATATATGTTTTGTCCTTTAAGACAAGGCCTTGTAAAAAAAAAAAAAAACGTTTAGCAATTGTTTGTCTTTTTTTTCTTTCAATACCCTGAGAAAATTATTCTTAAAATTATTCATTGCTATCCCATAATGGCCAAAGGATTAAAGAAAATTAATCCTACATGTTACAACTTGATTAAAAAAAAAAAAAAAAAAAAAAAAACTTTATTAATCCTGTTAGGGGGAATTAATGTTACACTGTTGAGTCATGCTGCACACACATACTGTACAAACAGGATCCTATGATCATGCACTAATGGAGAGATGTTAGAGTGAGGGGACTGCAATTGAAAGAGCGCTGAGCTGTTGGGGGTCGGTGCTTTGCTCAAGGGCACATGAGCAGTGACCTGGCACCTCTCCAGCTATATCTGCACTGGGAATTGAACTGATGAGCCTCCGGTTTCCCACCCAAGTCCCTACAGACTGAGCTAACTGCTGCCCCTGTGGCTTAAGTGAAATAATGTTGAGACATTTTTAAAAGGCTATGAAGGAGCTCAGAGCATTTTAATGGTTTTAATTGGAAATGTGTCATCAGGCTGTATTCAAACACTTGACTTAAATCAAACCACACACCTGGATAAACAAACAGCAGCACCAACTCCGGTCTAATTATTTCACTTTTAACATCTTATCTGTGCTCAGCTTCTTAAATGTCTGATTACAATGATTGGATCTCTGCTAAATGTAGGCCTGAATTAACACACCAAACATAAACCCATTTCCACACTCGTCTAATGTTTCTCTTCAGTGAAAGGCTTCTTTCCATTCTTTTTATCTCTTGTTTTCCTTCAACATGCATCTTGGCTCACGCTCAGGCGCAGAGGGAGAAGCTGTGATGAATTACTTTTAGCCCGAGGCTGAAGTAAAAAAAAAGCTATTTTTGTTTTGACTGTTTATCATAATGGAAGCTTACCTGTATAACAAACTAATTAGCCTGCAAACTATATTTGGAAGATTATCTCTTCTCATAGTTCAGTCATGTCTGATCCTTCCCCATTACACACGTTGGATTGCTTTGTCAGTCTTATTGTCAGATGTGAGCCGATTCATTGCTGCACGTGAGGCTGTTACAGATGTGCTTAAGGCTTTAACAAGAGCTTTCTCTTAAAATGCATCATTAAGTTATACTAATTAAATAGCATGCATATTAAAGTATATAGCATATATTTTAAATTCCTGTTTTTCTACATGATGAATTGTTTTTTCTTGAGTTTTTATGACTTTTTAAAACCTTTGATTGTCTTATCCTGCAGCAATAAGCTCTGCAGACAAAACTTACGGCTAACTTTTGAGGTTTAAAATAGTGATTAAGTTGATGAATGGCTGGCAAAGTCATCAAAGATGAATAAGAAACAAAAGGGACTTGAGCCCCAGCCAAAAGGAACAAAATATGGGAAGGTAAGGAGGAAACCACGTAATGGGCTCATGGCATGTCCCCCTAAATTACCTAAGAAGTAAAGATTAACCTAATGAAAACAAAAAGACTCAAAATAGGACTACAGGGGCCTTGTTTTAAAGAGAAGGTTCAACAAACCCTCAGTCTAACTTTAAGCTCTGAGTTGATTTACCCTCAGGTTAGAAACTCTGAGTTTTGGGTTCCAGAACAGCAGATTTAAGTTTGTTAAGTCAACTCTGATTAGGTCCACTCTGTGTTCAGCGCGTGCACCACAACAATAAAAAGCCAACATTAATGGAGCCCCGATAAAACGATTCACCATGGCAACAGATGACAAAAAAGAGATCCTTGTACTTCAACCATCTCTAAATATAGGCCTAGCCTATCTTCATGGGAACTTACTACGAATTTGAACAGGAACAAGGAAAAAAAAGTAACACTGAAAAGTGGTGTAAGCGAAAACAGCTGCTTGTGTCAGTGCGTAATGCAGTCTATTCAATATTTATTCAGAATTATAATATTGCAGGTCAAAACTGGTGGAGAGGTATTAAACCTATACAATTTATTTTCATTAAGATGCAATCCAGCAGAAGAAAAGCGACTTTAAAACAGCTCAAAATGAAATATAAGAACAAATCAGGCTCATGGTGGTATTTTAATTATATTTACCTTATTAAACAAAGTTAACTTCATTCAGAGTCAATTTGAATGTGCATTAACTTTATCCCCAACATAATGCTGTATTCAAACACATACATATCCTCTCACCTTTATCCTGTTTAGTTTATTAATTAACCCTAATAAAATTAAAATCTCCCTACATTAATGTAGGCTCTAATTCCCTGCGGAGTAATGCAGTCCCTTCATATCGAGGCTCGACTAAAAGACATGCCATGTTCGACATAATAGTTCATTTTATACACTATAGTATAGCCTACCTAACATCTAATATTAGGCCTAAAACAAACTGGATTTTCATTCAGACAAACGGTGAATCTTCACTAACATGCGTGTGATACGGACTGATTGAAAGAATGAGGAAATGAAACAGCATTTCTGGCCCTAAAAGAGGGAGGGGAGAGGAAGAAACTCAGGGTTTGTTGAAGAAAACATGCTCCCGACCAGTTTAGGTTCACAGACTCAGTTACCATAGTAACTGACTCAGAGCTAAAGTTTCCTGCCTCTAGAATGTGCTTGAGTTACCATTCTTTCTCGGGATTGAGTGACCTCCCTCTCTCTAATTTCAGGGTTAACAGACTCAGTGTTTGCACTAAACCTGCTTTCTGAAATGGGCCCCAGGTGATCTTTAGCTCAAACTATAACAACAAAACCCAACAATCTTGTACCAAGATTGGGAAAAGTAAAAATGAGGAATAAATGCTTCTCACTGCATAGCTGCCCAGAGTGTGTATGCTCGAATCTTCCCCCCCTTGAGTCACAAGACTGATTTTGAAGTTGGACTGAATTTCAGCTCGCTGTGCATGTGCATTGTTTGTCATGTAGTGTCTAGAGGGGCACTACGGCCAACAATGACCAGATCAGTCTCAAACCTGTCAGATGAATTCCTGGCATGTTTGAAATGTTGGTCGACAGCACACTCTTGCATAGTGAGAGCAGAGACATGAGCCAATATCCCAACTTCAGGACTTTTTTTCCTGAACCAGCAGACAGCAGATATGAACAAGAGAATCTAAAGCCGAGATCATTCAGTTTGGCGATGCAGAGTGTTTGTGGTGTGCGCGTTTATATGAGACATATAAAAAATATGTGTAGATCTGACTTCAGCCTCTGTCTGTGGGAAACTTTATTGACAATAATCAATCTGTCCCTTTTTAATTAACATATAGGCTACAGTGTGAGCACTCGGCTTGTGCTTAACAATCAGACAGTGTGAGCAGACTTTCCACCACAACATTTATACAACCATACAGCATGTGGATTAGATGGAATGCAAACTCCCAATTTACACCGCCGTTCACTGCTGTTAATTGCTCCTGTTTCCACAACAAGCACCGCAGTCCGTCTCTGGCACATGCCAGTAGCACCACTACTCCATTACTGTAGATCTGTCAGACTTATGTTCAACCAGATTCAGAAAGGTATTTATTGTATTTACTAGAAGGCATTTATCATTGTTACGTTTCCCCCAGTGAGCAAAATCTGAATGACAGAGGTCGCGAGTTGGGGAACCGACAAAACACTGCACTGATAACAAAGAAGTTGGAAGAAGATCATTGCCATACAAACCACCCACTAAATCTATCAAAATGATAGATACACATAAAATCGCAGTCAAAGAACAGAGGGATGATGGAAGGAGTCACAAAACACTCACCCCCACAACTTTTAATTCAAAAACAAAATACAGAAAGCCAGCTGATGGTGTTGACTCCCTGGATACTCACGACCAACTGAGCAGGGAAACTTCCACCTCCCTATATAACCTCCCAGCCCAGCTGGAGAACATCACAGGTTCAGTCAATAGTTTCTGAAAAGTAAGGAAAACTGTGACCTATAGTTTCCTTGGGAATCTCTCATAACAGCACCAAGTGTAATACATTAACTTATTCTAATGAAGAGACAACATTTGATCAACATAATATGGATCATTTCACTTCAGAGTTCATGGTTTTATATCAACATGCCACACATGCTGTCTCTGCCAGAATGATTTTATGATGTTTGTATGACAGAAGGCTTGAGGGCATATTTTGTAGTTTCATTCGAGGGCAGTATTTTCTCACAGTTCAACTTCAAGTGCTTAACTAGGCTAAACACATTCTGGATAAATACTTCTGCATATTTCCAATCAAAAGAGAGAACTGTAGCTCATATTTTATGTCCAAAAATGTTATTTTAAATAATACATTTTACTAAATGTGAATGTGTAGTCAGTGACAAATCTCAAAGTCAGGTAGTCATTTAAGTGCAATTTAGAGAGTGTATGTGGGTTCACGAGGCAACGACACAGTGGCAAGATAAGGGATCTGTCTTCTACTTTCACATTCATGACACTGATTTGTTTGCAGTACCTGAGATGCCCAACAACAACCTTGAACTGATTTGACAGCAGGGTGTCACTCTTCCATCCTCCTGTGTATGCAGTTCACTTCCTTCACTCGTCCCCCTATGGCATCCTGCGACGATTTGAAGGAAGAAAGGATGATTTCGCTCGAGGGGTCCTCCATTTTGCATGGCACTTAGATCTGGAAGTGCAGCATGGCATTCTTTCTGCATGGTTAATACAAAAACACAATAATTTACTGTAGACCCAAACATTTAGACACCAACACACACATCTTCCAATGGCTGTGATTGATATTGAGTTGAGACTCATTTGTTTGTTTACATGTGAGGAAAGTGCTCAGGAGAACGGAACATGCCTGTCCACAGTTTTAAAGTTTAATGAGGCAAGCTTCACATTCTGTCAACACACCTCTAACACTCCATCCCCTCATGCTCTCTTTTTTAATCAACACATCCACTCACTCATAGTGATGCAGCATTTCCGTAACTGCCTTTATAGTGCTTTATTTGTCTTCTCATCTTGGGTTTAAAGGCAGGCTTGGTAATTCTGGAGAAAGCTGATGAATGATTTGAAAAGTGACATCTTCTCAGGTCTAGTCTCACCCCCTCTGCGTCGATTGATCAAGATTGCTCTGTAACAGAGCGTAGATATGACTTGCTTTCCCATGTACCCCAAGCATCATAAACTGCATGAATCAAAACAAACATGGCATCACTTTGAGATCCTTCAATTCATTCAGTTGTCGCCACCGCTGAAAAGCAGCGGTGCACGGCCGGGTTATAGTACTCACAAGGAGCCAAGGAGGCATTTGATTGGTACTTTCCATCCGGACCTCACAACAGTGATAAAAGGGGATTACAGCAGCTAGAGATGATGGCTCTTTTTCAGAGCACATGATTTTTTGTACGCTTACTGAAATCACCAACCCTTTTACCTTTAACTCAGAGATTTTGAATTCACATATTTACGATGACAGTTCTTGTTGTTGTTTTTTAATCATTGGCAGCCTTCCTAGGCCTGCTGCATTTTTGGCTGAAAAGCCAATATGATTTTCTTCCAAAGCCTTGGGGTTCATAAATCCCCCCCTGTACAGAGAGATGCTTAGCATTGATGGGTGTGCACAAACACATTTCCATTCCTTTGGGCGTTTTGTGGAACAAAACAATCAAGCAGGGTTAGAAAGTCACTCGGTACATTACAGTGACGGATTCCTGAAAGCCCAATAAAGACCCTTACATCAATGCCAGCTTCAATTGATTACTTTTAATGAGTGCAAATAAATAATTCAGGACTCCTCACACAATCACACACACACACACACACACACACACACACACACTTAAAACTTACAAGCACACACTCACTGTGGGAAGCAACAGAAACTTTACTCAAGTTTAATGCCCTTCTTTTGCTTTGCCTTTGTTGAAATGTCTTTGAGCAGAATTGCTTGTTAGCACTTTGCCAGCCACCAGATCCCAATAGCACCAATAAGACGGCATCAGAGGACCCTTCATCCTGTTAAGTCAGACATAGCGGTCAGCATTTGTGAAAGCATGCTGCAGATTTATGTTAGCCAGGATAATACCAGGTTTGTCTGAACTGCAGAATATGTTTGTTATTGCTCTTGCTTCTTCCTCAATAGAGTTTCTTTATAAGCACAAAATCCTTGTACTTTTGGGGCATATCCATATATGTATACCACACATAGGTTAATGAGGTGTTAACTTAAATTAACTTATTATTGAATTTGGATATTCATGGTCCAAGGATGAGGCGTTGGGTTTTTACGTCCCATGCCTGGGATGAGGACGCCTCAATCAATATCTAATACTTTAAGAGCAGATAATTCATGAAGCAGCATTAGTTCAGCAATTGAAGACCTGTTTGCAGTAGGTGAGTTGTATAAGACGGTCATCCATGCCTCAACATCATTGGTTTATTCAAAACTTTGGCTACCAGCTGACTGATGATTGGCTCAACTTTGGTTTGGCTCAAACATAAAGAGTTTCTAGACTTTACTTTTTTATTTTTAAATATATTTTTGGGTCATTTTTACCTTTATTTGATAGATTCGCTGAAGAGAGAGAGAAAACGTGGGGAGGAGAGAGTGGGGGATGACATGCAGCACAGGTCCGATATGAACCATCGGCCTCTCTAGACTTTCCTAAGCAGAGTCCAAACATTGTCATTCCAAAATTGTCAAACAGGCAGAAAACTACAACACGACTTTCAGTCATTCATTGGGCATCATTACCATGTGTTTTTTTTTTTTTTTTGTCAACTTTACTAACCATACCAAATGTCTTAGAAAGCTAAAAAGAGGACTGTAGCTTTTGCATCTGTGAGAGATGTTGACATGCTGGTATTTTGCATTGTAGGTTGATGATACATGTGAATGCTAGCATTGGTTGAATTTGTAACCACTTAACGTCACTGTGAGGGTTTTTTAAGCTATTTAAAAAACAGACTGAAATCAGTTGTGATGTATTTTTATGAGCTACAAGAGAAAGCAAAACTATTAGTAACAAAATCAGTTCCATTCTAGTATTGTAGTACTTTAATTTGGTCTTGGTCTCAAACCCGGTCTTGAGACCAATTTTTGAAGGTCTTGGTCTTGTCTCAGAATCGAAAGCATTTTTACTCGGTCTTGTCGCGGTCTCGCCCTGCCTTGGTCTTGACTCACAGTCCTTAAAGGCTTTACATGCGATTTTTTGATCCAGCAGATGTCGCCCTTGAGCACCAGCATGAAACCAAAACAACTCATGCTGCATTGTTGTGTTAGCATGCTAATGCTTGCGATCTTTATTATGCTCGTTTCTTCACATTGCATGTAAATTTACCTGAAATGACCGTGATCTAGAAACGCTTACGTGACATTCAATTAAGCTGTGAGTACAGTATGTTGTAACATATTTGTAACAACACCACAGGTAAGTGAACCCAAAAGCACGACTCACGACGCAGTCTTTGATGGGGGGAAAAAACAGTCTTTACTCTTGAAGAAGATACAATCCAAAAAAGTGATCAAAGGGGAAACAAAAAGGCTTGAACGCTTCTCACAGGGGTCGAAGACGAACTGGCACAGAAGGAAGGGAAGCTACAGACTAAATAGTAGGGTGAGGGGGAAGACAACGAGATGCAGCTGGGAACAATCAGGGCGGGGCAGACAATCACACAGGTGGGAAACACATGAGGGCGGGAAGTGACGGATCTGAAACGAGAGGAGAAATTAGTGACCCAAAACAGAAAATAAAACAAGATAGAAATAAAAACAACCTAAGACCCTGAGCTGGACATGACAATATTAACATAAAATCAACCCAAAACTCACAGGACATGAATGAAAACCCCCAGTCTTCCTGTTTACTGATAACAAAAGCCATTCATGTGATTAACCGTGCAAGACACTTGACATCGTAATGTAAAGAACAAAACGTCATAAAAAAACAATAAGCCTTTAATCCAAGTTGGGGAACCAGACCACTTGGGTACTTGCGAACGAATCTCTGAATAAACAAACCCAGGAAGACAGCCATCTGCCGAGTTAATCAACATGGCAGGGGAGGCCTTTGATGTGATCTGGACTATCTCAAACGGACTTAACAGCTTTTAGACCCATTGAACAAACTGCCTTAACCAACATAATCCATTTCTGTTATAAAATAATTTCGGTTCAGTCCCTGAATCGGATAGAGGTATCCATGACATCAAGACAAACACTTTCATGCAAGTTAGATTCCGCTACGACCATTTATGACAAACTTAGATATTGGAAAACTAAATCGCATTACCTGATGAACTCTACGTGAATCTTACATGGAGCACTACTGTCCCCTAGTGGCAGGAGCGCTGTACCGACCTGAGTTTCAGAACAGAGGAAGTACGATAGTTACTATGTGATTTTGTCCTAGTTATAAATTTAGTATTGTAAGATATGATTCTATACTCTTCATGTTATATTAATGTGTTTTGTTTTGAATGATGAATGGCATAATGCTGATTCATTCCCATACAGGCGGAAATCGTCCAACTGTCTTCAGGTTGGACGTAATGTCTATTTCATTGCATAATTGTCTGAAATGGTTAATGTCGGAAATAATCCTACATACAAATATTGACATGGTGATGTTCATATGATCAAAGTTCTTATTTATGCTCTTAAGTAAAGAACTCGGAGTGGATTAAATTAAAAGTTAAACATTGGAGGCGGGTTAGATATTAGGCCCTGCCCCCTTCGTAAAGTCATCCTCAGTATAAGTAGCTCGTCTCTCAGGAGCTCAGTGCTTTTTTCCTTTTGCTTTTTTTTTTTTTTCTCTTCTTGCAAATTTTATTCTGAAACTCTTTCTTCCCTCTTTAGATGTCTCTCGTTAATTCTTTTCTCGAACCACGTTGTTCTTCAAATTTTGCCGACCGCAAAACTCTTTGAATTTAAGTTTGGATTCGCAGGACCTGCAGAACTCGAATCCAACTTAAACCAACCCTGATTCTTCACACACGCATTCTAAGGCTTTTTCTTACAGCCTAAGATTGAGCGCCACTTTCTTTTCTTTTTGAACACTACGCATAAGTAAGGAAAAGTTCTGATTATGAGATTGGGGTGTTCAGTCAAGCTTGTGGTATCCGAATCAAAGCCTCAGAGTCCATTTCATCAAATTTATTAAGTTCCCTTTTTATTTTTCTTCCTCAAAACCCCACTTCGTTAAATCCCTCAAACAATATAGTTAAACTCCAAACTTGACCTAAGGATCTCACCATGACAATCTAAACCATTCAATTTTATTGTTATTCAAGTTATATCACTGTCATAATTACACTAATATTACCTTTGCATTTCCTTTATATTCTTCTGTTCATCATTTTTTCTTTGTTAAACTTTCATATAAAATTTCAGTACTTTGTCTGTGTAATTTTATGGTTTTTACTACTTGAGAATTCATCCCAATGATATGAGACAGATTTATAGGTTCATTAATTACTACAAGTAATATTAGTTTCCTTACTTAACAAGGATGGTGCCCCGACTTATATATATTAGATATTAAAAGTAGATACGCTACAATGTTATTCTTCTTTTCTCTAGTCCTTCAATTAAACAACTTTTATACGCGAGGAGATCAGCCGGCCGGCTGTCCCGGTGTATAAAAAAAAACTGAAGATAGGACTTGGAAAACTCGGAAAGCATCGCCGACAGTGGGACTCTGGTGTTACACCCATTGTAGACAGTCATGACTCACAGAGTTATTTTCAGAGGATATACTTGATTTATATTACATTTGTGTGTGAAAAATCGCATATAAAGCCTTATAATATATAGCCTAATATCTTTGTCTTGTCTTGGTCTTCCAGCACTCTGGTCTGGGTATGTCTTGGTTTCAGTTAGTGTGGTCTTGACTACAACAGTAGTTCCTTCTAGTAATTGCAGAAACTTTTTTTTTTTTTTTTTTACATTTCCCAGACAAATGTTCTGAATGAGTGATACATTTGACCGTTAAAAGACAACATGACAAGATTATATTATTGAATTATAACTTACACATGTACAGGACAAAATTAGCAAAGCAAGAAGACATACAAAGATCAACACAAACCAGAAGTTCCTCACAGGGGCTTTAACAGTTGGCTTTAACACCAATATGAGCCATATCATGATGATGTAACATTAACCATATCAGTGCTATATCCCAAAAAATCCATTTGAATAGTTAATAATATTTCAGGAGGGCAAATGACAAATGATGCCTGGATCCGAAGATTATTACATGGCTTTGAAGCTGTGTTGTCATGGAGATGGTATTCATCAGAACAAAACAACAACTACCTGTTAAGCTTTTATAAACAAAAAGCAAAGTGAGTGGGAACATTTATGGTTGGCTTTTCTTTTAATCAAAAATTGCTTATGCATCATGTGAAAGGTATGTGCCAAATGACTGCTTATGTCCTTGAGGTTAAAAATCTACATTGAGGCGGGTTGCCTTGGTATTTTCTGAGAACTATTATAGAAGACCGTTATGCGTTGAGATATTCTAATGCCATTCTGTAGTTGAAATTTCACATGGGAAAAAACTTGAGCATACCTGTTCAGTCCAGGGGTTCAGGGTTGTTCAGCAGCCCCTCTGCTGAGTTGTCCACAGAGACAGTGCTTCTTGATTTCCTTTTTCCTGGCCAAAATGCTCCCTGCCAAATCCACATCTCGAACCTTTTAGACCCCTGCATCTCCGCCATGTTGTTATGGTTTGATCTTTCCCCATGTTATACGATGTACAATGTCATCTTCGAGGTGTCAGAAAGCACTTGGGAAACACATAGTCTCCACCATGCAGTGCTGCCAGTGGGGTGCTCTGCATTAAGCACTGGAATCACATCAGCTCTCTCACTCAGCAAGGATTCTGTCTCTACAACATGTATATTTTATGAGCGTATGAAAATGAAAACCGTTGTCTCTCACTGTTTATTATTTTTTCCCCCAATGGAGGCATATAAAAAGAAGAATAAATCTTGGCCATCTGTGATTCATCGACACTGCCACAACCCAACTTATTTGAATATGCAAGGTTTAGACAGGCTTAGTCATATGATGATTTCCACCATCATTCTGCTTTCTGTGCTGCAACACAACCGGTGGCTTGATTAGATCGCCGGAGGCAAGCCGGTGGTTTGCCCTCGCTTTCCCTCCACATAAATAACCATCATAGCTCGCTGAATTAACAAACATGGGCTGAGGGTTAATTTTGTATTGTTGCTCCTCTGTTTCTCCATCTCTTGCTTTTTCTCCCCCTGCTTTGCAGTCTGAATTCACTGATTAAGTAAACCTGATTAGCAGAGCTGTGGCTGCCAAATTCACTCAATTCTCCTCAGTTCCAAAGCGTTTTTTTTTTTTTTTATCCTCTTGTTTATTTTCTATTTCTCTATCTAGTCTTTGGAACAGATGCAAGGATGATGAGCTTTGACAGGCCCACTTTTACCAACAGAGAAGTAGTTTCCCACAGTTGCACTGATGAAGGCTGACTGCGAAAACCAAGAGACCTGCAGTAGGACCAATTTGTAATATCACCTGCAAAGTGTTACTCCTTCCCCCCTTATGGCATGAGCTCAAACTCTGTATGAACAATTAATGAGGGTTCTAGATTGCTTCACTTTTAGGAAACTATCAAAATCAAAATATATGGTTAGAAAGAGGAGGTTAAATATATGGAAACCACCTTTTACTATATACGTTAATGCAATGCCATTGGGTCCACACAATAGTCAAATTTATGACAATCCCTAAAATCTACATCACTTCCATTTATATAAGTTTATAAATATTAATAATAAGATGTAATGTGTCTATAGTGTTCCCGTCCCGGATTTCTTTCCAGGAGGATTTGTCTTGAGAGCTGATGATCAACCCTACTAACCAATACCTCAACGTTACAAAAGTTGTCCGAGTGTGCTTCCCTCAGTAATGACCATTGAGTCCATCTTCAGCTGCTACATATGCTTAATATTTGCTTTAATTTAAAGAAATAATGCAAAGAAAGCTCTAGAACTGGAAACTGTACTCTCTAAATGATGCTGCTGATCCACCTCTGTTGTTGGCAAAGCTGACATTCAACGCTCGGTCCCTTCTTCATTTTGATTGGTCGGAGAGGGAGGAGTGACATTGTCGATAGGGGCAATGTTCCAGAAGTTTAACTCTTTTCAGCTGAGAGTTCTGTGACGTCGAGCTCATGGTGGTAAGCACTGAAAACTGCTTTTGTTTTGAATATAAAAAATGGGAGCTAAATCTTACCTTGTGTTGGAGCACTGGTTTAGCTTTGTAAGTAGAGCAAGCGCCCCATGTACAGAGGCTACAGCCCTCATAGCAGTCCCTAGTCCTCATGGTCACAGATTTGAGTCATGAAGGTGTTTGGTGCGTGCCATTTATAAAACATACAACCATTTGCACATTTTTGCAATTTCTGTTAGTCATCTTCTCCTGGAAGGGGCAGCTGTGGACCAGTAGTAGAGTGTGTTATCTCTCAACCGGAGGATTAAGGGTTCGATCCAGAGCTCCTGCAGCCTTTTGTCCAATTTGTCCTTGGGCAAGACACTGAACCCCAAGTTGCGACCTCTTCTCTGTCGACGGCGTTATAATGTGTATGAATGGGATTAGTTACTTCTGATAGTCACATCTACCATCAGTGTGTGAATGTTTAAGTGTGACGTGTGGTGTAAAAGTGCTTTCAGTAGTCAGAAGACTAGAAGAGCACTATACAAACTCAAGTCCATTCACCAATTACCATTCTAGTTTTGCACACTTTACACTTCCGAATTATTTTGCACAGGGATGCTGTATAGTGTTATCTGTCTTACTCGCATGGGACATTGTTTTGGGGAAAACTCAGTAAGGATACTTATTGTTATCTAACCTGCACATTATGTCAGTTTGATGACTTTTAAAGCGGTGTTATTCAGTCTATTGAGGCCTCTTTAGTCCTGTTGTATTTATTACTTAGCATAAGTGCATAGTATGGCAATGCTCACTCTTGCACATTGTTCATGAGAACACAATGTCATTTGGATGGCAAGAATAAGTTGTATGTTTTAAAAGTTAAATGCATAGATTTAAATCAAAGGATGCCCATTCAGATAAATCCCCACACTTACAATCTGCCTTAAATAAAAAAAAGCATATACAGTAATGGATCAAAGCCTAAAGCCTAAGTGTTTTAAAGCTCCCATTTTCTCCAATTAAATCTTTATCTCAGCTCACACATTAGGTCTGTTGTCATATGCTTATTAAGTCATCCAAAACTGTGCCAATCAGCAGCTACACATCCTTACACACATTATTGCTCGAGTTTCACATATTACTGTAATCCTCTTCATTTTTCCTTATTTATATTTGAGTGGTTGCATTAATGAAGGATGGTCGATTTTGAGAAAACATTTAGCAGCACTATCAAATGAAAATTGATTAATCCAAAGAAACTGTTCAATGAGTTTGAAACTGGGCCAGTTTTTTTTTTTTTTTTTTTTTTTTGCCATTGTCAGCACTCTCTTCAGTTCACTCCCCCTTTCTTTCTTTTTTTTCAAGCTCAGTATGTTCCCAAGCAAACAGATGGAAGCCCTCGGTGTTTGAATTTCATCTGTGAAAATGGTTTATTTAAATATTATTCTGATATCGTCATTATAATACAAACTGTTGCAATGTTCCAGTACAGAAGCCTCACACAATACCAAAAGAAAAAAAAAAAAAAAGAGAGAACTAGAATTCATCAGAATTTTTGACAGCTTAACAAACAGACAGGACCGCATTGAAATGAAATACATTAGAAGAAACAAATACATCTAGAGTGGATGGGTAGAGTGGCATATAAAACAGAACGGAGAAATGCGTGTGATGTTTCTAAAATGGCATCCCTGGATGAAGGAACTGCTGCTCTCAAGCCGTCACTGTGAACTCTTCTCTTCTTTGGTAACAGAGTCTTTGCTGCTTGTAAGCAACCCAGCCTCTGTCACAACCCAAACTCATGACTCATTTTGTATTTACTCAGTGTCACTTTTAATCACTCTGATCACAAATCAATCACTACTCCTATCTCCACGTCTTTTGTTATACAACTCGTTGCAAGCATCCACAGTCCCCTAGATCAGGATGAAGCGCTATAAAGGAGATGTTTCTAATATATATATAGAGATTTTTTTTTTTTTTCGTCAAATACATTTTATCCAAGTTCATTTTCAAGAGATGAAAAACCCACTTTTGGACTTGTTAACACTTGAATATGAGTACATGACACCATTATTACAAGTACAGAACATCATTGGCCTCTGCCTTTTTAAATGGATTTAAAAAAAAAAAAAAACATGTTAACATGCTGATTATTTCATTTACAAGTTGTACAGATCTGTAACTTTTTACATGAGGGTTGGACAAAACCGTCCACTAGTACTGTGCACACTCTCCGACGCGCTGCTGCACATTCCCAACACAATCAACATCCAACATCCCGTTCTCAATACCTTAAAATAAGCTGTACTTTATTCTGCAAACTAAACATTCTGAATCTTTATACATAACATTTTAAAACACAGCAATCGTTTTCCAGTCACTGCAGAGTTGCTTATATATTTATATATGATGGTGATGCTAGATTAACTGTCCAAACAACACCCTGAAGCTATTTTGGACTTGAGGGATTAGACAGGGTTGCACCCTTTATCACCTGCACATCTTGTACCCCTGCTGGAAGCTGCTGATGCTCCTTGTCTGATCCCGAAGCCTCACACACTCTGCCTTTTGAACCCTTTGCACTGCATCAACACGTTCCCCCCCCCCCCCCCCCCCCCAGAGTTCTTTGGGAATGCAGTAGGACTGTACAGAAGGGATTGTTGCTTTGACTGCAAAGCGGAATAAAAGCTCAACGGGTGGTGAGTATTTAGCCTTTTAGAAAACACACAGCTCAGTAATCGCTGGAGGAATTCATCTGTATGTTATGTATGAATGTTAGATTATACCGTACAACACATGAGGTCACATAATCATGCTTTATGTTAGCTTAGAGTCAATTCTGGGCATCAACTGTGCAAAAAAAAAAAAATGAATGTGCTTAGGGGTCGATGTCTGCCAAAATAAAATATTGATCTTATTGCAGGGCGACCGCTGCACTCCAGCAGCATGATCCTCATGGCGGGCAACATTCACTTACAGCTCTTGAGACATAAATCAACTACTCTATTATTCATAAATGTTTCAGTTTGAGTTGGAACCACTGCCTTCCTGATGGATGGTGCACAATTTCCTTTTTTCGGCTCAAAAGTTAACAACAACAAAAGAATCCCGTTTATTTTGAAGCTTATACTGCATCGCTGTAGTAATCGGAAGCTTACCAAGCGCTATGAAACCAAAAGAACACCTCCGTCTGTGTTTGTGTCAGATTGTCAAAGCCTTCTGCTCATAAATGCTTTGCGTCATTAAAAAAAAACTCGGATATATCATCTGAAAATAAAGCTTAAAAAAAAATAATTGGGAGAATTTCAACGACAACTAACTTATTTCTTCTGAACATGTGGAGGTCATATACAATGATAAATCAATCAATGTTTGTTGCACTGCATCTTATGACGCTGTCCAGCAGAACAAACATCTGGAAATGGAAATGTGTGAGTGTGTGTGTTGGCATGAACATAAAACAAACTATCACTATAAATATATGTATTTTAGATCTGAAGTGGAGGAATACTCAGTCACCGTGGAGTCACCAGAGAGTCATCGTGGAGCAGCTGTAGCTGTACAGCAACTCGAGCATGCTGTTTAAAAACAAAAAAAATGGTGCAAAGCGGATTTAAATTCATCATCCAACGGTCAAATGTTAAGATTTTAAATGACTCATAAATTGTGACATCCTTTTTATTCCTACTGAGGATGCAATACAAATAAAAAAAAATGACAAGGAACAAGAATTATTTTCTTCACACCAAAGCTAGCACATCAAAATAAAGCGGAATTCAACATACTGTTACATCAAACTCCAATTAGTGCTGATCCATGAAGCTCACTTTACATATTTCCCCGCACTTTAAGGACTTCAGAGCAAGAAGCATGCACACCTGTATCACCAATAAGATGTTCATTTATGCATGTAAGCACATTTGGATGGCCAAGACAGCTGAAGGAAAATGACAAATTTAACCAGTTTTAACCTGATGGTTGTTTGTTAACAGTCTGAATTAGCATGTACTTGAATATATTTTGTTCCTCTGAGAGGGCCAGAGTGCCTTTTCACACTGACGTTCCATGGCCAACATGGTGAGCGATGTATACAGCACATATAGTAATTCTCAGTGTCTCAAATAAAACATATATATCTAGAATCATGTATTTTACACAAATGTAGATTCTCCTTTTTTTTTTTCACATTTGAGCAATGAACCATGGAGAGGAACAGTGGAAACCATTAGAAAGTCATTCCTCCACGAGAGTTTTCCAACTAGAGTCTGTTTTCACAGCGGAGCCTTGCACATCGGATGGTGTTCGAGTCGACATCTGTACAAAAGGTAATCCGACCGGTTTTTAAAGGTGACTGGTGTTTACGGTGGCTAATAACAATGTGCTGGGTGCAAGAGCAGTGGACGCTGGGAAATGAGGGCCAACTGTGCTGTCCGCATGGTGGGAAGGGGCGAAAAGACAAACAACCAAAAAAAAAAAAAAACAGGCAATTTTTTTGTTCGCTTTGAGAGCAAAAAGAGAGGGAGAGAGAGAGAGGGAGAGAGAGAGAGAGCGAGATCTGGCCGCAAACCATGTCAGTTCTCCAAATTATAACAAGGCATCCCTCACCAAACCACATGCCAGAAGGAGGACCGCCAGTCCATAGCTGGATGATATTCTTGTACCTGAGAAGAGAAGAAAAGAGGAGTTAAAAATACGATTAAAAAAAACATTTGACTTCTGATGTATAAAATAATTTCAGTTTAGTAGAAAGGTAAATAAATGCGTCTCTGTGGAAGGGAATAGAAATATGTATTTGAATGATATCTGACGACATATCAGTGTACATTATCTTTCCCATACAACAGCTATGACAACCCGATGAGATCCTATGATAAGAAAATGGCTGACCAAGTCTAACTTTTTGAAATGATGTCTCGTTGGGACGATTTTTATGCTTTGTCAGAAATCAGAGAGAGAGAGAGAGAGAGAGAGAGAGAGAGTGAGAGAGAGAGAGAGAGAAAACACAGTCGTAGACAGACGACTGTCTTTTATTGATTACATGATTCATGAAGAGAAAGCCAGCAGAATGGAAATGATAAACCGTTACAAAAGTCATAAAAAGGAAAAAATAATAAGGCTTTAAAATATTCAAGAGGACATTAATCCTAATCTTTTGGAGGTAGTTAGTACTACTCTAAATATCACGTGTGTCGGAATGAATTATGTTGTAGTTGTTTTTTTCTATCAAATAGACATTCTTGCTCTCCGTTTTCCATCAACATTTGCTCAATGCATTTTCCCAAAACAGCAAAGATCTAAGATCTAAGTATAAATGATATTATTCAGATACTGTAAAATTTCTAATAAAAGCCCATCAGAATTTAAGGCCCAGTCCCTGACTAGCCTTAGTGTTAAAATAATAATTTATCAACTTCTGTCCACATTTGGAAAAATGCTAGAATAGAAAAGCAAAATGAAACTAGAGATTAGTAATTCATTTTGTTCAATGTATAGCCCATATTTTTAACACAATTACATATTATGTTTAGTTTCAATCTACAACTTAATAGTCCACCCAATCTTTGCTGTGCACAAGTTTTGTTTGAAGATATTTAAAAGCCGGTCTCGTATTGACGCCTGTCCTGAATAAAGGGAGGGTCATTTTAAAGACCAACGTAAATAAAAGCCCAGGCTATTAATTGAAGTTTTACGGTATACATTAATAACATACAGGACTCCATCCATGCTGTCCCCCTGCAATTACACAACAAAGTGAGTGTCTCAATATGAAACCTCTTTTCAACAATTTCATCCTTCCAGTGGTCATTTTGTAGAAGTAGAAATTGTGCAATAAATGTTCCTTGACGGCATTTCTCCATGATGGAGACGAGACGATGATGAGCTAGAAATAGACTGATGATGATTAAAAACTACGAGGACCTGTATGTTTATTTTAAGCTAAAGAGACAAGACTAAAACGTCAAAGGTGGTCTGTCAGACACAAAAAAATCCATGCTGTGTTCCCCCCACTGTGCGTTTAATCTCTCTGTCCAAACACAAGCAGGAGAGAGGAGAGGTGTGTGTGCACTGCCAGGAGGAGAGAAGGAAGCGAGTTAGTGAGGCAGAGCGAGACAGTCAGAGCGCGAGCCGTCGCGATTACGAGCATCGACGAGCGAACTATGACGAGCAGCGAGTGACTCTAGTCTGTGTGGTATCATAATATCAGTCACTTTCAAACGCCACAGCGTTCCTTTTGTTACAATGCCAGGAAAAGCTGTTTGATGGGTTGAATCTGGAGCTCTCTGTTTTGCTTCCAGATCAATGTGTGTTTATGTTGTTTACGTTTACCTCTGTGGCAAACATTATAAAAGCAATCGAAATGCGCCATTCCCATGCATCTGATGTATCTCAAAAGCTTGTTTTCTTTATTTAATTGTACTTAGTTATGGAATATACTGTTTACCTCTGCCAGACTAATGAAAACTAGTCAGATGAGTCACTGACATCTAATAAACGCATCACACACCTGTTCTGAACAGGAATTATAATGTAAAGAAGGCCTTGCCTCTTTGGACAAACATGTTTGTGCATGTGCTGCAGCATTCATACAAACAAACTGTCAAGGTCTAAAAGTGGCCTGTTGTTGCTATTTGGTTTAAAAATTCATACATGGATGTGACACGTTCTTACATGAATGCCACAATCTTTTCCCAACAACTGCAGTGTTACTCTCTTATAAGTAAACAGTCTCTAAAGTGTTTTGAAAAGGATTTACATGGGCGGCCAACGTTGCCATGGCCCTGACAAACTGCTATCTGCTCCGACTGTTTACCGAGCTTTTGACGTGACTAACGACTGCAAACCAGAACACTGCCTCTTCAGCCTTGTGCCGTTTGATTCTCCGGTGTCTCGGGGACATCCAATATGAACCGATGTGATGAGAGGTAACGGATGGCAAGTATTCCATCCTATGCAGCGGAACTCTGTACACCAAAGGAAAAAAAGTTCTCTCCTTCAGCAGACAGAAATATTAAAGCTTTAAAAGAAGGGAGAAGTGTGAAAGAAGGAGAAGTATCAGTTGTAATCCTATGAACCAAGCCATGGCAGGCACTTGGGAAATAGAAAATGAAATATTCACTAAATCATATTGACATTGACTAGATTCCGGTGTCAGACTGGAT
Source organism: Labrus bergylta (assembly GCF_963930695.1). Classification (NCBI taxonomy): domain Eukaryota; kingdom Metazoa; phylum Chordata; class Actinopteri; order Labriformes; family Labridae; genus Labrus; species Labrus bergylta. The sequence continues at coordinate 14,745,641 of NC_089214.1, forward strand.
GATTCTCTTAAGAAGGAAATCGTCCAAAGGGACACTGAGTTCCTCGCAGCCAAGCTCTGGATTTTCTCTGGCTGTTGGGGATAGGGGAATGAGGGAGGAATCGTGGGGGGGTTGGGGACTGAGATGGAGGGCTTTGACCCTTTATTCCTCCCTACCACATCTCATTTGGCTCGAGGTGATCTAGAGAACAGGAGTGCCACAGAGGAGCAGCAATCACTCTGGGCCAAAACACCCTTCACACTGAGAATAATTAATCAGCCTCCAGCATGGAGTCAAAGCAAGACACCGATGCAGACAGGCAGAATATAGGAATGCACATGAAAACATGCTCTAATTCTCTCATAACAAGCTTGTCAAGCAACAGTAAAAGAACAGATGAAGGGGTACAACGCCATTAAAAAAAATTAAACCACCTAATTGTGTCAGGATCAATATGTCCTTGTTCCATTTCTTCTTGAATTCTAAACGCCAAGCAAATTTATCTGTCTGAACAGTGCCAGACCGGTAGACCAAGTACCAAGAGAACAAGTTGTTCCTCAGCAGACATATGCCTCTCTATACCTACAGTGGATATAAAAAGAAAACCTTTTAGTGAAAAATAAATAAATGAAAAATAAATTACTGTGGTTTCATAAGTGTGAAGCCCCTTGTACTATTGGGGATGTGGCTGCATTCAGAATTCGCCATTTACATTCGAATTTGTTTTAAAAAATAGTCAGTATACTCCTACCATTAATTAGATAAATTGATTAACCACAAGTTAGATTAAACTGTTCTGGTAGGCCTTTCCTGACATTCACTGAGCTGCATCTTTCAGCGAGTATTTGAACCCGACAGCCAACATGATGGTGCCTCTGTTGTCCAGTAGATCAAGGTCATCCACAGACATAGCTTATTCAGTCCTAGATTGTGTAGACTACCACTCTTATATATGCCTTTGACCTGATGACATACAAGTTAAGTACTTGTGAGTACTTCACAAGTAAGCATTGAGTATTGTTTTAGAATATCAATATCCATAAAGAAATATCCGATTCTGGGCACAACCAAAGCTTGATAAAGAATAGCTCCATAGCTCTAGATTTCCAACACAGTTACTGGGGGGGGGGGTGTATTTGAGGGGCAGAGTGTGAGACCTGCCATCCTCGTAGTTTAATATTGTCAGCAACTCAAATGGGGCCAGAATAAGAAGTTCTTTTTTAAGAGTTTGCACAGGAAACTAGGGGGGTAAACAGAAGTTGGAATGATGGCCTGACAAGGCTGTGGGAGGAACAAGACAGTGATTGGTTAGATTGGGAGTACTTAGGAGGGCACTCTCCCCGAGTCCCAAGAAGAAGGCTGAGGTGTTATTTTTTAGTTTGGAGAGGGACGGCAGAGAGTAGTTGGTCTAAAAAAAATACTTTCTCAATGAAGCAGTGTGATCTGTGAATCAGGCATAGGCAATCGACATATCGATAAATATTCAAAGTTGCCTACAATTTCAATTTCCTATGTTGTGTACACACCTAATCCAAAGGAGTCTGAGAGTTACTTAGGGGTCTACCTAAATCTTTGTAGGAAGATTATGAAATTCCAAATCTGAGAAATAATTGGAAACATGACCCGGAACACAAAGGAAAACGGAGTTGAATATATTTGAAAAAGTCTTAATCCCTGGACACGTAGGCTTCCAAGTGGGATCTAGTATGTCTCAGAACACTGCATGGTTAGAACACCTTGCTTAATAAAAGTAATAGGGCCATATAGGTATGGAAATTGTGGCTACATCTCAAGCCTTTTTCCACAGACAACAGCTACGTCCCTATTAGGGGAACAGGAGTCAAGAGCTTATGAGTGGAACAATGAATACTGCTGCATTCCCATTCACTGCTGACTCACTGCATCAGGATTTTACCACGAAAACATTGCTTCTGTAATGGTGGTTAACGAGCGACTTTAAACTTCACTAAATGAGTCACTCTGGCTAGTCGTGCAATGATGCCATCTGACCTGGTGAAGGAAAAAAAATGATGGTTGGAAAAAGCAAGAGTAACTATGACAACCTTGATAGTTATTTTTGCCAATACTGCAAAACTGGGCTGAATATTAAATCTTTGTTGAACTTTACCACCTTGAGCTGGTACTTTATTACATTTTTTTATACAGTGCATACATAGCACATGTTTTGCTGTAATGCTCAGGTAAAAAAAAACTTAACTCTTAGAGAAATGCGTTTGCTGTATTACTTTCACTGTGAAAAATGGCTGTGTGTTATCCATGTTAATTCAATAACTATTTGAGCCACTGTGTTTGTACATTGCATTACAGAAGCTTTCCTCTGAACTGGAGGCGTAAATATTGTACTAAACTGTTTGAGAAAGAGTGGATTTCCTAAAATCATTTGTTTGACAAACTGCAGATGAACAAATATTTTCTCTTTGTCTGTTGTTTAATTTTCCTACTAGGTCAAATGGTCATATATTCTCTCCCTAGTTTGTTGAACATGATGTTGTTACTGATTTGGTTTTGTGCGCATATTCATTTTGTGAATTCTAATTGCCAGAATACCCAGGAAATGACCCGAATAATCCAATAATTAATGCTACTAACAAGAATTGTGTGTATCCAAAGACTGACGTGTAATTTAGTTCATTTTCACCAAACCCCATGAATACTGTGCTGCAGCCAGAAATAGCTACTAGAACATCAAACACCAAAAGCTACAAGACACACCCATCAAATCCACTCAATCATCCTGTTTGTTAAAGTTTAAAGACTAATGACCATCTGCTTTGGCAAACTAAACACATGTTGAGCTATTCCTGTATGCTTGTTGTTTCTCTAGAGTCTGTGTTCCTGAGCTTCTCTCAGCTCATGCCTGTGCCTGTGCGAAATCTAGTCACACAATGGTCCGGTCGATATTCCAGTTTAACCTGACAGCCTGCATGCAACTTAATCTCCATTTCATCAATCAAAATGCTGCCAAACTGCACCGCGCTACGGGATGCCATTCCTCCACTGTGCGTACTTTCGAGTCAAAGTGCAGCATTAGGTTGGATGTGCAGTAGCCACTGACCATAGCGACAGCCCCAATTAGTGGCAGGTGCCACCATGGTACACAACATTTGACAGGTTTTGGTGCGCTTGACAAAGTGCAGTGTGAAAGTCCACCGGACTTCATATATGAAAGCGACCTACATCTCTTCTACATGAGCTGTGCGACACTTCAGCTGTAGTAAATCTATGTTACTAATGTATTCTTACTTTTAGAACAGAAGCATACCTGCGCTTTTAACTTTGAATTTTCCTTATGTATCTCCCTGGCATATACTTATATCTCTCCCACGCACCCCTGGAGAGGCTCCTCACAGAAATGTCTAACTATATAAAAAATAACACAGTGGTCATTTGAAGTTTTACCATATAATCCTTTTAAGTCATACAATATAATTTGATTGTATGATACTTATAAAACATACTTTTGCCCTTGCTTCATAATGGCCATGAATCTGGTGTCAGGTTCTTTTAATTCTAACCACGACAGTAAAAATGAAGCAACATAGCAACACCATGTCTTAAGCTATTATTCTCGTTTATAAATCAATGACAGTCTTTTTAGTGTGAACAGGTTTTCAATTGGAAAGTCCCTGCCAGCGAGCATACAAAAGGTAAAAGTACCGTCTTTGTTGCCGTGCTATTTTTAGAAGACAACAAAGGAGGATCATTTGTGGATTGTTGTTTTTGTACACTTGAATGCAATTTTATTTCTGAGCAAAGGAACATATTTCGGTGAATAGAGCTCAGTACAGATTAAACACCTTTAATACAGGCAAAGTTGAATGATTTCAGGAATCTATCACTTGCTTAAATCACTTTTAACCTTTTCCTGTCATAGTTTATCTGATGAGGTCACAATTTCTTTGCAAGTCATGTCGTCATTTGGATTCAATCACCGCAATCAGGAGAAGCTCAAAGAAATGTTTCCATCGCAGACATAAATCAGAGACTTTTTAAGCCACATCTCAGGGTTAGTAAAATGTATTTTCCTGGCTCTTCTTCCTGTCGGAGAGAGACTACAGACGCACTGATATTTGGGCATAATGAGCAGGAGTATCCGTCTGAGCTTAGCATAGACCTTTTCAGGCTTTCTCCGTGCATGCTGGGATACAACAGACCCACACAGAATACTCTTCATTTTGTCCTACTTAACCTAACACAACACTCTTACATTTTGCCAAAATGTGTTTGGCTCGCTGAAATGGTGATGTGGAATATCAATTCCAGGCCAGCGAGGCAGGGAGGTGAATCACCGCAGCACCTCTACAGGGAGCTCAAACTGGCTTAGTGCCAGCTCCATCTATTCCTACTGATTCCTGGCTGGCTGACTGGCTAGCTGACTGTCTCTTTGACTCTCATGCTTACTTGCCTGGTGGCTGCAAGTTGCCGTCTGATTTGCTTGTAGACTGATACACCCTCTAACTGACAGTGTGGCTGCCTCAGCCATGACTGCGTTTCTGGCTGAGCGGCTGGTTAAATACAACTGGATGTCATTACCTTGCAGCTTGACTGTTCATCTGTGACTGAGGGTAAATGTGATAACACAGCCTAATGTGTAACACTAAAGCTCCGAGATTAACCCCCCCCCCCATATTTGAAGGTCATACCAGCCATTTTGTGTCTTTCAGATGACATTGCTGTAACCATTTTCCACTTTGCATAGCCATAACTGAAACGGGGAACATGCAACTGTAAATGGCTTAATGTGGGGGTCTATTAAGGAATGGTTTAACCTTGATGAAACTTTTTGTGTACCTGCCTCTACTGAAAATGACTGTGTTGGAATGAAGTTATGTACATTTACACAAGTGCATATCTTACATTTCAAGGGGAATTGTGTTTTTTTTACACCACTTTATTTATTTGACAGTTGTATTATGTGTTACTTCACAAAACACAACTTCAGCAATAAAAAAAGGGCTATGATATCACGATTGTATGAATATTAGGGCAAACTAATATTAGTGAACAGTTGAACAGAGGGACAGTGGTGATTCTAGAGTCTGTTGGGGACCCAGGCAAAAATACAACCCGCCATGTATCACCATTATGTCTGTCACTGTCACGACGCTTACTCCTTTTCCTCCTTTTTACTGTTTCTGTTTTCTCTCCTACAGACAGATCATTTCATTTGTTAACTGTTGACATTCATTGACAAACTTTGGTTTTCACAGCAATTATGCATGCAACGCTTAGCAACGCAACGATAGTGTCGTCAGATGGGGCCCTCTTAGGGAGGTTTCCTACTGTCATTGCAGAACATGCACATTTTGGGCTGCTGCTGTAGTTTAAAGTTTGTGAGCACGCACTGACATGCAAAGCCTCTGCAGAGGAGTTTTTTTTATGCCTTTATGTATTTATTTAGTAATATCTTGAGCTAAGTTTGCTTTACTTCCTGTTTAGATACAGACCTGCTTTTATTGATATATAAGAACATAATAAACCCCCCTGTATATCTAAAGCAGACACAAGTTCAGATTTTGTTGCTAACTTAAATGCACCATTATTTAAATCTATTAAATCAAATTAATTCTAATAAGAAATCACACAGATTAAATGAAGACTATTCATAACAATGAACATGAATATGTGGCATCAATTTGAGCTCTGTGTCGATATATTGACATATCTAATTTTCTTCTAATTGTGTTAAATATGTCATGAAAATTGAAATGGTGCTCGTACATCATTGTATCAAGATTATAACGATTACATAAAAGGGTAAAAGTATATTACCACATGGGCCTTTTGGTCCTGCAGAATGTAACAAGTCTTTCGTAGTAAAAATTGTGAATCCATAGTACTTAAGCATGGCCTCATTTTATGCACAGTTCCCTATCCTTTTTGAAGACCTTCACAGGAATTAGAAAAACAATGTTTCAGTGCAAAGTTTTCCATGTGAGATTCAGAGTACAGCTTTGAACACGGGCTGCAACCAAAAAAAAAACAAATGCAAACACTCTTGGTTGGTCAACATCTATTTTGATTCCAGGTAACTGAACACGTATTGCTGATAGAAATGGTTGGTTCCACTCTCTCAGTCGTTTTTTTTTTAGTGCTGTTCTTGTTTAGTTACTTATGTTTGTTTGGACACAAACTGCCACTTTGCAGACTCATTGGGCATGGAAATAATTTGCCACATTTACTGTGACGCTTGTGGGAATCTCAGAAGTGGGCTTTCTCTCCGCTGAGCACTCACAGACATTAACCAGATTTATATGCACCCAGAGGACAACAGTGCGAATAAGTGAGGATCCACAGAGGCATCCGCATGAACCTGAAACGACACACTCACATTGCATGCGACTGCTTTAGCAATATGAATGCAACCATGAACAGCAGTCGTGCTGTTCTTAACCACCTACTGGAGTGATGACTCATTGGTGTTCTTTCCTTAGACATATGCAGTCGAGGCAGTTTAAAAAAAAAATATGGTGGTTCTTAAAAACAAGGTCAGTGATTTTTCGTTTGGATGAATGCTTATGCAATCAAGCTGAGTCCATATTTGTTTTTCTTCCATGCAGGAACAGGCTGGCCTCAGGGGGGTGGGGTTAGGGCTTGGGTGGGGGTGGGGGTGGGGGCGGGGGGGAGAGACAAGTCTGGCTTACGGGATTTTTTTTTTTTTCTTTCACATTCAGCTCCGTTCACCTCTGAGCTTTGAGAGAACAACACTGCCAGGAACGATGCAGGCCGATCTGTGATCTAACAACAGCTGACACACTGGTGGGGAGTAGCTGTGAACAAACTACTCGGCTGCGGCGACTGCTGCTGCTGCTGCCGCTGCAGCCGCTCCACCAGTCACAGTCACATTCCCCCCCCTTATGGAAAGTGCCTCGTTGTTTACAGATGCAGCAATGCGGAAAAAAGAAAATATCTGCACTCTCCCAGGTTTAATTTCAACTCAGCCCATTTACCTATTGTTGCTCATCTGCCTCCAACCTGAGCCATAGTAATAGAACTCGCTCTCCCTCAGCCGTAACACCTCTCTGCCGCTCAGAGAGGACGGCTAAGGCTGCCTGAGCAGCCACAGAGAGGCATTTATCAGTGTCAGACACACCGCGCTCAGGACTCACTGCAACACAGTTGTCAGCATAATTTGGCTGCCTCATAATCTCCAACTCTGCAGCTCCGGGGATTATTCAACTTTTTTTTTTTTTTTTTTTTTTACCTCTATTCAGTGACAAGTAATATCTTTCTGTGTTTTGCTTCAGGGTGCAGAGGGCTATCTGTGCGCAGTGCAGGGCCAAGTTTGTGTTTGAACTGTCTGACCAGGTAGAACATGATTGGCATTCCTAGATGGAGACAAGCAGTGCCATTAAAAATATAGTTTGATAGTCAAAGAATTGGAAATGATGCAGAGGTAAATGAGAGAAAATTCACACTGAGCCACCGAAGGAGAGAAACGAGGCTGCTACAAACGGATTTACTGTAGCTAATTGAAAACATGCAGATATCAGACTTATGTCCACTGTAACCTTGAGCATGCTGACATGAATAAGATATGAAAATGTTCTGTGTAAAGTACTGTCTGCATTAATTCATCTCCATGTACATGCAAAAAAACACATGAATACATCATGAACACGTGAATTAGTCATTATAAGCGACGAGGAAAGCATGGTGATCTAATGCTACATATATTATCAGTCTTCAGTCTCAGTACGGGTATTTCATCTCAGGTCATTCAAACTGATATAAAAGAAACACTTTTCACTGATCATTGGAGGCATCTCACGCACATGCTTTTAAATTACAATCTGACTAATACATTTTTTTATAAAACATTGGTAAAGCATTTGAATTAGCATCTACTTCAAACATCTTAAAGATGAAATTTCCATTTTGATTGCTGCCTGTTACAATTTAAAGAGTCCATAACACACATTTTTAATGTTTTCCATTTTGTTTTAGTCACAAACACAAATTGGGTAATCGGCATTCTCACATAAGCCCACATTTTGTTGATACAATAATATTTTACATGCTAGATTTTAGAGCCTGCACTGCAAAAACTCAAATCTTACCAAGTCCATGTGTGGCTTATAATAAATGTAATGAGATATGATTGACTAAAAATAAGACATTCACCTAAGAAGTTCAGATAACTGGGGCTTTTCTGGCACAACTTCACCAACTACAGTACCAAGGATGTCATATGGTGTCATGCATGCCTTTGTTGGACACGCCCCTCCCCTCCCTGTCAGTGCTAACCCAGCAGCCCACCTTTGCAATTTGCCTCATTGGCTGATAAATATGTCAATGCATATGATTGGTTATTTTTGTGTATTTTTTTACCAGTTAGATTTTTTTCATCATATTTTTTCAAATCCATGCCTACCCTTTTTAAACGGTGCTTGCAATGTGTTTCAAGACAAAATGTGTCGGTCGTATCGAGTAAATAAAGTTGATCTTAATACTACAAGTGTTGCTGGAGCTTTTTTGACATCTTTAATTTGACTAAAAACAAAAGGCTAAGCTGTTTGTAGAACTGTGTGATTTACTTTGGCCCACGTAAACTGACATTGATGTGAAATAATTAGAGTAAATTGTCAGATAAGTGACCCTGATGACCGTACAATAATATTATCTGTATTGTGTACACTTCACTCCTTATGATCACTTATCTAAAAGAAAATAATATTTTTAAACAAGTGGATTTCATTTTCTTTTCTGAAATAAATCTTCTATGAGCACTGCCGTCTTTTAACAGGAATGAAAGGGTGTAATCATACTCTTCTCGAGTACTGCATGTTTTCAGTCAGGCTGGAGAGGTTTGCACTTGCCAAGAAGACTCAATAGTTGTTGCATGCTTTACACACATGTTGGAAAGGATTTCAGCCGTACAGCGCTTCATGAAGGACAAAGGTAACACTGATCTTCTTTGAAATCCAATGAATGTAATTACACATGTATTAGAATCCACTGATAGAGACATCACGCAGGAAGTTTCATAAATTACATTTGTTCAGGTGAAATAGATACAATCACCTAAAGCCAGTGTGAGTCGCAGCTCAATGTTAATTAAGTATATGTCTAACTATTTAAAATGCAGGGTTTTCTTTGTGAGGAATACGGTGCAATCCTGCAGAATACCTGTGACTGTTGCTTTCATGTTTTATTTTCATGTTCCCTCCATGGGTCATTATGAAAATGTGTATCTAAATTCAATTCTATTTAATTTGTATAGCACATGTCAAAGGCTGGAGAAGTTTGCACTTAAAATCAATGTGCTTCACAGAAGGCGTAAAAAAATAACCACTCATTCACCTGTTCCTACTAGAGCGCACACACAGGACCATCCACCAACCGTACATATGAACTCACACACACGCACACACACACAAAGATAAACTAGCAGCCAAAGGCACAAGACGAAAGCAATGTTTAAGATTCCTCTAAAAATAACTTACAAGTTTCTACAGACCTCAAGTCAGCAAGCAGTTTGTTCAAGAAAACGTCACCATGGTGACAAAACACACCTTCACCAGAATTAGTTTTGACTGTAGATATATACCGCAGACCGATTACCTGCTGATCTGAGGGATATGATCAGGCTGTAGTCATTATATTTTCAATTCTGTAGTGAACTAGAAGCCAATGAAGATTATTTTTTTGAAATAGGTGTTATGTGTTCTATTTTCTTTGTCCCGGTTAGCACTCTGGCTGCAGAAGTTTGGATGAGTTGGAGTTTGTCGATTACTTTTTTTTAGGAAGTCCAGAATAGAGGGCATTACAGTGATCTAGCCATAACTAAGCCTGCAGTGACTTGGGTTGACGAGTCCTGGTGTGGACCAAAATAAGGAAGCACTTCCAAAGTACTGCCAAGGTGCCCTTGAGCAAGGCACAGCTCTGGTGCGCTCCCTGTGTAGTCATGTGTAGCAGCACCATGTCTCCATTAATGCTTGTCCACAGGTCCTGTTTGTGCATGTGTGTATTTCGGGCAGAGTGTAAACCAGTATCTCCCTCAGGGATAAATCAAGTATGTAAAAATATATATCTGCTGGATATGAATGCATGGACCTAAAGGGGTTCCTGTAAGGAAATATTCAAAAGCTAACCACAGAAAGAAAAACTAATAACTCAAATGACTGCTGAATCCCAGCTAAATTAAAGTGGAATATAATGTAAAAAATGTGCCACAGTTTGGGGGCTAGCTTGCTCAGGCTGGGAGTCCCAGAGCTGAGGAGCCTGCAGCAAGAAGACTCTTGATAAAATGGGAAGTTTTAAGTTTCACCAGAGGAGACCTGCCTGAGGACCTCAAGAGCTACTAAAACATAGCTTGGAGTCTGACCATGTAGTGCTTTCAACAGTAATAGCAAAGCATTAAAATCAATTTAAAGACACATCTCTTAGGATTAGTTAAGAGATTAGAAGCAACATTTGGGGAATGCTGGAGGCTTGGTGATTGACGCCAAGTTTTCACACGCAGGGAATTGTCATTGGTTTATTGTTGTACATCTTCTGGAAAGTCTTACATTTCTGGGGTGGATCAAAGATGTCAAATACATCTGAAGAACACAACATTGAATCTACCCAGTCACTTAGATGTACGTTTTAGATTTTGATTCACTGTCATGATTAAACTGTAACTTTCAGCACTGCAGCTGCTTCCTGTAAATGATTGCTTAGTTGTTCTAGCATCCCCACATCCGTCTTTAACACCAACAGGAACACCAACAGGAACACCAACAGCACATATTCATGCTAGAGTACAAGAAGGTAATGTATGCATATAGGCGACAGGTAATACTCCTGTTAATTGGAAACAGGAGGGGGTGAATTCCGCTTTACAGTACAGTAAGATTTCAAGTGTTTCCATGGAGATGAAATGAAGTTTCTGACTCTGACACTCAATTTGAAGTGCTTTTTTAACCCCCTAAATGATTCTTCACAGTACTAATATCTGAACTCTAGAAGTGGATGACTGCGTAGCACTAAAGCTAAAACAGATGTGAAGCTAAATTGATCCTTTACATGACTTGTCAAACAGGATTATGTTCCCATTCATCCCTAAACTAAAACGTCTCACACCATTGAAAGAAAACCTGTGTAACTTTCAAACCAGATGGTGCCATGTTGGTACTATTTTACACTCTGGCAGGGATACTTTCAAAAAACTGTTTTCACACATGCACTGCTGGAAGTTTCTAGGAAATTGCGGAACAGGCTGCCCATGAAATACTCCTCTTATTGCCTCTTCACAAATGTCTCTCAGCCTGATGTTTTCCCCGTCAGACAGGTTGGGTTTTTTTTTTTTTGTAAAGGAGGCAAGATATGATGTGAAAATAGACGCTGAGGAAATGTAAGATACAAAACGACAGAGTCCTTCAATATAATGCCTTTATATGCATTCTACATTTCATTGGAGGTATTGACAGTCTTAGATAATAGGTAGAAAAGGATATAGTCGCAAGCAGACAAGAGTACAAAGCAGCTTAATTACATGTAGATGATCGCACCGTTTCACATCGGCCAAATGGTTTAAACACCTTTACCCATGCCCTCTGGCTCGTGGTGACTCTTTCCTGAATATTTGCTACTGCGTTCCCACATCAGCTAAACCTGACTTCACATGGAAAATTGACATGCATTTTGGGGGATTTCTGCACCCAGTCGGACTCTAAAGAAGTCCCCAGAAAGTCTGCTTATGGCCCCTTGCAGTCTTGATAAATAGTGCACTTTAAAAGCCCTCTAACACGAGGGAGGTTTCAGCCCAGACATTATGCTTGAAGCAAAAACTACATGAGCAAAATGGAACACAAGTCTTTTTTTTTTTTAATGTTCCGCAGTGCCCTCATTATATAACCCTCCACCGGGGGGGCCTTACCTGAGCCAGGGTTGTGTTTATTTGTGTTGGAGGATGTGTGAGAGGTTGAAGTGGAGTCCACCCTCTGGTCTGAACTCATGCTGTCGTGGCCCAGAGAAGAGCTGGACTTCCTCGGCTTCTTGTCCGTCAGGTGCAGCGGGGAGCTTTTCTTGAGAGGTGGCTGTGGTCGTCTCGGCCTGGCCGTGGCGTTGACCTTCAGCCAGGCTTGGGCTTTGTATTCCACAATCTCCCCGTAGTTGGCGCGTGTCACCCTGCACTCATACAGTCCTTCATCATTCTTGCTGACTCTGGACATCTGGAGCTTGTGTGAGATGTCGTTGCCCTGGACCTTCACTGTCTGTTAGAGTAATTAAAAGAGACGATACAGGACAATATAATGGGCTTCATTACACATCATGTTCCCTCATTCTACTACGTGATACAAATATTTTGCAGGGACATCTCTATGTTCAAAATTTTAAAATGTGTTTTTTCTTGTCCAATATTTTTTTACCGATGTTGTTTCAGACAGCTTTTGTTGTCTGCAGGAGAAGAGTCTGTGTGGAGATGAATATCAAATAGGATCTAAACTAATGCAACCCTGTAGCCCACTGTCTATAGTCTGATTATACATTGCTTTTAATGGCTCTCTATAAACAGAGACCTGCATATAAGTGCACTAAAACTCATCTCTAAGATGTTGTCTCTCTACCTGCAATCTTGCATCAAATAGTGGCTTACATGAGAGGGAATCTTATTATTCAAATAACAGAGGCTACATGAAAAGCTGGCATTAGCTCTCAGAAGCTGTGCATGCTCTCTAGTTGCCACCGTATGGAGTGCCAGACTGCAAGCTTTGTATTGTGACTTTGAGTTAACCTTTTTTTCTCAGCTATATGTCCATTAATAATACTCTGCTCTTTTCGTAAGGTCTGTGGAAAGCCAATTCCACAACAACAACAACAACCTTCTAACTATGGTATTTATGATCTCATGTAAGTAATATCAACCGTCTAAAAGTATTTCAAATAACTATCTATCTGATCTCTCTCTCTCTCTCTCTCTCCTCTTCTCATGCTTGTGTGTTCTGTTCCTGGTGACACACCCACCGATTTAGAGGACAGCTTGTCATTCCCTCTATTTTCAAACTACAATGGATTTGGAGAAACAGTGGTCCCTGCTATTGGTGAGCCATGGCATAGTTGTGCAAAAAAGCACTCCCACGTCTGCTGCACTCATTCCCCACAAGATTGGTTCACCCATCTTGCCCAGGAAGCTCAGGGCTGTGCGTGCACCCTGAGGGGTGCCCTGCACTCCCAGCACTTCAGCTTCCCTGTGTGAGCCCCCATTGAAAGCTAACAATTTGGCTAGAGTTGTGCTGCCCACGTCCACCAAGTCACTTGTTGTCACAAATTTAGGTTTCTATAGAAACAAGCAACAAATACCGTACAACGTTTATTTGTAGTGGTGATTGTGACTTAAGAGGGAGAATAGTTGTTCAAAAGTGGCACAGACAGCTATGCCAGGGTACTTTGAGCAGAGAATCAGACGGTTGCAATACACAATGAATGAGGGTGAATTGAATTTCTGTCAGTCAAAATGTTTGCTGCCATGTCCACACAGTCCTGTGAAACGGTATAAACTAGCTAAATAAGCTTTTATTGAACAATGTTTTCAGATAGTTTTGGAATGTTTATTTCAACTACATTCAATTTCCATATGATATGTTTTTTTTTTCCTATTTCAAGTCAAATATCCAGAGGCTTTAAATAAAATGGTTGGTTCAATATAACCTGGGTTTTAAAGTATTGTACATTTTTTCGAATTGTCATTACATGGAAATAAAAAAATCACTTAAATCAAGGACTGCAGCTACATTGGAGAAAAGGTTCCAGACAGGACCAGAAATGAGTGTTCCTATATTTTTTCTCATTATGATTCGATTGTAAGCCTCATGAAATACTGACCCAATGTTTGATAACAATAGGTGACCTTGAGTCAGAACCTGCCACCAATGAGGCTGCGTGGTGTTCTGGGCATAAAAATACACATGCAAAGTGACAGGAAAGGAAAAAAAAATGAGGGGTGGATAGTTGCTAGGGCATGTGCGCAGGCAGGGAGCCACTCTGACAGTAATAATACACTGCCTCCCTTCCCCTGACTAGCTCCTTTCTCTGGTTGAAGGTGTATTATTCAGGAAATCAGCTGCTGTTGTGTTGTGCCCCGAATGAAACGTTGCCAACTTGGGTCACGACAGCTTGCTACTGCAACCAGGCTTACATGATGTGCTTTTCAACTTACACTTATTTTTGTCCCCTCGTCGTCAGGATCCAGCTCTGGTATCATCTCCATCTGTAAACACAGAAAGCAGCAGTCAGAAAAGGAGAGTATTAAGAAAGTGTAAGTAGCACACTTAGTACAGTGAAGCCCTGAAAGAGCCACTCTGAGGACATGCTAAACGATGGATTTAAGCAAGTGTTAGACTCTGGAGAAGCAGCTATGAAACTACTACAACAACTTTCGAAAAAAAAAAAAAGCATCATCCATCCGCTGACGGGTATAAATCTTTCATTCAGACATCAACTCACAGTTTACAGACTGAGTGACTGCAGTGCAATGGTTCTGCCTTTAAAAATAAATGCAAGGAGATGTCACTCTTGCCACGGTGTTTTTTGATTTATTTTTAGATTCTTAGAATTGTTCCGTAAGATAAATTAGAGTCGGCTTCCAGATGGGGAAAACTGGTTCAAACCAGGATGCTGTATGACAAACTAACAGCTTCCTGAGACAAATCATGCCTCAAAACCTCCATCAGTCACTGCAGCAAAAGTAATATAACCCCTGGAAACAGATGACACATAATAGAAGTCCGAAGGCCCAGAATGACTTTTCAATAAAATAGAAAAAAATTCAAAAAAAATTGTGCCTCTAGGGTGCAAGGTATGCCCCTGTTTGATCCCTGGCAGCATAATTCTAGCATGGTGGCAAGCACTAAGCCTACAGCCTACATCATGGACTGGGCATTGATTTTAGAGGCAATAATTTATTTATCCCACATTGGATGCCAAATGGATGTGTGCCCGGGAAAAGAAATAAAGTCTGCTGACTACAAAGCTGAAGAGGAGCAAGAGCGGTGCAGCAGAAAAGGCTTGAAGAGGAGGAGGAGGAGGAGTAGGTTTCTCCAGAGGACACAGAAGCTATTTGCTCCATGGCGCAGACGAAAAAGGAAGGGCAGGATAAGATGGCTACTTATGAGCATTTGCAGCAGAGAGCGTTCCTTCAAGTGCTGTAATTACCTCTGAGAAAACCAGGGCGCTTTTCTCTGGAGGATGTTCGGCAGACAGGTGATTAATGAGCAGAATTTGGAGCCATAGCTTTCTCTGTCTGCTTGTATGCATGACTCTTACATCTTGACATCACGGGTGGACTTGGCAACCTCTATTGTATCAAGGAGACGTCTTTAACAGAGAGGCAGGATTAATTGTCCACCTCCGCCTTGGCGTTAGACTGTTTCAAGTCATCAATTTCAGCCCCCTCTTTTTACAAACTTCAGAGTGGTTATATGGGCTCAGTGTGCAGTCTATATATGTCACCTGAGGAAGATAAAGTTCCAGAGTTCCACTTGAGGACAGATTTTCCACCTTTGTCTTCACAGCGTAGCTGCTGTGATCTGGAGGATGTGTTGATAGTGAGAATAATGATGGATCAAATGGTTGAACTCTTTCTTACACATTTTATTATGGAAAATCTAAGGGGACTGCTGAGATGGGTTTCCATCACAACAAAGCTGAACTCCATGTATTTTCCCTGTGGCCAGAGTTTAATCAATTGTTTTTTGTTTTTTTTTCCTGATATTCCATCAAAGCAAAAAACAAATAATGTTGTTGCTGCATAGATTTGAAAAGACAAGTGGTTCACTACTGTTTGAATATGTTATAAGGGGAGCTGATTATGATTAGTAAACTTGCCAATTTTGGACTCAGCTTGATGAGGCAGTTGAGATTTTGTAAGTCTGATATAATATTTTGTCTGTCTACAGGCTTAGATTAGTCTGTTCTTGGAGCATATTTCTGAGGGTAAGCCCCAAATTTGAGGCATGGTAATTTGAAGTCTGCAGGTGTTAATCCTAGGCTATATAAAACATGGATGTAGTCTTGGTGACTTCCCCCATTAGTTTCTGAAGTGGCTTTGTTAAAGCTGCACAAAATCTCCACAAAACAAATACAGAGACAAAAAAGATTTATAGATCGGTGTTTAAACATATTTAATTTTTCTGTAAAAAATTGCGTTTTAACATTGGTGTGAATGGGCCTTCCTTGGCTTTTACAGCCAGCCCCAGGTGGATGCTCAATGAACAGCTTTTTTTTCATTTTTCATTTTTCAACACTGGAGGTTGCTGCTTGGTGTACACTGGTCATGGTTTCAGCAGGAAGACATTTCAGAAAGTTTGGAGTTGAATATGAGATGGAAACAAAGGTAAAAAGCAAAGACTACAGGATCTTGCTGCAAGTGTTGGTTACAAATCTGAGTGGATCACCATGACATGTGGAGTTGCAAAGAGTTAAACTCTTACCCTGGTATTTTGTTAATGTAAACACGCCCTCTTGTTTAATTCAAACCTGAAAAAAAGATGGCTAATCACAGCTATGCAGATGACACTCCGGTTTACTTTCCCCTTTTTACTAAGGAAATCTGTTACCCAAAACAAACCTCCTTTGACCAAATAATGGGAGAAAAAGAAATACTTGGAATATTACATCCCAGGATTTAAGTTATTGCTCAGCTTGATCCCAGAGTTATGTCAAAAAGATTTGAATTGAGATCTTGGTATTTAAATAGATTCTAATCCGACCATCATCAGTCACAACAAACAGATAAACTGATTTCACTATTTTTTTCAATCTCCGACAAACAGTAAAGACCAAAGGTCTTGTGCACATAAATTATTTGATAAACTTTATCCATGCCTTCATTTCCGGGATAATGAAGTATTGCAATGATCTCTAGCCGTGGTCTTGCTAAAAAATACCGCAAGATGTGTTCACCTCATTCATAACCCTGCTGCCGAGAGAAACTTTTAATGAGATTTGTTCTAAATCTCCTCACTAGCTTCAATTTGCTCACAGAATAAACAGTAAAAGTGCTGCTGCTAGCTTCTAAATCAATGAATAATCACAGGTCTAAACACATTTCTTAACTCCTGAAATAACATAAACCCAGAGGGGGCCTTAGATCTTGAGGAATCAGTCAGCTGGAAGTACCTTGAGTCAGTACAGAAAAAAAGAAGTGAGCCTGCTTTTAGAAACTTTGGAACCAACTTTTTGCTCACCTCAAATGTAGCCACTTTAAAATCCAAATTAAAAGAAGTGCTGCTCCCCTGTGCCTGCACTCTAACTGCACTTCAGGTCCACTTCATTAGTAATAAAAGCTGTTTCCTTCTTTCTTATTCCATTGGACATTGATTTTAGCAGTTCTTTCTTTATTGCTTAGTCTTCATTCTAATGCCGTTTTGCATTTCAAAAGATCAGTGAATCACCAAATGTGTTGTATAAATACAGCTGCCTTGCCAGTACAATGACTTCAATTTTCAAATACAAACAGACATCTTTAGGGAGGCCTTGGAAATAAGTGTTCCATCATTTGCAATGTTCTCTTCTGACTGATCAAAGGTGTACTGTAATAAATTGTTTAACTTTTGATGATTTAGTTCCCTCTGGAAACATATTCCTGATTTCCACAGTGTTTTTGACAGGATGGTTGTCTTTTTATCATTATGACTGTGTTTGATGGAGACTTTAAAGTGGCACAAAGCTTTAAATATTATTATCTAAAATAGCTGCCAGTCCCAGCCTTTTTGTGTTTCTTATGATGTCATTAGCCTGTATTTATTAACATGATGGACACTTTTATTTTCACTCATTACTTATCTTCTGTCACAAGCATGTATCAGAGTCAGCGGCGTGTCCAGAGGGGTAGCCAGGGGAGGCACAGGCCCCCCTTTGAAATCTGATTGGCCACACCAGGTGCCACCCCAAAATCAGACTGTGATTGGCTGTGATTTTGTTTGGGTATCGAAACATTGCAAATAAATGTATTTTTGCAAAGTAGACAGTGCAAGAGTTTTCAGGTTACATTTTCTAAGTATTTGATATTGTGTACATCATTTTTGAGTCCACAAAGAATGAGGCTAACAAGATGTTGCAAAATTGTGTTACTTACAAGTAAAGATCATTAATGGGGACAGAAAGGGTAAACTCATTTGCATGTGTGCACAAACTTCATGCCCCCTGTATAAGTCCCAGTCAAAAAATATCTGGACAAGCCCCTGATCAGTTCCTACAGGCATGAGAAACCTGGAACAGTCATGGAATATGATATACCAATTTTCCGGAGAATAAATAAAACCATACAATTTTGGTAGTTATTTTTAATAGTATATGTATGGTTCAATTAAGATTCAGCTGAGACAAATCTATAGGCTATTGGCTAAAAAAATAATGTAATGATCGGGCAGATTGGTCACATCACTTGACATAATGTTGTTTTCTGCATGGTAAATGTCAGACTGCGACCTGAGCTGCAGCTGGTTCTTTAACAAGAATTAAATTCTCTAATGCCATGAAAATGTAGATTTACCATTGTCTGGCTTCAGACAAGTAGAAGGCTCACTATCACTATCCTGACTAGTGTTCATTTCTTGAACAAACAATATGACAAGAAATTTGTTAGAGACCTCTATTTCATGACAAATAAAAGACATTGAGTAGCATTAAATATATCGATATATAAAAAAATAACTCTCAATACACGTTTTGTTTTCATTAACGGGACAAGCAGGACTAAAATGTAAGAGGGCTTTCCAACACTGGCAAAAATGAAGCCTGATTCATATAGGGCCTATTAAAGGTGTTTATTCCATCTGTTTTCCATAAGGGGAGTTTGCACACTGTCTAACTCCCTCAAACCTGTCTAGTCTCCATCCTAATCACCTGGTAACCATAGCAATAACTCAGCTTGTCATCTTTTTAATGAGTCCATCTAGTGTGTCGCCCAGAGCTGCTCATGTCTAATTACAGTACAGAGAGATATTGGCTGTGATGGACAACATCATGTTTAAGAAAATCTGTCTTTTATAGAGGTGTTCCTGAACACAATAATTTTTTTTTTAAAACATGGATTACTGCTAAACTCAGGTTTATGCACAATGTTAAACATGAAACAGGAAGCTATTTCTTTGTCAGCAGGTACTTTTCCACGTGAAACATTTAAATCTGAAAGCATACACGGAGAGCTGAAGTTGAGAAAATGTATTCATTTAGATTAAGCTACATTTTTTGCTGTGGGCTATGGCTGTATTTCTCCTGTATGCCTTATAACTTCATATATGTATGGTTGACGGCCATTTTCCCCTGATGTCATGCTAAGGGTAGGAAGCTCAAATTTGATTTCACAAACGCAGTGGCAGAGTGTTGGGGAGAGGGTGGAGGGAGTGGTTTGAGAAAAGCCCCACAAGGAACAACACATTCCATCACCTCCCCGCCATGTTTACCAGTTTGCAGCTTCCTGTTTGGTGCTGGCGAGACTGCTCCGTATGGATGTTGACTATGGGGACTTCATTGAACAACACTATTTGTACAAGACAAGACTAAAGACCTGCAATACTATTAAATGTGTTTGATTTTGAAAGAGAGACAAAAACAGCTCGGATTGAGTTTGACCATCTTACACCATATGACCAAGATCACTGAGGTGCACCCAAACCGTGGTGAAACTCTAATGATTTCATCTGACTTTGGAAATGTGTCTGTGACTTTGAAATCGCTTTGTGTGAAAGTGTAAAAAAATAAATAAAATACTTTCCCAAAACTGTATTAGACTAGGTTTAACTAGAAGTCCCCCTAGATCCCAGTTCCCATGTTCCTGCAGCTCTTAAGGAGGACTTTGATTTTGAAATAGTCAGTTATGGGTTTCGTTTGGAACTAACTTTTCCACTACTGTGGCTGTGGGACAATGTAAACAGGAAGCGGATCAAACATTTGATGTTTAATTTATTATGTTATATTTGTTGAGAGCTACATTACCAGCTTCAGATATGAAAGCCGAATCATGTATTCAGCCTCTGACATTCCTTCATGTTTAATTATGTATTTGCATACTTTTATATCTGAAGCTGCAACTGAACTAATGGACTCTATCGTGGAGAGTAGAATTTTCAAGAATCTGCCAAACTGAATGCAGGGGCAAAAAAAAAAAAACCTGATAGTTTTCTTTTGAATACTATATCTCAGGGTTCATCAGGGTGACAGCACAGCATGCATGGCTGACATTAGACACACTGCATAACATCCAAGATGGCAGCATCAGGACTCCGACTGATAACACAGCAGCGTTTTAAAGAGCTGACAGCGATGATTTGGTATCAGTGGGAACAGTGGGATGAAAGGAATGACAACATGAATCCTTTTTACCAGGGTTCTACCCCATCTCTTCTTTCCCCAAGTCCTTTGGCTGTGTACCCCTCGTTCATATATTATAGATTGATAATTATTCCACGTCTGGCCTCCAGCTTTAAAACTTTGTCAGATATTTTATCCAATTGACTTTGAATTTGCAGACACTAAAAAAAAAAGAAGAATCACTCTGTATTTTATGAGTGCAAACCCATTAGTCACCCAGCACTGTACAAATGCAATTAAGGTAATTTGGACATAATGAATGTCCAATATCAATTCATAGTCCTGGCATTTATCATCAGCTGTAAAAGGCATTTATCTGCCGCTAAGATGTTCCAACTGCTACTGATAAAAGTTGTTTACGTGTTAGACCTTTTTTTTTTTTTTTTTTACAGAGAATCCACAGCTGTTGCTTTTAACTGTTGGAACTAGTTAGGGACAAATTTCCTTATATAAATGTAGTCCCAGAAGAAGTTAGTTCCCAGCCTGTGACAGCAATGGAAAAGTTTTCAATGAATCTGTCGGAATAAACCTCCATTATTTTCCCATTTATATTTCATTTCTATCGCCCGGGTGCCTTCTGAGCCAAAGCTGCGGCCGCTCGCAAGTATCTCAATTTCAATCGCTTGTCTCTTTATTGCAAAACCCTTCCACCATGACACACTGCCATTCTTCATGCAAATCTCAAATTGACTTCTTGTAAAATGTGCGCTGCAATTATTGTGCATCAAAAAAGGTCTTTATTGAGTTTTGGAGACTAAATTAACGTCACATGAGGAAAATCATCACTTAAAGTCATCATTTAAACTGAAATATAGGCTCGACCACCCGCGCTGCTTTGACTGTACTGCAGCTCCTACTTTGATGGGATACGATCTCATTTGAGGGCCTTGACCCTGGATGATAGACATGCACAACTGATGAGAACACATTTATATGAACCAAATATTGAAATGGGCTTATCCGGCAATCAGCCGCTTCACAAACACAAACAGTCAGAGGAGGTTAAACTCAGGTCGTGGACTTCATTTGACACATAAAGCCCTGTAATCTTAAGCTATGGTGGCAGAGAAAATGTGTCATTATACACTGCAGTGAAAAGCATATCATCACCAGTTTTCATAAAATGATGCAAGCTTAGTAGTGGTTTAAATACACATTTAAAAAGACATCTATATTGTCCTTAAATCCGACAGGAAGCAATAATACTCAACTTAAATACCCCAATTTGACACGCACCAAAATCAGTCTTATTTCCGAATAGGATCAGAACGCCAAATGCACATCTCAGTTACGTAATGAATTCATAGTTTCTTTCTCTCTTCTACTTAAAGAAAACATAGCTAACCCCCTGTTACGGCGCTGGCTGTATGTGTGTGTGTGTGTGAGAGGATCTCTGATGCTGCTGCAGGTGGTGATCGGTGTTTGGTTAGAGGAGCTGATCAGGTGGAGGGAGGACGCCTGCATCATTGGTCCAGAGTCTGGTCGCAAACCTTGAAGTCTGCTGTGATCCACATCAAGAGCGGCGTTGTGTTCAACTGACAGCAGAAGTAGTTTGTTTATCCCTCGGCCTCCAAACTTCTTTTCTATTTCGATTGTTGTACAAATAGTTGTTGAGTTCGGTAGTTCTGAATTTTGTCTTTGTTGAGCAGTTCATTCGTTTGAGAAGCAGTTTACTGCCATTCTCTTTTGGGCTCACTTTTTCTCCTGTTTTTGTTTTTGTTTTTAATTTAGGTTTAGAGATTTTCTTTGGTGTGGTTTGATGTACTAAAGAGATTATTTAGTTTGTGTGTTGTTTGGTTTTCTGTTCATCGTGCTTCGTTTAGGAGATTGAATTTGTGTTGTTAAATAAATCCTTCTTTAAACCACAGGAAATCAGTCTTGCCTTTGGTTTGGGGACCGGGGGAATCAAGAGAAAAATGTGCAAACAACATGTTGCTTTGTCTTTCTGAGGATGATTTGTTGTTTATTTGTATGGAGTCAGGACAGTGACGGCTAAATTGGCATCGGAAATAGCATTTGGCATTTAAAATACCTGAACAAAAAGACTGGAATTGAAACACTTGTATTGTAAACATTTGTATTGGCGCTGAAATAAGTTTCAATGAAGAAGAAAGAACAGGCATTAAAAAAACATTTCATTTTATTTTGATAGCTTTTACTCCCTCCACGGTTAACATTTTCAGATACTCTATTTATGTAATTGTTTGCTGCTCTTTTATGCAGATATCGCTTTAAAGAGATACCAATAAATCATTATGAGAATACTGTCATTATACCCAGATTGCGTTCCTCCTACTTTTTTTAAATAAATTTCACTACCCAGATCAGTGGTCAGTGTGTGTGCTTTAAAGTTATTAAAGCTATTTACAAATGAAGAAAGACGACTTCATTAATTCAGTAACAACCTTAAAATGAGTGGAGACTTATACAGGTTTCAAATTAGAACCTGCATGTGTCTGCAGTATTTTTTGGAGCACTATTGTGCGTGTGAACTGGATGTACAAATAGCATAACTGTAGCATTTTGTTCAGAAGAGAGCATGGGAAAAATATGTTGGTAGATTTTTTTTTTTTCCAGAGCTTAGCTACTAGTGAGATTTTCTATATTAATGTGAACTGACTGTGACACTGACTTTCTCATGCATCTTTGACACCAGCATTTTGCAGCTAATTTGTGACATTAAACGAGCCAACACATCATTAAACATTAAATGTTATTTAACAGCTTGTTGGCCTTGTTTCACTTATACATACATCTCTTTGCCTCAAACATAGAAGCAGAAATAAAGACTTTTTTTTTTCTCCTCAGAGTCTGTTGAAGATTTTGCTGTCCGTGACATTTGCTGTAAGCTCAGTCTCCGTCCTCAGATATAGCCTATTGATTATCTATCAGCCTTGAGCCAAAACAAACCGTGCGTTTAAACGTGGCGAAATTGCTCTGTAGAATTTTCATTTCAGGCGGATAAGAGCCCATCAGGCCCAAACATAAAGTTCATGGCTGAGTGATTCCTCCGTTGCCTTTACTGTAAACTGTGTGCGGGGTTTGATGAGGTGGAAAAAGACATCATTTGTTTTTGCTTTTGTCACAATTAAGTATTGACAATAAAGTCTTGCATGGAGTTTCTAATCAAGAGCAACAACTCATGAGCCCTAACCCTTGTGCTATACGTTCATTATTTTCTCTTTAGCAAATTAAAAGTAATTCAAAGATCTGAGTCAAAGTAAATGGAAGTGTTTACATTTAGGCTACAGAAGTAAAGTAAGTGGGATATTATGCACAAGAAAGCGTCCACCAGTGATCCCATTGGTGTTTTTGCTTGTTGTAATATCGTTCATTTGGAACGCTGAATGCTGAAAACACTGAACTACATCGGTTTTTGTAGAACATGGGCATTGCCGTCATTGATTCACCCCCCCTTTTCCCCAAAGAACAGCGTTTGTGGATACAGGACATAATGTTCCTAAAATGTTTTCATGTTATGTAACTCTTACTTTAGTTGCTAGGTTTTTATTGTGTTATGTGTGTGTGTTTAATAAATAAAAAAGAACTTGGAAAGTGGATGATTTTGTCTTGATCTGATTTCCCTGTGTAACACTTGAAATCAAGTGTAGTCTGAGCTAAGGTGGCCATGTGCCACAGTAAGTCCTTAAATGATTCATGTGACTTTAAATTACATGGTTACTATATATTTCAATGTGATTTTGCATCGGGTTTCCTGTGTCTAGGCAGTCATGCAAACATCTGTTGGCTTTGTTCCCGGCACATCTGGTTCCTCTTTGTTACTGGCTGTGTCTCTCTCTTGTCCTATAAATGGCTTAATGTGCACAACGTGACACAATGTCAGGATATTTCTAGTAGAGCATCAATGGGGTTTGATGGCAGAAAAAGTCTCAAAGATCTGAAACACCATGTCTCAGTGTCTGTCTCCCACAATCAAAGAGCCAGCCTTTCTTTGTAGAGCCGCCATTTGCTCTGATGTTCTATAATGATACAAGAAGTACTCCATCATGGAAGAGGCTGAGGCAACAGTGTCTCCACACACAGCAGCAGAAAATAGACTAGCATCAGATATAGTAATAGAGTGGCATGCTCTGCGTAAGACCAATGGAACCCACAACTGATTGTTTTAATTCAGCCGTGGATATACCTACACCTCCACATTCATTTTAAAACAGCAGGTTCATGGCCTTTTTTTCTGAGGGATGTAGGACAACATGAGCTTTAGTTGAAGTCCACGACGCAATATCTGACACACAACACATCAGTTATGATGTTAAACAATGTAAGAATATGTGCAGAGGTTCTTTTTCTAGTGTTGGTGCTCTGAAAGCATATCTGCAAAAGGCAGAATTGATGGTAGACTAGATATGATTCTCATACAAATTATAAAATAACCCAGAATAATAATTTAAATGAAATTGTGATAATAAGAAGGTAACTAACTACAAGCTTACAAAACCAAGAAAAATACCAGTATAGAGAAATATTAAATCCAAGTATTGGCACAGATCCTCATATTTAAATATGAAATAGTCTTTAAGGTGCTGATAGTGTGCATAAGATTTTCAGTCTTAAAAACTAGGGGTTGAGAAAAAGCCATAAAGAATAGGTACAGATTTTTTGACATCCACCTAGATGCATTTGTTACAAGACATATTCAGTTGGGCTGCTTTAATTTTTCCATAGTGACCTATACTCCAATGTCAGACATAAAGGCGAAATTCAAGAGTCCTCTTTTTGATCAAGCTAAAAGTGCTTCCACACTTCTTTCTGTGTTGGTACCAAAGACTGTAATTGGACATGAATGCAAAATGTAGGATTGCCAGACACGGACTCATTTGTAAGATAACGTGGCAAAACTCAATGACATATTACAGCATGTTACCATACCATTTCATGGAAAATGTTATGTAGTCATGTATATATCAGGACTGGAAAGAAACCTTGATATTCACAGGCTGCTGTTGCCTCAGTAGTTAAGGACACTCTTTTGCTCAGAGAAAGGCCTTTGGATTTTGCTCCTACTTATCTCAATGTAATGAAATGAATCACTCCACAACCAAGAAAAATTACCACAGTAACCAATTCTCTTTAAGCTAAAATACTGCATACAAGAAATGTATAGAAAACTGCCATAGAAAATTAAGACCTAACATTGCAAAAGGCTGATTCATCCATTTCATAGCACCAGTATACCAAAGAGAACCTCACCATTTATGCTCCCAAAACTGTAAAGGTTTAGGTTTGCTACACTTGTTCTGCCATTGTGAGACTGAACTTCTCTAACCTCCTCAGAATAAGTGGGAAATCTTCCATGTAAAATCCTGTGAACTGTATAAAGTAGGATTTGACTTGCTCTATCCTCAACTCACAACCTTAGTAGCTCTCTTTGGAGACATTGGACTCTCATGATCCGGCCAAAGCACAACACTAGCTGGATTGTTTACTTAGCTTAATGCATTCATCCTATAAGACAGATAGCAACAACCCTCCAGGGCAATGCAATGAAGGAGCAACTTATGCATATGAGGCGCCTACAAATTGACAGTGTATTGATGGGCAATGACACATCACCAATTATGATGGATGGGTTTGGTGTTTGGCGCCATCAGGATCCATTACAGCCAGAACAACTTAATCATATCCTTTAATGAGATCTAAATGTTGCATGCATTTAAATTCAGTCCCTCCAGCAGCTGAGGCTTTTGGTGGCAGCGTGTCCCTCTTGGAGTACAAAATGAGGCCATACTGGGTGTAAAGTTAGAGTACACAAAGCACAGTACTGCGCCCATTTGAGTGTTACCTTATTACAATGCTAACTGACTCCCCCTTGAAGATGTGTTGGGTCTAAGCTCCGTTGTTAACCCCAATTACATCCCACAACTGACAGAGGTCCCATTCACATGCAAACACTAATCCCCTTCACAGTCCATTGGTTTATGACAAGAGCTGTGTTAATTACATGTAAAGCCTGCAATTGTGCGTGTAGAAAACATGAAAGTGCTTGAATTGTGTACAATAACTCCATTACTTTATCCGGTGAAGGGGAAATGATTATTTGACAAGCTGATGTTCCAGGAAATAAAGACCAAAGTAGCACTCTTATTGAATTTTGAAATGGTCTTAAAGTGCAACTGAAAAAGTGAGGTATGAGATGGGTCTTTGCACTGACACCAAAATGCCATAAAGCCACACACACTGCTTAACTATTATTATCTATTCATGACACCCTCACACACTTGGACGGCTACATTTGCGTTGGAAATAGGACACATCAGTCCCAATGTGCAAACGAGGTCAAAAATATGAGGTTGGTCCTCTTCAAGAGTTCTGCGAAAAGGCCATGCAGACATCTTCAGACACACTTCACTGTCATTGTGTTGTAGGATCAGAACCCCACAGCATTCGCTTCAATGAATTACAATAAGTCAACCGAGCCTAAAAGGCTGCAGGAGTGCTTTCAGCGCTTCTATCATCTGTCCATGTTAAATATCTGCACGGCAAATATTGCTTCTGTCTATGTCTATGAATTCCAGATGCAAAAATGTCTGTAAAATACATCCAGAAAATTGTGTATATAATTAAGTTGTTTTTTTTCATTGGAAGTTTTAACAAGTCATCCCAATTATATTCCTAAAAATGTTTCAATATTTGGATTTCTTTAATTAAAATGGCTACTTATATTACCTTTTAACTCAACAAAAGAGAACTAAATCAAAAGTTTGGGATAATACTGATGGACAATTTTCATAGCAACCTCTGCCATGAGTGTGCGAATGGGTGTGAATTGGTAGGTGTGACCTACGGTGTAAAAAGCGATTTACAAGCTCAAGTTCATTTACTGTATAGGTTTAAAACCCAAAAATCTAATTTGTGCTTCAGGATATCCTCATTATAATAACCCTATAGTTTATCAGTATGTCTCTACTAGGTTTGTATGGAGTCCCTGAAATTCCAAAATTGTAAATAAAAAGTTAAAGTAAAAAAAAAAAATACAATCTTCTGGACACAAGTTAGTATCCTGTGCTCACAAGATAATTATATTGTGCACACAAAATACCACTTTTTACTTTTTGGGACTTAAGGGACTCAGGAGATTCCCCCAGCTGTTGCCTGTCAAATAAAAAAAAAAATGCATGAAAAGGAGATTAAGTCTAAGTCATGTATTTATAAAAATTATTGGTTTAATAATTCAATTCATTCATTTCAGTAAATTAATAATACAGGGAATCAATATTGTTTGGTTCCTAATAAATGGAATCCAAGTAAACAGTTAGTCGTTGGTCATGAAAGTGTCAAATAAGACTGATGAGGAGGAAACGCAATAAATCAGAGAACAGAGAACATTTTTCACGCTCATAAGCAGTCGTAAAGACATTTTCAGGAATCATTTTTGTAAAGCTGTGTTGTCGAAAGTGAAACAGCTTATAACTAAAACCACCCGATGTCCCTGACGCCCAGCCACCACCATTAGAGTGTGTCGCCCCCACAACCACCACACGGCCTGCTCTGACCTCCACCTCAACGGGAAGGAAGTGTGGACAACAGGAACGCAAAATACAAAGGAGAAATCTTTCCTGCATCTTATGCCATCTCCCCCTATCCCATTTTCTAGACAATGAGTATGGTCTTTTACCTGTTCTTTTGTTAAGCGCCTCGAGATAACACTTATTAATTGGGGCTAAACAAATAATGATTGATTGATTGATTGATTATAACCTCTGACCCTCAACACCTTTGAGGCCATATCTGGTCATGAAGGTTGCCCTATGTGCAAAATGTCCTTGGGTTTATACAATAACCTGTCAATGCAAATCCATTTTCTTTATGTTTGTGATTGAACTTGCTCACATTCGATGTTCTTGGCTACTAAATTTTTTTTTTTTTTAAATGGTGATGAGTCCATCCACAGCTTCCTGAACGGAAAAGGAAACATAAATATACAGAAGCAAAAAGCAATGTTCTGGCTACAAGATGGACATTTTCACACATATACATTTCCGTTTGGAGAGTTAAGGCGCTAAACTCGTTCAAGGTTACGGCAAAATTGTTGTCATGGTCAGAAAAATTGACACTGGGTGGAATGAGAAAGCTGTAAATGAAGAGCACTCTACCATATCAAAGTCTAAGAAGACCCACTCACTCCACCTTGGCTTTCTCTTTAACTTAATAAATGAAGGTGGTGTTTGTATTATGCGAACAAAGTTTTATATTTTTTATACTTTAAATGTAATGTACACCTTAATAAATACATGAAGCAGTATCTGTTAAAAGCTGCCACTCATGTTTGTCCCAAATCCAATGTGCCAAACTTCTTTTGATGCTCTTTCTGAACCATGAATAATAATAAGCTTTTCTCATTTTGTATTTCTCCTTTAAATGTTGACCTTTGCCGGCTGGCACACGATAAAAGAGCAACCAATAACGCAAGGATGGAAACAGACAAGAGTAGAAAAGGGCGTGATGAACAAGCGTGAAAATGAATCTGCACCTTTGACGAGCCCTAATTGATTTGGCAGTTTCATTTTTTTTTTTTTTGTGTGTCCTGGCAGGCTTATCCATTTCCAGAGAGACAAAAAGGTGAAATGGCAGGGCTGGAAATGAGGGACAGAGGCAAAGGCAGTCCCTGTAGACTACTGAGTGAAAACGAGGGACACTGAGTGAAATGTCAATTCAAGGCGACGCCTAGCAGAATGACAAAGTGCTTACTATTCGCAACGGGAATGCCTAATGAGAGCCGAGGGGTGACATTTGGCGAAACGCTGAATTGTGACATCTTTAGTCCAGTTTTTAAAGCTCAACTTGGCTATTTTGTACTTTGACAGCTCTGACTGACAACTGTTTGAAAAATCTTTAACTGAAATGCCCAGAACCCCCCGCAAGATGACATCAGCAAGTGGTCTGTCTAGTTTGATCAGGGTAGTGTCACTCTCACTAGTCAAAGGAGGCTCTAAAACATTTTAAATTTATCTGTGTTTGTGGACGGATTTTACCATCAGTGACAACACAGCAAATAGCATTGAATTTGGATGGTGAACCGTAGGCAGGACACATTTACATCAATGCTTTGCCAAATACAGCTATGCATCACTCCTTCTGACTCTGTGTAAGAAAATCCAACCAGCTCTTTCTTGTTCTCTTTCGATGCTCCAGCAATCTCATCTGAACATAAAAACTACTAAGATCACTTAAGATTTTCAACCCACTCATTGATTATCTTAGTCCAATATGGTCCAAACACATTGAGGTGAACAGCAGAGCTTCCTAATGAGTTAACTCAAAAAAAAAGACTCTTGAAACAGATTTGAAGCATATCCCTTCAGACAAGAGTCAGTGTTCAAAGCGCTACAGATGGCTGTAGTCTGCTGCCTACAGTAATGATTTGAGACTGTTAAAATAAGAGCCACAGGGATGGTACAATAATGGGAGCAGCACAAGAAAGTAAGTCTTAACAACAACTAGATCACAATAACAAATGCAGCCGCACTAGTGAGTGCTATATCAGGTTGAACGACAATTAACAGCTAATGTATCAGTGAGGAAGAAGTGTAGAGAAAGTGTGGTCGTCACTACTTTTATAGTGGACAGGAAGGCTTCTTATCTTAAACTGTGTAAAACATGGAGGTTGTCTTAGTGATGTCTTAGTATGTATTTTCATATATTAATTTATCTCTGTAATTGTTTGGATATATACAGAAAACATCTTCTTTCTAGCCTTTTAGAAGTATAGCCAAATAGAAAGGAATTTGCGGGGCTGTACCTGCAAACAGAATATAAGCAAGACTGTTAACGTACAAACTCTGTCAGTCAGTCATTCATCCTATGTCTCGTCTGACCATGGCCAAATAAATCTAAGATAATCCACAGTCTGTTTCACGATTTCATCATTGAACATATACAGAAGAAACACCCCCACCTAATTGTGGCGTCACCCATTGGTTTTTAAGGAGACATTTTGAAGTTGAACAATGGTGGTTGCCGTACTGGAAATTATGCTTTCTCCTAACTTTTGATCAATCCAGTCACAGCCTGAAGCCTCCTGACAAACAGCTACAATGTGCCAACCTGTCGGCATTGGACCTATTTGGACACACATGGGTTAATGTTACTGAAAAAAAAACACATACATACAAACAAGACAATGGCAACCTCACAAGCACAGATGAGGTGGCAAATAAAAGCTCACTCCATCTGGAGGAACACCAAACTGTGGCATTGAGAGTTGAAATAATGGATTAATCTGTACAACAAGGTTCCAAATAACCTTCGCACAAGTGGCCTATTTAAGCTCATGCAAAGATTCACATAAATCTAGTGAAA
Source organism: Labrus bergylta (assembly GCF_963930695.1). Classification (NCBI taxonomy): domain Eukaryota; kingdom Metazoa; phylum Chordata; class Actinopteri; order Labriformes; family Labridae; genus Labrus; species Labrus bergylta. The sequence continues at coordinate 14,776,259 of NC_089214.1, forward strand.
TGAGCACAATTAGGACACAGCATTTACAAAAAAAAATCTTCCCATCTGTGATTTCATTCACTGCACGATCCGAAGAGTTTTTAATTCACGTTGCTTGAGACAGCTTGCAAACATGCTGCTGGATCTGCGTGCTTGTGGTCTATTAGCAGGCAGTCTAAGCACAATGGAGCATGAATGCTGTTCTAGACGCACAGTCCGATGTTTCATCATCATGCCCAACTGCTTAAAAAATGTTTTTTTTTAACATGACCTCTTGAGAGGTGAGGTGAACTATGCTATTTAAAAAGTAACTTGCTTGAGTTACTAGAGGAGTTGGCCAAATATTCACCTATCAGCTGAAACTAGAGCAAATGAGAGAAAAATCTTGGAAAATAGAAGTAAGACCTGGAGTTCCTGTTGAGGTCTCAGGTTAGTCAGAGTCAGGCTTAACATAAAAACGCACACACTCTGCACACATGGGTTAATTTGTTTGCTGGAGACTCCTGTGCAGTTCACACGCAGTTTTAAAACCATTAAGATGCTTTCAGAACAAAAGCAAATGATATGTCAACAATGAGAATTAAAAACCAAGTTTGAATGCAGGATCATTTATTTTTGTTCTTTCACATTGCGTACATTCATCCAAACACATATTGATTCCTTTCAGATTCTTGGTACGTCTGCAAAAAACTGCTATCACGAAGCTTTTTGAATGTTATTTTTTGTTTTATTTTGAAGGAGCTCGGAACAACCATATTTAATGCATTTTCAGGATGTCAGGAGAATTTCAACACTGATGGGCTTTCACGACACAGCGTCATGAAAATGTCTCACTTGAGTTAGAAATATTCAACTAGCCCAGTGTGAATTTGTGTCTAGTTGTGTATTCTGACACTCGTGGGCAACCATTCATAGGTAGTGTGCCTCCTGGGTCTTGTAGCATTACCTATAGCCAGTTCCCTGATATTAAATATGCAGTCTGACAGTCACTGGAGAGCAGGCAGAATGAAAATACCTGGAACATTTTTAGCATATTTTGTTTCGTTTAAACAGCAGTCTGAACCTTTTACCACACGCTCACATCTTATATTACCTTACAGCTCGACAACTTTAACTGCATGATGCCGTGTCAACACCCTGAAGGGGGAAATATTTCACTATTGATCACTTTAAACTGCAGTATGCAGCACACAGCATGCTTATGTTTACCAAGCAGGCAAATGTGTGGCGCTTCATAGCAAATGGATTCCAAAGGGAGGAAAGAGGCAAAGCATCTATCATTCTCCACAAAAACTGAAAATATCTGCCTCTAAGGTAGCTTCGTGTGTCGTATTTTTCTGCTCCGCTCCAAAAATGTGTTCTTTCATTACCTGCTGCTCTCTGAGGAGGTTTCCTGGCAGTTGTCATTTCGAACAATGTGAGTTTATACAGACAGGGCTTTCATTTTACTGTGTCCTATTTCTATAATGTGGAGTGTCATGCATTACTAAATGGTGTTTGGTATATACAGGATCTGTGGCCGGCGGCTAAGCTGGACATGTTTCACTGTGTTCATCTTTTGCTACTGTTTTTCTTGACAGAAGATGGATTTTTATCCACTAAATATTGACAAAAAGACAATGTGATTTAGTATAACTTCTCAGTTAAGTACTCCCTTTTATCTGGAGAAACTAATTTGATTCAATACACAGATCTATAGATGAGAATTTGAAGTCCATCCATCCATCCATCCATAATTATCTATAACGCTTTTTCTGTTCGGGGTCGCAGGGGGGCTGGAGCCAATCCAAGCCGTTATTGGGCAAGAGGCGGAGACTCTGTTAGACAGCCAATCACAGGGCTGACATATAGAGACAGACAACAAGCCACACTCACATTCACACCAATGGGAAATTTTAGAGTCACCATTTAACCTAACGAGCTTGTCTTTGGACTGTGGGAGGAAACCGGAGTACCCGGAGAGAAACCTTGCATGGACAGGGAGAACATGCAGAGTCCACACAGAAAGACTCCTGTCCGACGGGAATTCAAACCAGGAACTCTCTCGCTGTGAGGCAACAACGCGAACTACTACACCACCACTATCCAACACTATATTTTATTCTCTAGTAGTTTTAGAGTTGTCTTGACACAGCCCTCAAACCAGGCCTGGTGATTAAATTACCAATAAAAGTTTGCGTTAAAAATAATAATGTTGCTTTGATGCTTGATTTGCACAGTTTATCCACATCTACCCGAGTCTGCAGTCCTGTTTGATTGTTTATTTTGTTGTCAAGCAATCTCTCCTGCAAATGCATCTAAATGCAAACGCATGTTACTCTGGATTACATTTTGGACTTTTTGGTTTTCATTTGGTTCCACTACAAACCTTGACATGTCCAGTTTTATGCAACGTCACGTGTGAATCAAGTTTTAATCCTAGAATTCATGGGGTCATGCTAATCCTGTTAACTGCTGCATTACATGCCTGGATGGATGGTACATTCAGGGGCGCCGTAAGGGGGAAAAATAATATTTGTTATAATATATGTTTAATGTATAGCCTTAAGAGAAGACTGTCTTCACAGTGTGCTCATAATAATTGTCATTTTATTTCATTTTTCTTCTGCAAAAAAGTAACTGGTGGCGCCCCTTAGACACTGAATGTAGTCAGAACCTAGTTGAAGTCACTCCCCCGCCCCCCCCCCCTTGTCTCTTGCCAGTAGATTAAAATCCACCGACTTTGAGTTGCCAGTCAGAGGGAAAGGGGACAAGGAAAGCAGCAACAGCAGTTCATGCGCTCTCTAAGATGTGTGAAGTGTGAGCTTGTAAGATCTACAGCAGATGTTTCCAAAATCTGAGACGTGATTCCTCAGAGTGGTGTGTGAGAAAGTTGACGGTGGGCGTGGAGGGAGAGACCTGAGGCAAAGATACTTGTTGAGATGAAAAGGACATGTGTACGCAGCTTGCTTTAAGATAAAAAAAAAAAAGATTTTCTTTTTTGTGGGCCAGCTGATTGGTGAGTTTTTCAAGCATTGGCTATTTCTACCAGCTCATAGAATACTGGATATTCACTTTAGAGGCGTTGTTTTTCATCTGTAACAATATACTCTACATCCTGACGGTACCGAATGACATAGTTCTCTGTCTACCCACCTGTTTGCCTACCTGTCTGCTTTTCTACTAAAGGCACATGAGCTTCCACAAGCTAAAAGCTAGCATGCTAGTACCACAAGAATGGCCAAGAGGGTGGCTGGATATGGAGATGATGCATTTGCCTGAATCCCAAATCCACATTCACGAGCTCCAAGTCGTGTTCCTGGTAGGCTTGTGAGTGCTAAATGCTGTACAACCTGTGAAACCTAGATGTAGCCAGAGCGAGCATGGACGTGACAGAAAAATGCAAATAAATCGCCTAGTTCATAACTCTTTTATGGTTTTATATAGCACTTGCATTTTGCTGTCAAGTATTAACAAAGTATTCATATTCAATGCTTATTCTGAATTTTGAAAGTTAGCCTTACAGTATCAACACCGTAAAGAAAATGTAAAGAAAGATATAAAAACATACTGGAGGTGGGCTTTTTCTCTTATAAACGGACACATCCTGGTTCCTGGATCCCATGATTGTGTGCCCCATTACTCATTTTTTACGAGTCTCAAGCCCTCTCACCGCTTCTCAAGCCCTTTCACCGCTTCTCAAGCCCTTGGGTACTTATGCGTTCACGCACTGCACACCTGATGCCATCAAAGTCGGTGAGGGTTCAGTGCTTAGGCCTTAGGGTGGACGTTGAGACTGGGCATTTGTTCCTCTCCTCTATCAACTCGTACACCAGTAGTAGGGAGTCTTTGTCAATAAGTTCTGTTGGGGAGTAGTTTAGCAAGTGTTTGGTTGCTTACTTTCTCAAATTAGCTTGCTCTTGCTAGTCATCTTTTTTTGCTAAGTTGCCTATGCTAACTTTAAGCTCCTTAACACCTAATTACATAAGTTTGCATTAAAAATCAGACTTTTATTTCACTAAAGCTTCCTGAGGATTACATACTCAAAGCATTTGCAAATAAACGTGCATTAGTCTGCTTAGACGTTCTTGGATAAAGGATGCACGCTCCTAACAATTCTAACCCATGCATGTCATCTTGTTTTTATGTTTTTTTTTACAACTAATCGTTTTTAGCAGACGCTTTTGTTCAAAGCAACTTACATCAGAGAGTAAATACAACACGAGCAAGGATCAAGAGAGAAAAGGTCAGTTAGTGCAAATTAAGCGTCGTTATGCTCAGAACTGGATCAAATGTATGCACACTGAGTGAGAACGCATTGCCTGTTTACATTTTAACTGCTTTTTGTTTGAGGAAAATGTTCCCTTTTGCAAAAGTGTTGGTTGGAAATTGTTATATTGCGAAAACTAAGAAATAAATGGGTGCGCTGAAATACTATAGCGTGCCTCATGTACACAGGCTGCTGACCTTGTCGCAGTCGCTGAGGGCTTGAATCCAACCTCAGCCCCTTGCTGCATGTCATCCCACACTCTCTCTCCTAAAATGTCCTGTCTCTCTTCAGCTGACCTATCCAACCAAGGCAAAAAGGCCCAAAAAATAACCTAACATCTTTTTTTTTTACAATGAATTGAGCGTCCCTAAGTTTCTGTTTTGTGAAGCTATTGCATTGTGATAATAACTGTAATGTGGTACATATGAAGTAAATGAAATAGTTTTTGGATGAATGATCAAAACAAACATATCTAATGCTCAAAATGATTTGAGTGTTGTTTTTTCACTGACCCCACTGTAACTATCAAGTTATCATTTTACTTTTTTTTTTTTTATCCATCCATTGTCTATCCCGCTTTCTACATTCACCCCTGGAGCTGATCCCAGCTGTCATTGGGTGAGAGGCGGGGTACACCCTGGACTCTTCACCAGTCAATCACAGGTCGGACATATAGAGACCAACAACCATTCACACTCCCGTTCACACCTACGGGCATCACCATTTAACCTTTGTAATTCAATCCAGAGAGCTGCATGCATAGTCTCACAGCATTAACAAATAGTAGGTTTTCCTTTATCTACCACAGTTTTGTAGAAACGGTCAGTTAGCACCATTAGTCATCAGAGTTGTGACTGTCAACTTTCTCTTTCATTTTGAGTAATAGCTCTAATTACGCAATGGCTATTACTTATGCCGAGTATAATAACAGTGTACGATATCATCTTTTAAGATGAGAATTAATTGGCACATCAATCATACATTCAGGAGTCCCAGTTTTTGTTACTTTTGTCGATTCCATGTCAGGAGTGTTAAAAGTCAGGATATTTAATCACAGGTATAATTATAATTCAAAACAGAGTGGATTTTATATAAACGATTAACACAGGGTGACAGGGAGTCATATTAATAATATCTTGACAAGCTTGGGAGCTATAGAGATCGAGATGTCGTGTCAGAGACCAGGAGAAACAGCGCTGTGTTTGTCTGTCGCAGTGGCTATGGATGCAACTACAACACAGGTGCTTCCAATTTGAGTTATTTAACAATTGCTGTGGTATATTAAGGCAAACCTTTTCCCTTTTCCTCCAGTGAGCCATAGCCAGGGAAGGTGTGTGCTGCATTATTGAGAGGTTGTGCTCCTGCAGCGCTTTGATTCTATAAGCAATAGACCTCTTTAGGCAGATAAAAAAAAGTTGAGAGAGACAGAGGGAGAGAAAGAGAGCGAGAGAGTCTCTTCAGAATACTTTGCCATGAATCCATATCGGCTTTGAAGTTCAGCTGCCTGACTTCAGAAGGTAATGAAATAGTTATCACAAAATTTCCCGAAAGTTAAAAGGGAGAAATGAAAGCGTGGACGGGGAGAAATTGCACTCAGATGTCACATTCCTATTATGAAACTGAAGAAACTAAAGCTTGATTCTTCATGCAAGAATTTACCTCCCTGGCTGACTTATATGAAGCTTATATTACGCCATTAAAACAATATTTGTAGAGCATTTTCATTAATCACAGATTGTCCTCGTTTACTGCCAGTATTCAAGCTTTCATTTAGTTCGGTTAGGGGATTAGTCTCCTGGGTCCGAGCCCACAAATCCTGTGCCCATCAACCTGACAGCAATCTATCAGTAAAGTTTAATTGCATGTTGCTCTTGGATAATGGATAGTGTTTCAATCCAAAGAGCAACCTTAGACAACTTTTTTCAACCTCCCCTCACGGCAAGCATTAGTGTCTTAATCAATTTTATGAGGGAAACGATCACAGCAGTCAGTGCAGACGTCTGAAGGGTGGGCGTCAGGGGAAGTAAATTAATTGTGATAAAAAAAAATTAACCATACTGCAGAAGTTTGCCGTTATGATGAGACAGGTTTGACTTTAATGATGTGATGGTGAAAGTATTGATTCATTGAAGTTAGTGCAATGGATTAAACGAGATTCCTCCCTTTGAATTTTAAAGACACTTCTTTTTTTTCTACGACAGCAGAACATCCATCTACAACTAGAGGCGAGTTCACATTAAAGAGTCGGTGAGAGTTTTCTTGTTCTCCAGAGGATGTCTCCATTTTTAAGGTATCTCTTTTATCGTCCCACTACTGCCTATGTTAGCAGTTTTGTAAGTTATTTATTTTAATAACTACCGGCCAGTTCAAATGGACATTTTTTGTGAATTTTCTTGGTCTCCAGAGGGAGATTCCTGGTGGCTCTAACCACACGGATTGAAAGTTTAGCCCCTAGCCATGTTAAACATAACTGGGTTGCGGGGGGCAACCCCCAAGTAATCAAAGATAATTAAGAAACACAAGGGGCGGGAGACCTGGCCAAAAAGAAGAAAAGATGGGAAGGTACCAAGCCAACAACATAATAGGCCATCGCTCCCGGCACGTCCCCCTAAAACTACCAAAGAAAACAGATGAACCTGAAGAAAACAAAAGAGCAAAGATAGCACGATAGGTGATCCCCAGCCCAAACTAATTATTGTCATTGTATAAAAGAACACAAAAAAATTTAGTTGGCAGCAATTCTGTACAGGTGCTTGCATGCCTGGGGAAAAAAATGGAAACTAAGATTGAGAAACAAAAAGAAAAAGGGGGACCAGAAGCTCCTCATCGCATTGCTGCCCAGAGTAAGTGTGCTCGAGTCTCTCCTACCTTGCTCGTCTAAATACTCACCATACTCCCTGAGCACAAATTGCACTCAGGTGTTCAGCAGTGGAAGGAGGAGGGGGAAGCAAGGAGAGAGATAACAGGTGTGCACCATGTAGAGGAAAAACAGGGAGAACAGGGCTGCACGTAACAGGGCATATGCCATAAAGTGAACTTAGTCGAAACACACCTATTGTGGTAACAGGGGGAAAAAAATAAACTGCAAAACTCAAGCTAAGAGTGCCATTAGTGTGCTCAGACACACCGCGAGCTTTGGGATTATGAAGGTGAGAGCTTTCAGATCTGCTTGTGTAATCAGGTAGTAAAGACCTTTTTTTTTTTAAAGCATATAAGCCCAAAAACAATACAAAGAGGTCCTGCATGGGTGCATGGAGTGCCAGGTCATCAAAGTGTAACTGCTTGGTTCAATCTCGGCCCAGCGGTGCTGTGTGCAAAAAGGTGGTAGGGGAATATAAATCAAAGCAGGCAGCCAGTTACGTGACTCATCTCAAAGTGCTACATTACCTGTGCCAATTATGCAACCTCTGTGACCCCATTTCCAACAAGTTCCAACATCTTACTTTGCACTGCCTGGTATGAATGAAATTCCACCTGGTTTGAACTTCCCCTCCCATGGGCAAGGCTACTTTCAAGGCCAGGAAAAATACAAAACTGTCAAGAGGGCTACTTGTGCTTTCTATTGTGGCGTGACCATGGAGGAAAAAAGTGCCCAGAGAAGTGATGCTCTCGTGAAAAAGTGTTAGCTCCTAGCCCAGGCATTGAGGCGTTTACTCATAGAACAGTGGTTACCTCTTGTTGCTAACTTCCCACACCCCAATCATCTTTGAAATTAACGAAGGATAACAGCCTTAACAGACAAATGCAATTTTGCTGACAAATCTGTTGAAATGCACTCCGGTCATGGCTGCTGCTGCTGTTCAGCATACCTAACACTGTTTTTTTGACACGGCAGATTCATTTTGATCAGGAGCCATCACATTCCCTCCTCTTATCTCAACAACACTGAACTTTTATCTCCCAGCTGTCCATCAGCAATAATGACTCAAAGGACATCTTCTCTGCTGTTTTGCATCTTCCAACTCTTAATTTCCCAAAAAAGGCAGGAAGGAGTTCTCCTTTGTATTCCTCGTGTTCGTTTTGTCCACACTTCCTCCCCGCTGAGCTGGAGGTCGGAGCAGGCCGTGCATGAATAAGGACAGCGGCGGTTGTGGGGACGACACAGTCCGATGGTGGAGGCTGGGCATCAGGGACATCAGGTGGCAGTGACCAATCGCCTTGCTGAAGGGTTGGGGGAGCTCTTTGCCCTTAAAAAAAAAGTGGGGTCTAAGTAGTTGGACATATTTTTTCTTTCCTCTAGCTCTTGTTTGGCACCTGAAGTTTCCCCTCACAACTTATTCAAAGAAGCAAACGTATTCTCAAGCTCTGCTGAGTCTCTCTTCTTCTTCATGTGGTTTGTTGTGTCTGCCTCTTCTTCTGTGTTCGATGTGTAACAACGGTTGGAAAACAGTTACAAGCATTACCGCCATCTGCATTGGGGAGTGGAAACTGCCATGTGTGACTGCTTTTATTCTCAATTCTTTTCCTCCTATGACTACGTACACTCGACCAGCCGTTAATGAAGTTTGCTATCTAACATGTTGTATGCTGACAGCTTAAAAAGCTCACAATTCAAATTTCACAACTGTATTTACCATGTAATTGACCTTTTAAAGCGCATACACAGGATTACACAAATAATTAAAGTGTTATCTGTATTTGAAAGCAGCATTTGGATGTTTGTGTGGCGAGTGCTGGCGTGGCTTTAAAATACATGTGGAAAATAATGAGGTAAATAGTGAGCTGTTGGAACTGCACTGCCTGTAGAACTCTTCAATTATGCAAATGAGCTTTTCTGAGGTATTAGACAATGTTGTGTACTTATGTTAAATACTTTCATATTTCCCATTATTCTTTTTTTATTTGGTGTTTTTTATTGGATACAACATTTGGCCTGTTCAGTCAATGGTTTTAATTAAATTAATCAGTGTGTATCTACTTAGCTAAAACACATTCATTTATTGGCTGCACTTCTCCTGAGCTGGAGTAGTCCTCTGCACCTTTTATTCTTACACAGTGGAATAGTACTGTGACTGACAACACTTTCTGGAGCTAATCAGGTTCCATGCACGGTGTTAATCAGTTAATTGAGAAATTGAGTTGACTTTGTGCTTTGCAGTTTTGTCATGAATGGGAGACAAACTTAGGCATAGAGACATTGGGACTCATTCACCACCCGTTCTTAAGAACCAATGTGTTCTTAACTTCTACTTACAAACTCTTTAAGAAGATTCGGAGATTCACCAATGTTTCCTCATGTATTTCTGTGTAACCATTACTCACACTTGCTAAAGTTTCTTCTTCATTAGGAGTACAGTGCTCCACCGACACCATTTTCAGCACTCGATCAGGCACCTCAACATCCTTATTCTGTGCTACCAGGATGTGTTTCTTTGTGTCTGGCGGGCCCTGCACTCATGCCCTTTTTTGGTCATGAGTGGGTGGTGACCTTAGTTGGTACTTAGTTGGCACAAATGAGACAAACATAGGTAAATCTTTCAAGCACCTGCAAAAGGTTAACTGCAAGAAATTGCAAGCTATGATACACATTATTTTGCAGAGAATCTCCAAATTTCTTTGCAAATTTGCCTCAACGCAAAGCCCAGGCAATACAAACACACTAGAACTAACAGCTGTTAGAGTAAAAATTCAGAGATCTGGTGGCATATGTGTAATCGTTGTCACAGACATATTTCCCTGTGATCATTGTAACAATAACTGTAGTCAGGTGAAGGCATCTTCAAGCAAGACATGCTGGTGAGCAGATGTTTTGGAGGAGAATATTACCCTTTGAGTTAACTGCCATTGTCCTGCCCACTGTGTTGTTGGCATACAGCTATTTATACCATGCCACATGGATAATTAGAATGAGCTGCATAATGAGGGCAAATTGCACTCAGCTGAGACACTTTATGAGTGTCTTTGCTTAGTAATGTCATTAGCCCAATATCTATTGTGAATAAGACCTTGAGACGGGGCTGACAGCCATGTGAGCGAGGGTGCTATCAGCAGCCGCCATCCGTTCTTTGTGAAGTAGATCCTTAGTTTTGTTTGACTGTGTGGCACATTTTCCCCAAAAATGTCATGTCATGGTTTCATGTAAAGTCACGCAAACATGAGGTAAAATACGGACAAGTAAGCTGTCAAGGTGTGAAGCTGTTGCCGGTGCATTGAACTAAAGAATAGCAGGGTGGAGACGGTTCATATTTTTGTCTTACTTAGTGCAGATTAACAGGGTGGAGACGGTTCATATTTTACATAAATAAATTCAGATTAACAGGGAAGAGACGGTTCATATTTTGGTAAATTGTTTGTTGATGAAAATGCACCTGTCATAATTCACAAAATATCAGAGAACTAAACAAAGAAAAAAATAAAACTTGAACTACCTGGGCAAATAGAATAAATACGAGACGACTACAGCAAGAATGACTCTCAATTCCCTCAGGGATGGAGAGCGATCCCCAGTAACCAGTCCTCAGTTTGGGTCTAATGTCACTGCATTACCAGTATAAACCCGGCTGCACTCTGAGTGATTGATACCTCCATCTTCGAGGAGATGTCAGCGATTCCCTGTGATTGACAGCTTGAAATGACTTTCTTTACTCACCCAAAGTGCTTTCTGTCTGCTTCCACCTGAGGATATTGAATCAGTCATCCCAACTGCTTTGCCCTCCTTCCACACACACACGCACACGCACACGCACACACACACACACACACACACACACACACACACACACACACACACACACACACACACACACACACACACACACACACACACACACACACACACACACACACACACACACACACACACACACAAAAATCTTCCTTTCTTCCCTCAAAGTGTCTACCGGCCTTCAGACTGTCATTGACCTGAGAATGATAGGGGCCTGTCTGTAAAATGTCTATAGCGTGGGAGTATTCAATTTCTATAAGCCAGCCACGACTCATCCATTTACAGCAATTGTGGTTTTGAATAAACAAGGCCTGAAGGACATGGTTGTGTTATCTTTTCTTACTGTGTCTGCGTTATTGCTTCAACATTTCCCCTGCATGGAAACCTAAAGCAACACACTTTATTTTTGACACATTCAATACCACATGTAACTGTTTTTGCATCTCATCTGGGATTTTACAACTGAGGGGCACAGATAATACTTAAAGCTTCGCTGTGAGTGTCATTTCAGAGGCCGAATGCAAAGTTGCTGCCGCTTCATCACCTCGACGACGCTAAATGTTAATCCAACTGTTGCACTAAATTATGCCAACTCGTGTTCCTCTTCACTACAACAGCAATCCTTTTTTTCTTTTTGTTCTCACTCTCTGTTTTCCGCGACAGTTTGTCTGTTTGCCATGGTAACATGATTGTTCCAGACAAGGACGTTAAAAAAAAAAAAGAAGAAAAAAAGACGAGAAACGGAGAGAAAAAAAAAAAAAAACAGACGCTGAAAGTAATTCAAACAAAAACCCACAGGATGAGTTAAGCCTGAAGTGGCTATTTAAATTAGGTGTGAAGAATGAGAGTGGAATGAAAGTGAGGACTCGGGTGATAAGGCTTTGTCGCAGGATAAGGTCAATTTTAAATGAGCTCTTCTCAGGGCTGCTGGAATGGGAAAGCAAACAGAAAGCAAACAGCGAAACAAAAATAAAAAACTCAGATCCATCACAGGCTGTGTTTGAGTTGACCTTGACCCAATGAGTCAATGTTAATATTAATATAAAAAAGGGATATTTTTGGATATTCACATTATTTCACAAGGCTGGTATATACTGTATAAAAGAGCTGCTACCTCTGCTATCCCGCTGGGAAATATACAGCAACTCTGCAGCTCTATTCAGCTCATTCTTTGGTGTTTCTGGCACATACAGACCACATGCGGGGTCATGCCACAAAAAAACATTTCAGGGGGAAGTGAGTCATTCATAAAACAGTGCACAAAAAAAAATGCGATAAACAGAGAAAATAAAGGCTACAGGCTGATTCCCTCACAATCACGTAATTATGTGCTTTGGTGCACAACCATGTGAACTTTCGATGAGGAGTTCTAGAAGTGATTATGAAACAAGCTCCATTTAATGCAGTTGCCTCTGCATGACCTCAAAGCAAGCCGGCTATTTAGGAGAAGCTTGGCTATCTCTTTAAAGACAATGGCAATAACTGTCACCTCTGGCCCTGGCTCTGATTAAGAAAAGCCATTTTTCAGTATGCAAGAGCCTACAGCCTGAGGTGTGACATTATTATCCTTTCTCGCCATTCTGTGGAGAAAGTAAAACAACTGAATGGCGGATTAATGTTAATACAACACCATTAAGTGTGACTCAGTCTGATTGATGTCAGATACTTGTGAATATATCCATAGTGAAAATACAGCATAGAGAAAAAGAAAAAAGCCAAAGTGACTGAAGAACAAAATAAAAGCTGAAACTGAAAGTGAGAGCATGGCCAACAAAACAAACTAAACAGTTTCAACCTTGGGCTGTCATTTCAACAGTAGAGCAGAAGCAGGTCACAGCCCACCCCACTCATTCCCACTCCCCATTCTCTGACCTAGGCTGCAGATGGACACTTTTACAATTTCATACACGATGATGTCGTTATTGATCTACCCACTCATGCACCATGATTTTACATTGTTTCATTGTCACCGTTTTAGGTGTGAGGCGATATGATTGTGATGTGAAGATTTCTGAGCTTGTAATGCATGACATGTTTACCGTGCAAACAGACCATAGCGTGTTATCTTATCTTATTTCACAGATCAAGGAAGTTGCAACATCTGAAAAAGTAAACCCGTAATTTCTTTTTTTTTCTTTCTCTTATCTTGAATGCGATTTATCTTATTGGGACATAAGCGTGAGACAAACAGCTCATAACGCAAGGTTTTTTAAGTAGGGATGCACCGATGCATTGGTTCAACATAATAATAATCTGACATGAGTCAATGTTATTTGTTGTGACAAATCATTATTCAATGCTGACATCTAGTACACCTAAATCCTGATTCAGAGAAGAGTTTTTTTTAAGGCAGAAGAAGTAACCTGATAAAAAAAAACTCTGATTGTTTTAACTGTCAAACTCGAGAAAAAATGTTGGCACTGTGGGAGTCACCAAAAGAAGTCGTTAAAAAAAACATCGGAATCGGCAATCAGCTATTTCAAACATCAATATCTGTATCGGCTCTGATTTTCACAATCGATGCTTCTCTATTTGAATGTTCTTCTTGCTACCAAGCTAGAACTTGCCATTAGCTTCTATAATGAAGATATACAATTATCAACGGGATGCTCATAACTATAGCGTTTTAACAGTGTTGCCATCTAAGAGCAACTCCATCTGTTAGTTGTGGGGTAAACTATGTGTATGACCAGCACTGAAAAACAGATACAAAGCTTCATCACAACATGCAATGCTCGATAAAACGTGTTTAAAATGTTAAAAATCAACTGCCTTTATCTCTTGCTTTTCCACTAAACAGAGCATATTCTGTTGCATCAACATTTATAATGCCAAGCGTACTGCTTTGTCTACAGCGACTGTCAAATCAACACACAACTAATGTGATTTCAAACTGTATCAATCAATATCTCTACATTAGTAAAAGATTCAGTCACTACTTGTTATGTCAAAGAAATGTAATGAGTACTCCTGGAGCATTAAAAATATCCAAATCCTCATCACATTGATTTATTCCCTACGTCTGTTTAAAGCTTTATGTCATCTATAATGCTGTGGGGTTTTTTTTGTGACGATAATTTCCAACAACATCATTTTCAAATCAAGTCTCTTTAGAACGCATAATACTGCCATGTGTCTAAGCAAACTCAAAAGCAGCTTAGTATTCAGTATGGAATGTTTACAGAGGCGCTGCTTGTCAATAGGCAAGGCAGGCAACTGCTTTGGGCCCCAGGCCACTTAGGGGCCCCAGAGGGCTGACAAACTTTAAACCACAGCAGTAGCTCAAAATGTGCCACTTTTGCAATGACAGTGAGAAACCCACCTAATGGGGCTCCATCTGACAGCACTCACTCTCATTGCCCTGCTTAGCATCTTCTGTATAACTCCTGTGAAAACCAAAGTTTGTCAATGAGAATCACTGAAGGAAAATGAGGACGAATGAGGAAGGAGGAAGAGTGTCAGGACACTGGTAAATAAAATAGTGATTGGAGGGGCCCCCAATTAATTTTTGCCCAAGGTCCCAACAGGATCTAGAATCACCACTGATTGTTTAATTCAAACACAGCTCAGTTTGACACAAAGCTCTCCCGTTTCCTGCCTCCCTCTACTCTTTGTCTCCTCTATTAAAAAAAAAAAAAAAGCCACTACCACTGTAAGCAACGTGCAACAAGCAATATGCAGTGTCATTTAGGAGGCTACATTAACCTTAGCTAACTACAGTCAACAATTAGCATGTAATAGTGAAGTGCAATTATGAGCTCATGAATATCCAATCCAGTGTGATGAAATCAGCAGTAAACGCTTTAGTACAGATCAGCAATTATGAAAAAAATGACAATAATAATCAAATGAAACATCAAATGCAAATACATTTTTTTATACATGAAAAGTGCATGCAGGGCGTGATCTGCTTTTCAACTATAATGAACTCTATAGAGTTTTTATTTCCTGTTTCCTGTTCATCAGACACCACATGTATCCTTCAAAAAGTCATGTGGTGGCCTGTCAGGTCTCCCCGCCCTCATTCACATGATTGGGGTTTAAGCTAGTAGTGTCAAGCTTAATAGCATAATGAAACAGAATCAAATCCAACGTGCAGACTGCTCTCATCATACAGCGTGACCTTGGTTTAGTTCCGCAGATGTAACAGCTGATTTTAATCAACCCCTATGATAAAGAACTGCTTGCGTCAAGCTAACTTAAAGAAAGAGGGGGGGAAATAGTGTGAGAAAAAGTTCAACTCTGAAATGAATACTGATGCTTGAAACAATGATGTAATCGCTCCGTGAAGGGTTCCAACTTGTCTTCTCTATCGCAGTAATTAAAAATGGCAGCAGGGCAGACAAGGACGAAGCCATTGATGGTTCTAAGGAGAATTTTCATCAATTTTAGTTTTGTCATTTAGGCTGGTGGTTGTCATAGCAGGAGTCCCGATCCCTCTTGGGGGTCACCAGGGGGCACTGGGGGGAAGCAGTGACAAAATTAAATAAAAATAAAAATCAACTAACATTAGCTTATTTGTGACAAGGGCTGGGAATTTTTAGGTGTCTCAAGATTCGATTCGATTTCGATTCTTGGGATCACGATTTGATTCAGAATCAATTTTAGATTCAAAACGAATCTGGATTCATGGATCCATAGAGTCAAAGTCTATTTTTGTATGAGTACATACTTCAGGATCTACTCCAATCATCTATTCGACTGGCTGAATTTCTTGCTGCGCCATTTGGCATTCTACTGAGTTAAAGAACTAGCCTTAGCACTTATCAGGGAGTGACTGATTAACCAAAATAAATATGTTTTTGGAAGGTTTGAATGATTTAAAATCTTAGAAGATAAGAATTGAATTTTAAATAATACTATTTTCTTCCCACCTCTATTTATGACATTACATTTCAATTATTTTGCATATTGCAACGTGTTATTTTTCTATGCCGATGATTCAGATTCTGATTCAGATTCTGATTATTTATGAGACACACCACTCCAGCAAATCACAATCGAGCAAGCGCTGAGAGTGACACTAATATATCAGGAAGTTACTGTTGCTGTAAAAAGAGTATCGCTAATAGTAATTGTATGTTTAATTTGGGATATTTGCCATTGTAATGTTAAATTAATTTAAGAATTTTCAGCAAGAGTGGGGTTACCATGAGAGGCTAATTCTAAATGGGGGTCCGACGCATGGCACTGAACTTTGACCCTTGATTTAGGGTACCACAGCTTAGGAGATCAAAGGGTAAGTAGCTGTAAAAGATGAAGTACAGATGTATCACCATGTCCTCCTCATATTTAGAGTCAAAGTGCTCATGGAGAGAGTCCAAAAAGCTTGACATTCACTGGACAGACATATTGCTATGTATCTGTTGGATATTTATGGCAAATGCTTGGTGTCATGTTAGCAGTTGCAGCTATTGAAATACATCTAAAGTTTCTGTCAAACACAAAGTGGTGCTACAAAAGACAAAAGTGCCATAACCCACGTCCTAGTTCACAACAGATTCACATTTGCTCAGGACATAATGAGAATGGACAGACAGGGGGACATATAATGACCTCACAGTTCTGCGTAATAAAATCCATCAAAATTCGAACACCAGCTGCTGTCTCCAGCTGTCATTTGGGGCTGCTAAAGTGAGACATGGCCTCGCACAGCTTCAAAATAAACAGTCTGACATTTGGGAAAATACACATTGATTGCCATCTTACCCAGAGTGAGATGAGAACAATCGATATAATTTTCATCTCCATGCATGCAGCACACAGATGTTTAACCTAGCCCTGTGCAAAGCCTGAAAGCAATGGGAGCGAGCGTATTTGAAAAGCATCATTCTCAGTTTTGATGCTCCTTTTTGAGGCTGACATCAAAAGTTAACCGTCGATGAAACGGCAGCTTCGCCAACATAACCGATTTATTTTGCTTCCTTAGATACAGTATGATCTATTTTAAGGTGCTATGGTTTAATCAAATGGCTTTTTAGATAGTTTTAGCATCTGAAATCACCTCTCTAAAGTGGTGGGGTTACAACTATTTTTAGAGCTTGTGTGAACCAACAATCTAACAAGCGTGTTCACTTTGGGTCGTGATTGGACGGCCGTGTGGAGGAACAATGGCCCTTCTTATTTAAGAGCTCCTTTTTTTTCTAGCAAGTAACTGGGCTTTTTCTTGAAACCACTCCTTACACCCTCTCCCTACACACTTGCACTCTGTTCGCAAAGTGTCATGGAGGGTCTACTACATTGAGTGCAGTCCAACACCATCTTTAGTAGAGAGTAGGCGTGAGTTATTAAGCCCTCAAACAGTGAGTATGCAACGACGGCGACGACTCACTGGACAGGCTCATCAGCTCTGTTGTTTGTAATTGGAGACGCTCTGTACAGGAAGTTCTATGGTATCATCCACACAAACCTGAACGCCTTTGAAAAACATAAAAAATGTGTTGTTTCATATGGTGTTTGATAATACTATAAGATGTTAACAAAAAAGAAATTGCACCAAGCAAAGGCAGCTTTTTCTTATTCTGTGGAGTTATTTTAATGAGTCTGCCAAAGTCCTTTTTTTTTTTTCTAAATGTAGACAACTTGTTATTTTAATGACATGGAACCATGGTTATATAAATGTCCTGTTTCCGTGGGGGCAATCGGAGTTCATCCTAAACATAGAGTGAATAAAATGTGGACATATTCTCAGTGACATCATCCATTGGTTTCTGAAACTGACTTGAAGCCTGTCAAAGACGGTATATTGAAAATGCTGTCTCAAGCCAACTTTCGGTCAACGTAGTAATAGGTAAAGTGCTGAGGCGGGCCTTAAGCCTCCTGACAATCACCCACAATGCCCCCTCCCTCCCCCACCAGTCGGATCAGCTGCATCCCGTATTATAAATAACTGTTGTACTTCATAAACTCCAAATGATTTTTTTTTTTTTTAAATTGGCAGTGTGCGTCAATAAAGAAATGAGCTATTCAGACAATTTTTTTTTTTTTTTAACCAGGCTGTAATCATTTGTATGTCGGCTGTCAAAATGGCATTGTAGAATGGGTGTGTATGTGACTATTGGACTTTGTAACTGGCCTCAAGTGGACACTAGAATAACTGCATTGCAACCTCTATTGAAGTGCACGGTTTTTCACTGAGTGTGGCCATTCATAAACCATTCGTAAACTTTTGCAACTTTTGCCCTAAGACATGATTGCATGACACTGTGCATGGCCTGGTATGTTTCAATCATACTGAAATGGCAAGTCTACCAATGGAACCTTGGAAAACTGAGAGCTGACTGAAAAAAATCAAAAAAATCAAATCAAAGATAATAGAAACCACTTCTGGTCAAATGGGAACAACCCAGGTTTCATGCACCACTGGCATTTGATCCAGACTTGTGAGTGAAGACACAATTTAGCCCTATTCCTTTCAAAAATCATTGCAGAAAAAGAATAACATTGAAGATATAGGACGGTGGGGATGCAGGAAATCATTAGTTTTGCTCAATAAAATATCCATGCTGGATGGAGACAGAGAGCTACTCTGCCTGAGTTATGCCCCCGAACAATCGCTGTAATTGTTTGGAGGCGGCCCCAATCGATAAAAGGATTATTGGCACTGACAACACATGAGTACATATCAGTGTGTGATCAGTGTCATAACTGTTCTAGTGCAACAATACATTACATTTAATATCCTCGGACTGCCATCCAGCCGGCGCAGGCCTAAAGCAATTAAAGGCAGAATCAATGCCCTGAGTCAAAACACTGTGACAGCTCTATTATCCCTGGATATAGGAGGCCTAGTGGAGTCCTATTTCTCTGCTTCTCTCTCTCTCTCTCTCTCTCTCTCTCTCTCTCTCTCTCTCTCTCTCTCTCTCGGTTGCCTGGTGCACACACACTCACACACTCTCTCATCCGTCTTTAACCATCTGCAGTAGACTAGATACAAGCCGCACTATCACACATAATACACCAACCTTTCACATTTCAACCATTTTCGTTTTTTTTTTCTCCAAAGAAAATTCTTACAGTCTCTCTGTCTGAAATAATCCCTTCTGGTAGATCCTTCCTTTTTCCTTCATTACCTTCCTCTCCTCGTTCTGTCTGCCTGCCTGTCAGCATCAGTAGTTTACTGTTGAAATCCAACCACATCAACGTCAGAAGCACATCAGCGCTGACAGCGCTTTGGTCTAATCGCACACTTTAATGTGCTCAGGCTCTTCCAGTCCTCTAAGGAAGCACAGGTAAAAGTGATCTTTGCCTGCATTTGTTCATTTTGACACATAATATTTTGCTTCAATGAACACTGTAGCTAGAGTAAGCTTAAAACTATCCAAAGTAATTTTTTTTTCAAAAGGACATTTCACCACTCCTGGAGCGTTCTGCTTAGGGGCCAGACACACTAAGCACACCAACTTGAAGAACTAATTAATTTTGAGGACATGGGGGTCACATTCTGGGAGTTGGGGGGGTTCAAGCAATACAAAATCTCTAATGTCTTAACACCCAGTGCATTTCCATAAGGATTCAGTAAGCGACCTGACACCACCTGGATTTCCTCACGGAGAGTTTTTGTAACAGCACTAAAAACTGCAACCCTTTCTCTCTTACTGGTCAGTTATTATCCACAAATGTCTTTAAATATTTGTTGAAAAGAATAATTAAATGTGCTACATGTTGTTGGGTGATATAATAATAATAACAAATTAGATTTATATAGCACTTTTCTAAATACTCAAAGAGGCTTTGACAGGAAACAACAAAAAACAAAGCAAAAACTAAGAGAACAACACAACATAAAAGTAGTGTCGAGGGAAGAGAATGAGAGTCTGTGGTTGTAGGCGGTGATGAAAAGGTGAGTTTTTAGGGATTTCTTGAAGGAAGAGAGTGTGGGGGAGTCACTGATGTTTTTAGGGAGAGAGTTCCAGAGGGTGGGAGCTGCAATGGAGAAGGCCCTGTCCCCCCAGGATATGATATGATGATATAGTTAAAAGAAATGTTTTTAGCCTAGGTTTTATTCAGAACACCCTTATTTTTGCTCTTTGTTTCTGACTCTTCCTTTTTTGGTTTGAAAAAGTACGAGATAAAACTTTACATTTGACATGGATCAGACATGTGGTTGTTTTTAAAAGGTTTTGTGGTGCCGCCTACACATTTTCTACAAAGTGATACAAGTAGAAGGTTTAGGCTATGTGATTTCAATACAAATGCATTTTAATCAAAGGGCATAATCATGGCAGCTCAGCGATAACTTGACGTTTTGCCAAAATCCCCGTAATTGCTGTAACTGTCATTGACAATACCAAATCAGTCCCAAGTTTCACATTTGATGGTTGTCCCTGCCTTAAAAATTCTGCCAAAACCTAATCAAGCTGTAGGAAGCGCCGTCCCATCCATGTCAACACAGAGCTGAGATCAACAAATCTTTGACTTCACCTTTTTCCCTTTTCTTTAGGAAGTCATTACTCCACTATATATTTACATAGGGTATCATCAGAAATTTGCACATTATACCTTTAAGGCTCACCTCTGTTTGTTTTGTTTCTCTGCTAATTTCACTTGGATTTGTCATCATCTGGACAGTAAGTCAGCCAAAGATCTCTCACAGCCTGCCTCTGCCACTGACTCAAAATGAGGGGCTGCACAAATTAACAGAGACAAGGACTGACAACAGCCAACGAAGACGAAGCCAAACACACTGCCAGACAGGAGAATGGAAATCATCCACAGATGCCTGATTATGGCAGAATAGTCCCTGACTGTGTTGCAGCAATGGTTGAATTTGACATGCCAAGTCTTACTATGCTCTCTGTAGTTACTTTAATTTATTTTGTCAAATATGTTTTAAGAGGTACATGACTGATGCAGGACAGTCCCTACTAATCCCTCCGTTAATTTCTTACTTTTTTCTTTTCATTCCAGTGAATGGGAAACCAGATGCTTTGAATAGCCTTCATACATGGAGAAGAGCAGATGCATTTCATTTGAATTTGAAAGAATAGCAGATGCATTTGTTCTGTACACCTGTGCTGCTTTGTGCAAACAGTCCATCAGCACCTTGGTGGTTGGTGAGCTTAATGCCAGCAGACAGACCGGCTTGAGTGATGAGGACTCCGCCTGAGGAAGTCACATTTCCTGCAGAGTCCATCATGTTTTTTTTTTTTTGTCACTTCACTGTCAGTAGGTTACCTTAATGAAGTGCAGCAGGTTCTGCAGCCTGCCACTGTCACTACACATGTAAGCATTTGTAGTACACAAGCATCTGCATTGAGCATTTTCTTCATTTATCTTGGGAACGTAAACCAAGTCTTGTGCACTTTTCTCCTGACATCGTTAGTTTTTCATACATTTGCATTGACAGTAATGATAGTCTCTTGGGTCTGTACAAGAATACATCTTGCATTTCTTAACGAGTATGCTTGTCAACACACCATCATGGTATGGATGCAGTCTCTAATGGAAATGTTGTTTAATTCCTCCTGCTGTGAATTTAGACATTTCACAAATTGTAACTGATTAATGCCCACGCCTAATGGGCTGATTAAGGTTCAACCTTTAAAAAAACAATGAAAGGTTGTGCAGAATGAGACAGTTTGTCCCAACACTTTTATCCTGATGTACTTTTGATTCAGATTTTGCTATTTTTTCCCCCTGCAGCTTGCCTTACTAGTCAAATTGACCCCCAAATTTGCAAGTCCACATAACTGCGGGGCCAGGGCTCTCACTTGGATTCTTAGAAAATGATTAGCTCGTAGCCAGATATTCTGCATTAGTATTTATCATTCATGCCTTTCACATTAATTAAGTCCCTATAGAGTTTTCTGGAAAACCATTGAGCTCCATGTTACATCATTATCAAGGTTTGAATAGCAACAAATGGAATGTGCCGATTGTATTAAAGGTATAATATGCGACTATCCGAGTAGATGTCTGGTAGATGTTGCACTTAAGCACCCGTCTCTCAAAAAAAAGAAAACAAAAACGCACAGCTCCCCCTACTCCCACTAACCCTCTCTCAGTGATCCAATTGAGTGCAGTCGTTTCTACAACTGATATCCATTTGGATATGCAGCCCAAAGTTGATACGATTATCTTATCTTTGGTTTGGAAGGTCCGTTGGTTCTTCTTGAATTGTACTCTTGGGAAGAAACTATGTAATAAGCATCGACCAACAGCGTTCCTGATTCTCGTGAACGAAACGTGTTGGAGACTCTGAGCTAAACTCAAACAAGCTGAAGGAAGCGCCATCACTTCCCGTGTGAACACAGAGCTCAAAACAACAACCCCACAGGGAGTTTGACTTCACTCTTTCTAGAGAGGCATTACTCACCAATATATTTAGGATTGATTTGATATCTACTATATTCATGTTTAGAATGTTGCATATTATACCATTTGAAATGAAAACTAAAGATCTGTTATATGTTAGCAACTGATTTAGTGTCTTCACTTACTGCATAATAAGTGAAATTAACTCTAAAAATGTACTCCATGTGTAATAGGCCATTGAAAATAATTCATACTGCCTGATTTTGTGGTTGTATTTACATCCGCTACCTATCAGTGCTACGGTCCAAGTGAGTGACTCGCACACAAGATGATGATTTTTCATTGATATTGATGGTGTTGGTCTTGTCTCGGTCTTGCCCTGCCTTGGTCTTGGTCTTGATCCCTAAATGTCTTGGTCTTGTCTCAGTCTCGGAGCACTCTGGTCTCGGCTGTGTCTTGGACTCGGTTAATGTCATCTTGACTATAACACTACTGTCTGCATTAACAACCTTCTGGTATTTTAGTTCACTGACGAAAAATTTAAAAAAAGATGAATATGAGAGAAATGTCCTTGAACTTATATGACCTCACAAATAGAACCCATATGTGTCTGTCCATGTCATGAAAGATACATTTGCACTGGACAGACACCTAAATAATGTATGCTTTGGTTTAGATTAAAAATGACACATGTGCTACTGACATTATTTAATATGCACGAGTGGGGAATGAATATGATCGTATTAAACGTATATCACTATAGGTCTTGATTAGAAGAAGGTTAATCAATTCTTTCTACTTGAGCTAAAACAATACAGTACTTATGAAAGATCTGGCAGTGAGCATGTCATTATCTATATAGTGAAGAGTAGGTGGATAAGGGGATTGGACACAATTACAGAAATGAATCATGATAGCCAATAAAAGTCCACTACATTAGGTCTAAGCTCCTCAGGGAAAGCATTATGGGCCATAAGTCCTGTAAGCTGAAACAAATCATCCTCCTCTCTGTCTTTGGCAATAGCCTGCTTCCATTATGATCCAAAATGAAACTCAAAGAAATACTGGCTGCCTTATAAATAGTAAAGTCATGCTGCCCTCACTTACACATGGAGTTTCATCTTTTTGTACTTTTACACACAAGTTATTCATCCAGTTATTCTTGAATTGTGCACATCGTCAGATATGGTAATATGCGACTTGATTCTGTACAGTGAGTTTATTAATTATTCATCCTAAAAACACAAACTTGGACAGAAGTCAAAGCATGCTTAATAAAAAGTAACTCTTTTCTTTGAATTATTTTGTTTAGTCTCGAATTGCCTTTGCTGACATTAACATGAGTATCACTCAAGAGAGTAACAACGATTTCAAATGAGTATCTTCAAGTTTTTAATCAACCATTATGAAACATTAACTCTGTGAGGGGTATAAAATACAGTGTACTTGGCATGAAGAAAACACATGCTAGGTTAGCATGCACATGCACATGTTAGGCATGTTTCCCTTTTCTTTGAATTAATGTCAGTAAACAGGACAGTGAGAGATGTAGTTATAAAGGTCATTCAGACAATGATTTTATGTTTATCAAAATGTATAAATATCGGTGAATCTGTATATTAGGATGTTGTTCTTTTGCAGAATGTCTGTGCAATGGATGGCTATTTCTTTATTTTCTGCATGAACTTTAATTCTACTAAAGGAGCCGGTCTTGCTGTTTGTCTTTGTTACATTCTTTTGTGTATTAGTAAGTATGACTGGGTGTGTGGGACCCCAGGAAGAATAGCCGATGCGTATGCTGGTGCTAATGGGGATCCTAATGAGGAAAGAAAGAAAGAAATATGAGGAAGACAGAGGATGAAATGTAGCCATGGTGGTTGACTGATAATGCTAATATGCCGTGTAAAATGAACAAAAAAGCAGTTTGGAAATATCTTCTTTTTTGTGTGGTTAAAAAACATGTTGCAATTATTTTTAACTGCAAATGCTGTGATTAAATGATTTTGGATGATTAGCACTACACACAGAAAGCATGATTTTATTACATTCATGAAACATTTCAAATATCAGCAGATCTACAGCTTAAAGTGCCCTTTGTAAACAACATATTGAGATTCATTTAAATCAACTGTATTGATGATACCAATCAATCAATCAATCTTTATTTGTATAGTCCCAATTCATAACAAATGTTATCTCGAGACACTTTACAAAAAGCAGGTAGAAGACCTTACTCTTTGTTATGTTACAAAGACCCAATGTTAATCCATCATGAGCACTAAACAACATTGAGCTAAGTTACAGTGGCAAAAAAAAACACGTCCTTTTTAGAGGCACAAATCTTGGACAAAACCAGGCTCGTGATGAGCAGCCATCTGCAGAAACTGGGTCGGGCTTGAAAAATGTAGGAAGAAGGATAGGGACAAACAGTGGTGGTGGTGGTGGGTGGGGCGTACAGACAGGTTGTCCACCAAACGTCCTTGTATCTGCCACTAACATGGGTGCCTGTGGCTCAGTTGGTAGAGTCGTCATCTCTCAACCGGAAGGTTGGGGGTTTGATCCCCAGCTCCTGCAGCAACATGTCCAATATGTCCTTGGGCAAGACACCTAACCCTGAGTTGCTCCCGCTTGAAACAAGACCCAATCTCCAACTCCATGCAGCTGTGCTATAACAGTTCTTGGTATTAATTCTAAGCATTAGTTTATCCCATTGAAAGTGAAACCAAAGTAAAAAATAAAGCACATATATAGAATATATATGTGATTTCACAAACCAATTAGGTGTCATAATAACAGACTCAAACATGTTGAATGTAGTTACTAACTAGTGTGTTGAAGGCATTTCTTACACTTTACTGAAACCCTACCTTCCTCCGCTTAATGTCACACTGGCAGCAGCCGCGGTTGAAAATATTTTGTGCTGTATTTGCATTTTTTGTGTCCACAAAATGTGAACAAATGGGGGACTTGACATTTACATTTTCCACAGCACTTACAAGTGGTCAGAAAATTCAAACAGCACGAAGAAAAAGAAAAAACATCATATATTTAAACAACTCTATGGGGCGCTGGTTGCGCAGTGGTTAGTGCACATGCCCCATGTTTGGAGACTGTAGTCCTCTAAGCAGGTGGCCCAGGTTCAAATCCCACCAGTGGCTCCTGATTTCCAACTCTATCCACTATCCTTTCCCTACATAAAAGGCAAAAAAAAGCCCAAAAATAAACAACTTTGTTGTCTGTACTGTTTAGGGTCTTCTATGTACTTTTTAAAAAATCTTCCAGAAAGAGACCAATTTCCCATCCATTTAGGATCATGATAATAACCTAATACTATAACATGCTCAATGTTTTTTTTTTTCTCAGCATTGTACCATAATTGCATTGCGATCAACCATTTAATTAAATTAAAACTTCTAACAATACATTAAAGTAGTTTGGACGTCTCATTGCAGTTTACCAATTACATACTGCTTCTTTAAATAGCTTTTTACAACTGTTAAACAAACTGTGGAACAAAATACAAACAGCCAAATAGAAAATAATCATTTGCATTAACTAAAGAAACAACTAATAAAAGGCAAACATTTAGTGATTAGGAGCATAATGTACTGTTAGGATTAATGTGCTGTTAATGAGATCTCTGGGCGAACACAATACAGCTACAGGATTTGTTGGAACTGATACCATGAAGATGAAGAAGCGCCTTTGGTAGAAAATCTTCTTTTTTTGGAGGGGGCGGTATAGTATAGATCGGACAGTGGATGGAACCGGAAATCAGAGACTGAGAGAGTGGGGAATGACATGTGTGAAATGAGCCACAGGTCAGATTTGAACCTGTGCGGCCCGTTTCAAGGACTAAAGCTTCTGTACATGGGGTGCGCTTCCTAACCACTCGTCCACTAGAGCCCCTGATCAAAGCCTTTCTAAGTTCACAATGAATGCTATGTAAACTGATGGATTCTTGAAAATACAGAAAAAAAGGCTCCCTCTAGTGAATTGTCTTCAATGAGTGCATTATTTGGAGTACACACAGACTGTAGAAAGATGATGTGAGTACTAAATGTATCAGTCTGTGCTGGTTTTTTTTGTCCTACTTCAAAATAACAGTGTCATGATTCACCATACGTTATAACACACAGTTAATATTGTACACAGTTGGCTATTGATAAAGCAGGGGATCAGGTTCATGTTTGACATAATAACAATTATTAAATGACATACAGCTTACTGACACCTTCATGTTTTGTAGACTGCAAACGCAATCTTAAAAAGTATGACACAAATATGGCAGTGGCATATTTCTTATGGCTCATTGTTATGCCCCACTATATGGTGGTGCTACCCACAAATTGACCTAATGAAGTGCCATAAAAAAAATTAACACAGACAGAAAAAATAACTTAATGGTTAACAAAAGCCAGCAATGAAGTAAATCAACAAGGAATACCAAACAATCCCCAACTGGGAGACACAACAGTCCCAACCTCCAAAAGCCTCTCTCCATCAGAGGCCAGCACTGCAGCTTTGAAGCAGTGAGGCCGGGTGCACCTCGTTAAGTAATCAGTAGGTTCACCTGGGCAGAGCTGACGACAACAGGAGGGGAGAAGGGACAAACAGCACTCATTATGCCAATATTGGAAGCTAACTTTAATCAAAAAATTCCTTCCTGTTAAACGCACTGTAAGTAAATTCCGCTGCCAAGGGGCTCTCATTTCAAACGATAAGAAAAGATGACATCAAGGCTGCGCATTTAAAAGATGCAATCATGTTTCAACACGAGCAAACCTTTAGTTAATCATGCCTTAGATGCCTTATTTGTATTCCTGTGTGTAATAAATAAAGAAATAACTCTTTTTAGTAAGAAATGAATCATCCAATATCAACTAATCAGCCTTGTGTGGCTAATTTGTTGTAGTTAAATTCATATTAAATAGTCAAATATTGTGTATAAGTATTATCAAAAAGTTATGATACCCATGTCAAAACACTGTTTTGTCTAGAAAAAGTCAGTGCAAGAAAGTTACAAAACACTGCAATCAACTGAGATTGGCAAACATGCAATCCAAAAATCTGCGTCAGACAGCAATGAACAGAGTGACAAGGCAAGCAAAGGGCTGCAACATGGCGAGGCCTCCAACAATAGAAGAGTATTCCAACAGAGCTGACATCAAAGGCATCATCTGTAGGCATTTGGAGGAGCCTCTGATTCAATTTGAAAAGTACTTCTCTCAGTCTGACAACTGCTTTTGTGACGCCAAATGGATTCAGTTTCCTTTTTGGTGACAGTGTAACAGAGGGGTCACAAAGAACAGTGACAGCAAAGGATCGTCTGATTGAATTATCTGCAGCGACTGTTGGAAAAAAAAAAAAAAGGCGGACATGATATTCAGCCTTCGTCTCCGTCCAGCGGTGGAATCGTCTGCACGGTCGTTACCAGCATCGATATCAAAAGCAATAAAGCGGCTTTGCTGTTTACGACCGTGGATCTGTGACACTGAACCCTCCACCCCTTCAGTGCAAGGAGCATTAATACAATTGAAGAAGAAAAGGAATGTGTGCAGTTGAGGATGTGGAGATTTCCCACTGGCAGGAGAGAAAAAGTATTTTAATTTTCTTTCTTTTTTTCCTGAGGATCGGTTGCTTCCGAAAACAAGGCTGAATTACTGGTTATAAACCATTGCCGTCTGTAAAAGTGAAGTGCTATTATTTTGAAGGAATGCAAGCATCTCATCATGCAGCAGTAGCAGGTCGTATTTTCAAAGTAATCCTTACTGCCATATCAGCAATAAAATATATGAAATACATTCGCGCATTCACATCTACATGGGAAAAAAAAAGTGTCAGTGTATATAAGCTTATTTCCGCAGTGTTAAAGCCACAGTCAACCTTAACACCTCCATCATTACGCTTGTATTATAATCTGCCTCTGCTATCAAACAGCAAGCATAAATCTTCTCCCTAATCCATGTTTAATTTCCTGTCCCACTGTGATGTATATAAGCCCTTTTTCTGCCACCGCCGGTCATTATCTGCTGCTGATTGAAGCACCAAAAGGAATATGGCGGATTATGGAAAAGGCTGTTGGTGAATGTGCAGGCTGCAGGAGATGTATAGACACGTGAAAGCTGCAATGATTGATGGTGGTTACAAAGACTGTAGAGGTTTTTGCAGAATCAATACTGCGTGTGGAAACCCATTCGTTTAAAAAGAAGGTGAGTGGTTAAGACTTTGTGTGTTTGAAGTGCTTGACATTCTCAGCCAATGCTAATGGCCATATCAGTTGCTGTTGTAATTTATTGACTCGTTTCCACCTGTACTTACAAAAGTGTTCACATTTGATGCTGCTGCTGTCTTAGGGATCAAGACAGGAGCCTATCTCTGTGTGGAGTCTGCATGTTCTCCCTGTGCATGTGTGGGTTCTCTCCAGGTACTCATGCTTCTTCCCACAGTCCAAAGACATGCTCATTAGGTTAACCAGCTGGGGATTGAACCCTCGACCTTCAGGTTGAGAGACTATGACTCAACAAACTGAGCCACAGCATGTGAGTATTTTTCTCCCACAGTCCAAAAACATGCTCGTTAGGTTAACTGGTGACTTTAAATTGCCCGTAGGTGTGAATGTGAGTGTGGCTGGTTGTCTGTCTCTATATGTAAGCCCTTTGATTGATTGGTGAACAGTCCAGGGTGTAACCCCCCCCGTGTCTCACCCAATGACAGCTAGGATCGGCTCCAGCCAAGTATGGAGATTAAAAAAAATATATATATATGAGGTTTTGGCCTCATCTTGTGACTGCTGAGCACCAACTAGCTGTCAGGAACAACAGGAAACAAGCTCTTAAGCATACTGGAGACAAGAACTCAGGTAGGTAGACGTATGAACCGAGAACAAGAGAGAAAGGTACACTTAAAACTGAAAAGACACTCGGGTAATCAGACACAGGTGAGACTAACGACACAGGTGAAGACAATCAGGGCAATCAGAAATGGAGAGAAACCAGAAAAAGGGAGGAAGTATGACAAGACCAGAAACACTCCACAATAAAACAGGAAACCACAGCTAAGCAGCAGCAACAAGTAGCAAAATAACATAACAAGAGTAAATCCTGACAACTGGAGTGTTTAGCTGCTCAAAGTAGACAAATACGAATAGTTTAAAAAATTAGTGGGGACCAAAAACAGAGCTAGAAGAGGGGGGGCTGTCAAACGCTGTCAAACAATGTTTCCATTTGTTTGTTGGACATATATGTTAAGGAGTTTAAAGATAAATCAAAAGGGCTGCAAAAAAGAAGAAGTTGAATTGGATATTAGGAAAGGATAAAGACCTCTTAAAGCCTTTAACACGTCTGCAGATACATTGACGTAAATCAGGCTTGGGGTCGGCTTCTATTTAGCTCAAATCGATGTTTGTGTCCCTTTTCATGTTTACTGATTCAACGAGAATCCATCCACTTGGTTTCATAGTGATCAGTCAGCATTCTGTCTGCTACTTTGCAAGTCCAATGAGATGAACTGCAGGTGCCAAACAAAGTTGCGCAAGTCAATCCCATTAGTGTGAGCTCTTATTTTCCGAGGCTTTTGGAGACACAGCATGTCTCTCTACCCAATACTCCATCTTTTCCCTTTCCTTTAGCCCAGTTTTGCTAAAATGTCTCTGTTATTTGCACCAATCAGAACAACTGCTCTTAGCTTCCATGGCGTCTAACTCAAAACTAAAATGTTCCTTGGAGTGACACTGGTAGTCTAAAAAAAAGACCTCTAGGTTTATGAAATTTTAAGCAAATTATTGAGTCTTGTGAGTTCAATTTAAGGAACACTGCCAAACAGAATTCCCCGTCCGCCTTTGTACTTGTAAGATAGACAGAGTTAGATTCAATCTTGGCATCGAGAAAAGTAACATGATATGATAACAGTGGGAGATTTCTTTTTGACCAGAGGGTGGATTATGTTTGGGCGCAGAGTGCACACAGTGTGCTGTTTGGAGGCTGATCAGAGGGAGCTGGATGAAAACAGCAGAAGGTTAAGAACAGTGCAATGTGAGTTAAACTGTAGCATCTCTTATTGGCAGATTTAAATGGGTCAATAAATTGGAATGAAAACAAATAACTATGGAAACAAACATCCTTCTGAGAACAAGAACACTGCAGTCGCACCATTAAACCAATTATTCTCATTTCTTTCCAAGACATTTCAATCTCTGCGGGTTTTATACGACAGTGTTACGGTACAATGTTGTCTTCAGATCCAAATGATAGAATGAGTCACTCAGCTAACTAGCTACTTTTCACTGTCGTTTGCTCATTGCTGGATGGCTGGCTTCTATGAAACATCAGGTCCCTGCTTAGTTAGTCCACTGTGTTCATGTCTGGCCAGCATACAGATCTAAGTAGATCCACATGGGACAGTAAATGAGGATTTATTTTGCATGCATGTATGAATCTCTTCCAGATTTTCCCCCAGAGGCATCCTGTATCCTTATTACATCACATTTCCCATATGTTTTCTTCCATCTGCCCGTCCCTTCATCTCTCCCTCCATCATCTCATTTTCCTCCACAGCACATGAACGCGGACACAACATGGCTGAAGCCGTCCCCGGATCCAACAACAGAGCTGCTTAAAGTTCCACATCAGGGTTCCCTCACCTTGTTCACCCAAACATGATGTTTCACTTATTCCTCCAACCATTTTGCAGACCGGAGAGCGTAGCAAACACGAGGCAGACGAAGGCGTGTCATGATACCATAAAAGCAAGACCAAATTAAAAATATGTGAATCCATTATGCAAAATAAAAATCCTTCAAAGAGAGAAAAAAAAAAATCTCTCTGACCTTCACGTGTTCAAATGTATTAAGTCAGTCAAATGCGTCCTTCCAACGCTTTGATTTTCAAAGAAGAGAAAAGCAGACGGGCATGTGAATAAGATTGCCGGAGCTCCGTCCATCATTCTCACTGACAACAGACCAGTCAATCATAGCCTATAACACTTAATCCATTATCATCATGATAAAATAAATGCCCTCTAACTAGAAAACTTGGTACAACCGTTCTCCCTTCTTGACAATATCCCATTATTCATCCTACTCTAAGACAAAAATTAGCTTTTAACATTTTAGATATCCTTGAAGCCAAATATTATACTATTGAATGCATTATTATCTTTTCTTTTCCTTAAGTCTACAGGTAAAAAAGAAATGCCTGAGCATACAAAGTCTGATGCACAGTATCTATTTTCTCTGTGCCATACAGCTCCGTTGGTGTCCAAAAACGTCTGAAATGTACACACACGCTGTCGTTCATCTTCACTCCCACATCTGCTGTCCTGCTGGCCCAAATTCTCACTGATTCACCTGATATGTATTAATCCACCA
Source organism: Labrus bergylta (assembly GCF_963930695.1). Taxonomy (NCBI): domain Eukaryota; kingdom Metazoa; phylum Chordata; class Actinopteri; order Labriformes; family Labridae; genus Labrus; species Labrus bergylta. Next base: position 14,807,774 of record NC_089214.1, read on the forward strand.
GTGAAAATAGTCCCCTTAAGAGCTGAACTGTTTCGTCCCCTTTGATACTTCTCGATTATTATGCATGCTCACCAAAAGGGTTAAGTAGAGGTATAGAAAGCAAATTAGGGTCCCAACTGAATTCAAACCATAAACACCCACATCCTTATCTGCCTTTTAAAACCTGAGCCTGACATTTTAGAGGCCATTTACGACATAATTCTAAACGGCTCCTGATGATTCAAAAACGTTGTATCCACGCAGCACAGGCCGGTTTCATCCTCTGAGCTGCATGATATGTAGACATTATGACTTGTTTAACAGGATGGACTCAGTCCACCAGTGGTTGCCATGGTTGCTTCTTCTTCTTTCTGCTTGGCAGATTTGCAACTATGTGCATGCCGCCACCTGCTGAATTGGACTGTGCACATACGGAAGTGTACCTGGGTACAGAGCAATGTTACTGAATGTTAACGCAGACCAGCGGGGGAGAGGGGGGGAGGGGAGGGGGGGGAGCAATCATGCTCAGGCATGGTACGAACAAATCGTGCCTAATTTGAAAACGCCCTAAAGGATTTATTTCACATATACATCTCCCTTTCCATGCCCGTTATCTTCTTTCAGTGAAAAAAAAATAAAGAAACATGTGAATAACTCTCAACAATGATTTTGAGGTCAAAAATAGAAATGGTGTGATTTCTGCTTTGTTACATTTTTCTTGTTTCTTTGTTGGAATGATTGAGCTTCAGGCTTGAACTTACAACTTCGGTGTTTGGTCTTTTTGTGCAATCTGCAGAGTGCAAAGTGACTCAAGAATCTTCAAAATGTAGGAAGAACAAGATGGAAACCTATCCATTTTCTCAATGGTTTGACATTTTCAGTGATCTTTTGTTGTCATGAAATTTTCTTTTTTCTTTTTTTTTTCGAGAACAGGTTGGCGAGAAGAGAACACTTGAAACAAGTCTGTAGATGTTATGTCTACCATAAAAGAGCACATCAGAGGATCTGCTGGAGTAAGAATGTGACACTGTTGCAGTTCAGCAGTGTTTCAGCAGCACAGTGCAGTCACGGAGCAGCTTTTAGTGAATTCAAAGGAAGCCTCGCTTTGAGACTGATGACTGTAGCCTGACAGCGAGCCGTCTGCAGTCCACTAGTGGAAAATGAAAGCAGCAGGCTCCCTCGTGTGTCTGTGCATTGCCACACTCAAACAGCAACCTCCCGCGGAGAACTCGTATTCACCGCAAACCATTTGGAAGCCATTACAATCATTACGGGCGTGTGTGTTCACAGGCGGGCGTCGGGGCTGATGAAAGCGGTTATCGGGACTAGGCTGCATCGTATTGACTGGCGCTGCAGTTATCGCAGTGAGAGTGTTGTAGGAGGCTACACAGGGCTGCAGTCAGGCAGTGATGGAGGGGCGGAGAGGCAAGACAGTAAGGTCACTCAGAGAGCATGGTGGCCTATGGATTTTATGCTTCCTTGCTGTTACACCCACTGGATTTATAAACTCACTTGTTAAGAGAGGTAAAGCTCGCTGTGGCTCAGGTGCATTTTTTGGTCAAAGTGCGCTGGTGGATGTTTTATGTAACTGTCATTTGTATTCCCTGTTTTCCTAGCTGCCAGGGCCTGACAAAGGGCAAGCCTTGCATCATGTCCACTTACCTTTTAAAAAAAAAAAAAAAAAAGAAGATCCCTCTAACTTTTAGAGACACATCATCATCCTTTTTAACATATCCCAGGGCAGGTAAATCCAGGTTGGAATCCACCCGCAGTCCAACTTTTCTAGCACTCCAGGCGGTATTTGAGGAATGAAAATGCAGTATGAATTTTTAAACAACACACATCTGCGTCGAGTCTCGAGCATCATCTCTTGATTCTCTCTGCCTTCGCTTGATCCACCTTTTGGAGTTTATACAAACAGAGGCTTTTCTGGTATTCAAGATATGCAAAGATGTTTTCATCCCTCGCAGAAAATTGATTCTTAGCTGTTTTGAGTTTGTCTGTGTATCCCAAACGTGAGTAGGGATATAAATACGCCACTGCACACTTGGCGAGCACTGGCAGAAGAGTTACCTTCATAGATCAAACTCTGCTTTTCTCCTTTTTTTTCCCCCCCATATATCCAAACATAATCCCACACTAAATAGAATTACCAGCGGACGAGGTTGTAAAGATCCACTCAATAAATTGATCTTATGGCAAACAATAGCGCTGGGATTAGCTGGATAAAAAGAGAGATCAAATCCAGAGAAGAATCGAATCCACCTCTTCAGAATAAGAGGGATTTAGGGTTGGAAACCAAGAGGGGAATTCGCTAATGCAGTTTTAAATTGAAATTCATGGAAATGAGGCTTTTTATGTCCACTGTGTGCGACATGGCCTACAGCTATTACCTTTACCCAGGAGCCTCTGTTCTGTTCCTTCTATGCTTTTTGATTCTAGGATGGAGGTCAAAGCAGCAAAGCAGAAATCCACAGCCGCAGGGTGTACATATTTAGTGTTTCTGTATTTATTTTCTCCACCGTGTTTCCCACCCCTGACTTTTATGTACGACATTATGTAGCTACAGATGTGACGATGGAGGCTGAGATGAAGCCGGCGATAACCTGACTGCATGCCTTTGATCTGGATGTTATGGATTTCAAAAAAGTAATTGATTTTGTATTGAAGGAAGTGGATTATGTAATAACCATGAATGATCATTTCACTACAGAGGAAATATTTCATAATGATGCATGTTTTATTTGGCCATGCATGACATGGAGCTCAGCGAAGGTTATATTCTCTCACACATTTCTTCAATTTCTTCATTCAATTTAGCCCCTCCCTCTCTACCACTCCACTTGATTTACTCTTTTTAGTGATAACCCAACCAGATTCTGCCACAACCTCTCCCAACCAATCAACCTGCTGCTGTCAAATTTTAAAATCTGTTCTCTCTCTTCCACGGTCAGTTTGTCATTTTCAGTGCGATCACTGCAACCCTCCTCCGCCCCAGTCACCTCCATTCCAGCTCGGCAGAGTTCAGATACAGCCTCAGAAACCCACTCCTCATCACATCCTGCATTCTTCTATCACCACCACAACCAGTGTCTGGACTTCATGGGGAAGTATCCCATCCTGCTGTTGGCCTCACTACCCCTCTGAGTGCATGAAGTCATCATGACGGAGTCTAATCGCCAAAGACATTACGTATTTATCTTTTCCTAAACTTTTGAAAAAAAAAGGAAACTCTTTATTGAATCCCTCCTGATTTAAATATTTACCTGTTGGAGAACGCATGTGCACCCTGATCTTCAATGCCTGCTCAGCCACTAAATCAATACACTGAAACTGATAAAGTACAAAATTACAACAAAATTTACTCATTACTCTCTGCATATAAATCCTCCCTCTACTATTTCCTTTCTTATTCACAAAGAAAAGGAAATTCCACGTCGAGGAGGCTCAGCTGCAAAGAACAGAACCAGGCTCTAAATACAGAGCACTACGTTAGCACTTCCTTCATTGATTTTATTATTTTACCACATATTTGCAGGCAGCCATTGAGATTCCTTAAATGAACAAATGTGTGACTGAGAGATCAACAAAGGCAAAAACTTGGAAATTACTTCAAGCAAAACTGCGTGTGTCATAGGGATGAGCATGTATTCTCCAAGCGGCAACCTTCCGGATCTTTCTAAATGAAGCCAATGCGGAAGTGCAACATCCTGCAGTTCCTCGAGTGTCTGCTTGAGACTGGCTCCAGGAACCCCAGAAGTCACATAAACACCACAGCCAAAAAAAAAGCCAGTTTTTACAGTAGAAATTAACATGTTAACAACCTGGGACAAAAAACAAAATAGGTCTGATTCGTTATTGTCATCATGGGGACACACTGCGCGGGGGTGATTTTTTTTTTAAAACGGCTCTGATGGATTTTACGATGGAAACTTGTTATCAAATGGTTATTTACGCAGCTGTTATGATTGACAGGGGGGGCACGATGTAACGGTTTGTCAGAGGGCTTAAAACCCGCCTCAGCTCCATTTATACTCTATGGTTTTTAATTTGAAAATAAATACACTCAGAAAGAAAGGGAATGAAGAGCCATTATAAGACTAGTAAAAGGACTTCACGGGGTACAAAGATACAGCAACAGACACCAGTCGAATGGAAGCAAATAGTCAAAAGCAACAGTTATGAAATGCAAGAGTTTGGGGGCATGTTTTAGTGCATATGTACCTACCATAGAGAAGAAGTGGACTAAACTGGATCTGCAGGGACATTTCTGGGAAACAGAAAGCTAACAACACGTCTAAGTATAGGCCTCATTCATTTCATAACTGTTTTCTTAGACAGTTGATTTTCAGAATGAAGCCTGTATTTTAAAGTTAAATTGTCTCTCCAAATAAAATTATAGAGCAAAAAATGTGTATTCTTTAAGGGGCTACCTTTTGCCCTCTGTTGATTAAACCTCTCAATAACAAAACTACACCCGGAGCATGCAACAGAAAACCAAACAACAGCACATAATCAGATGTAATCAGGCCCTGCTCTGCCTCGTTTACTAGTCGAGAACCCGCTGCCAAAAATGCTACACAGAGTGATGACCCGTTGCAGTCGCAGCAATCTGCTTATGTTTCTCTAACAGCAAATGTTTAGCCCACACTCGGCCGCCGCCGCTCTCCTCCCCGTCTGCGTATCTTTACTCTTTGACTTGAATCAACAGCATCACAAGAGCAGCGAATCCCGTCAGCAGCATGAATCCTCTTTGTCATGGAGGTGTGAATATTTTGTTTCCGTCTCTCTCTGTTTGTAATAATTATGAACTGGCAGCATGTCATTTATAATCTGAGAGGAGGATCATTTACCACTTGTTGTAGAAACTGGAGCCAAACAGCTTTCACTGTTCATATGCTCAGTTCTCTTATCTGTGTCCAGTGCAAGCTCATTTATATAAAATGAGCACAAATCTTACAAGGTTAACATAGTTATCATTTTGTTCCTATAAGCCCCGACGTTATTATGCCATTTTCATACGTATATTTCTTGCATCAGTAGCAAACTCTTATCTATTTTTATCTTAGAAAATTCAAAGTTTTCTTCTTCCCTTTCCTTCTGCTGCTGCTGCTGCAAAAAAAACGTACTGAATATACATGACTACGACTGTTAAGATAAGATAAGATAAGATAATCCTTTATTTATCCCACAACGGGGAAATTTACATTGTTACAGCGGCAAAGAGCTAAGATTGCAAACAAAAATTGAACACAGTACAATTTAAAGAAAAAAAGAAAAATGTAAAATGTACAAAAAATGTGATATGTCTGCTAAAAAGTTCTGCACCATTTTTCATACCCAACTTGCTTCCATCCTCAGTCATCAAATACTAAAGCTCTGACATAACACACATGGTGGATTCTTTTAACATCTGTTTTAAGTTCTGTTTTTTTTCCATTTCTAACATTTGGTCAATGTGAAACTGTCTGTCTGGTTTATGTTCAATAACTGCTTGCTTTAGTTTAGGAAATACATTTCAATGCACGGTATGACTTCCAACCAATGGCATGTTCGTGCAAACAAGCGTGAGCATGTGTTTTGGGGCAAGGCAGAAGGCCCAATAAATGTATATTTACAACAGGGCTCAGTACAAGTATGTTACATGGCTGGTTAAAACAACCACTCAAGGTTTCCTTTTTATTTCACATTGGACACACACACTCTGCTGCCCTGCATTGTAAACATAAAATAATGTATGACTTTTTGACCTTAGCTGTAAGTTAGAAGATATTAAAACAGCCAGTAATTGAGATAGACATTTTCTCACGCACGAATTAACAGCGTGCCTCTAAGAGTACCTTTTATTCTCATATGTAACGACAAAGAGGCCGCTGATGGACGAGCGGTAAGGCAGCACTGCATGTTTGGAGGCCGCCATCCTCCAAGTGAGTGGCCCTGGTTCAAGTGAAACCTGCGGCTCCTTTTTCACAAAGGAGCCGCACTCATCAAATGTTGCATCACATGAAACGCTTTCTGTCTCTCCAGCGTTGCTCACATGTTTGGTTTGTCACTCTGTTCATGTTTAAATATGTATATGTTCATGGCTAATGGCTACTGTAAACACCAATCAAAAATCTGTGAGAAGAACCTTTCCAGCTTGCTGGTTTCACCTGTAGATGTGCAGAAGTGAATTGCACCCTGCAAGCTTTTTCATTTTTAACGCTTCTATACATACATGGGATCAATGCCTCATCTACTGGGTCTTTTTCAAGTGTTTTCAAGCCCACTTGTGAGATCAATAGTGCATATGAAGGTGAACTTTTTGGAAAGAAAAACTGAGTAGACATTAATGTAATGGGTGTATCTATTTTCTCACTATCAACAAGGTCGTTTTTTTATACTGATGGCCGATTTCTACTCAATTTAATACTTTAGGGAGTTAAAAGAAAAGACAAAAAACCCATAGGATGTTAAGTGAAGGTGTGGGGGGGGGGGTAGATGCCCTTAATCTCGCCTCTATTATTTATGATTTTTTTTTTTATGAAGTGTTGATACAGCATCAACAAATATAAAGGTTTATTTTTGTGTTGCTGTTATTCTTTTTTGCACGACTGTAAACCCTTTAAATAAAATCTTCACATAACACAAAGGTTGAATAAGAATGTTTCTAGCTGCTGTTACACTGTGCCTTTCTATTTTTTTTTTTCTTCTTCTTTTTTAAAGTTGGGGACTGATCCTGGGTCGTTGTAAAGTTGAGAACAGATCCTGGGTCGTTAAGAGTTGAACATAAAGTATCCACCAACCTCTCCACCTGACGCATACTCTGTACCTTCTGCTGCACTATTTCAGTGTGAAAGCGCTGTCTGTTTCCTCTGCGTTCCTCTTTTCATGCCACCCCCTTTTCAAAGATCCAACAACTCTTTTCACTTCTCATGCATGCCGCTCATATTTGCATACATATTTGCATCCTAAGACATGGAGCTCATTTCCTCTGAATTTTCAGGAGACCAGCTGCTTCCCAAGCAAGCATCTCTCTCACACAGCCTTGACTCTGTTCCCATTCAAACCGCAACACTGCAGGACAAACACACACACACACACACACACATACACACACACACACACACACACACACACACACACACACACACACACACACACACACACACACACACACACACACACACACAGCGGCTTTCATTTCAAACAGCCCTCCCTGATAAGAAATGTGGCTAACAATGTGATGTCTGCATCAATAGGCCACTTCAGCCCCAACATCCAAAGAGTCACATGGGATCAAACCCACATCAAAGCCTGGCCGACGCCACTATGAGAGCCCGGCAACAATGGAACAATAATTAAAGCCACATGGATATCCAGCCACCCCCTGTCACACACATATCTCCCTTCCTCTTTGTCACAGAAATAGAAAGAGCACCGTTTGATGTCTGTTATGACAATACACCGAACCCGTTCAAATCTTCACATGCAGCTACCTGCCATAGAATATGTAAGCACGTCATTTTCTATCCATTTCAATGAGGTAAACACACTGCGACGCGCTCATCCGCTAAGAAGCCAATCATTATTTGGGGTGAGGGAAGCTGTCATAAGCAGACGTAATGGAAGAGCGATACATAACAAAATGCCAACACGCCTCCGACGTACTGTTTAATGAGGCACTACACAAGAATATACTCCAGCTCTATTGATTCAGCCACTTCTTATCCATTCATCAATAATCAGGCTCATTTACTTCATTTTTTATGTAATTAATATCCACAATGAGTTTTTTTTTTTTGGACCCAAGACTAGTCCTTAATTAATGTTCTTATTTTTTTATTTTTTATTTTTGATGGGGCTGCTGCCAGCTTAGTGTATTAGGAACTATTTTAACTGTTTGAGCAGAGGAAGGAAAACTAAAGCAAATATGAGAGAAATAACAGAATTTGGCAATCCAAATTATTGGGTAATCAATGAAGATTCTCAGCCTTCAAAAATGTTTTATGAAATGGGTCTGCCTCGAAGTGGAAAAATATCGTCAAGTGTTGTCCATTCATTTGAGGGGAATAAATGTGGAAGGGGATACAAGTTAGAGGAGGGGAATAGATGAATACGATGAAAAAGCAACTAACTGCCCACTCAAGAAGCAGTTTGAGGTATTTGAAGGTCGCTGCATATTGATCCTCGTATATTGAAATACGTCAAGAAAAAGTTTACCACAAGTGCATGGCACCATGTCGAGAACTGTTGCACAAGCTTGACACGGCAAGAGGAACAGCTTGTGCGTAAAAGCGCGCATACCTGTTGGTTAGCCTTTTTTCCCCATTTTTTTCCCATGCCCCAGTGCATGTGCTTAAACATAACGCACACAGCTCTTGGTGTGTGTGTGTGTGTGTGTGTGTGTGTGTGTGTGTGTGGGAGGGGGGGGGGGAGGAGGAGGAGGAGAAGAAGAGATTCATTGTACCTCTTCGGCATCCACGTCTTCCTCGCTGTCAGTGGGTTCCGGCGCTTTCACGAACCACCACTGGATCTCCAAATACACTGACGCGGTTCCGCTCTGGAACGCGCACGCCATTTCTATGTTTTGTCCCTCTTTAACCGTCATGTTGGAGGGCAGATCCGTGAAACGACCTGCAGATGAGAGAAGGAAAGGGGGGGGGAAGCAAGGAACGAAATGAAAGGGGGTATGGTGGTGACAGTTGCCTGATTTCTGCACGCAAAGACATGTATTAATCACTTAAATGGCGTGCTTGTGGCGGCTGCGCGGTCATAGCAGCTGGGTTATTGAAAGCAGGCGCTTGATAAAGGTGCGTTCTTGTTTTAATTGAAGGAGATGGCGGGGGCTCCCCCCTTCTCCTGTCACACACTGACGCGTCTTCATCGGGAATTTACATAACGCACAGTCGCAACATTAGTATGATAAATCAGAAATTCCGTTGCGAGCAACTTGGGGTTTCATGGGAGTTGTTCACCTTTTACCTAAATGTATTGTTCGTGTCCTGTTGTGGCCGTTGTCGTTGTCGTGCTCTTTGCGACCACGGTAATATACGAAATAAACTCTACTGACTTAAAATTATAGTCAAATGCAGAAACAGAAAGCACACATGGGGGGAAAACCACGAGAAATAATAAATGAGTTTGGCCACGGGGAGGCTAAAAAAGGGAATATAGCCTAAAGGAGAGACTGGTGGCGACGATTAAAAAAAAAAGAACAGTGTGGATATCCGTGCGTGCAAACTTTAATGCCAAACCACCAGTGCAACCCTGCATAAGAAACTATAACCGAGCATACAGACTATTTAAAGATGTGTTCGCGTTCATCGGGGGATTGCAGCTATAAGTAGGAAGAAGAGCATAGAAGCGGGTTGAAAGTGGTGATCTCGTTGTGATGAAGCATGGCACACAGGATCCGCACGTCGCTCTCAGGACCACGGACAGCGGCATTCAGCGGAAGCTGCAACTGTCCGTGGTGCTGAAATCGCGGGCTGATCGCTCGCTTTTCATTCATCTCGAACACAAGTTGAACTGATTGTTCTATCTGCTTGCTGTAGAGAAGACGCGATAAAACCCGTCCTGTGTCTTCCACGCAATGGAAATTGACTTGATTTCAAACAATCACCAGTTGCATTTTTTCTTCTTCATCAGGGGGTAATAAATGTCACACATCTTTCTTTATCGAGCATCATAAGCTTTATTTTACCTCGCTGGCTTATTTCTATACATCTTTCTTGAAGTATTTCCTCCTTTCCATTTCCAGAAAGGCTGCGCACTTTTAACACTTTCTTCTACTGAGCTGCTTCCTTCCACCGCGCAGGGCAGCAAGCCCGACACGATCACTGAAATAGACTAGACTAGTTACGATTTAAAAAAATATATATATATATATAGATGTTTGTGATTCCCTACCTTCAAAGGAGAATCCGAATTGCACACAAAATCCGGCTAAGAAAACAAATCCAACAGTATCATGAGAGGTCCACATCATTCCAATATAGAGAGGTTGATTCTTTTACATCAGCCGAAGGAGGAAAAAAGACGAATCTTTCCCAAAAAAAAGAGGCTTCACACCAGCAAAATCAAACAGTTGCTGGGCTCGTGCGTTGAAACGGAGATTGCGGAAGGTGGATCATGCTGCAAAACTACAGCGTGTCGTTGCTGAAGTTCTTTTTCTTTTTTATTCCGCTCTCTGTGTTTCTCTGCGCAGGAGAGAGACCGTCGACTGCTTGGCTGAACTGAAGTCTGTAGAATAACCGGGCTGCTGCGGTGTTCGTCTGCGCTACCGGAGAGACGTCAGTCTAGTGGATCACTGTGGCATCCACGCGCTCCACACCTCTGCAAATCTAGTCCTCACCCGGCCCCTCACTGTCACCTTGACCGCTTGTTTCAAAAGATGCGACGCACACTTTGGCGTCAACTACAAATAACAGCATCCTCATGAGATGATTTTGTTTAAAAAAAAAAAAAAAAAAATGTTAAAATGAGCTGAATGGTGCATAGTTCACTTGTAGTTAGTTTATGGTGGACTACTTTTTTTAATGACTTCATACAGGCCTTACAATCAATGCTTAAATCACAATGTAAAACTCCCGCTCTAACCATATAGTATGAATAAGTGTGCGTATTTAGAGTGGGCGTGTCAAACTCGTGAGTCTTTTAAACAGGCTGGTGACATTCCGACAGCCAGTTTAAGAGGCTATAAAACAATATTGTAGCATGGGTGCGAACAGGAAGGGGGTAAGGGAGGTGGGGTTTGGGGGGGGGGGGGGGGTAGACCAGCGACCCGGCAACAAAAGGGCAGTCACAGAATGTCCTGAGTCACTAGGAGGGAAGACATCCTGCTGTATTATATTATTAGTCTCCTGGGCAGACTGGGAACACTTTGCCCTTTAGTTGCAATGTGCACAAATTATGCCACTCTTAATATTTGTTCTTGATTGATTCAGAGACAAATCGGGGATCATCCTTTTGGGATGTGTGAGGACACAGAGGTATTAAAGTGAGCCCAGGTCCATGCTGCTGCAGGCTAGCTGACAGAAGACCCCGTATACCTAACTTTGAGTAGGCCTAATTTAGTCTTGATGATTTGAAGGATCTAAAGTGAAACACTAACATGTTCTCTAAATGTTCTGCCAGTGAATTCACATTTACTCACCGTGTTGATTCTTTGCTGAACTTTTGCAGAGGTTGCAGTAAAACTGTTGCACCCTGAGTAGCTCATTTATTTCTGTGTATTTTCTATTATTAGGGTAAAGGGTGATGATTATTAGTGACACTTTTGTAGTTGACAGAAGGGTTTGATCATATCTGTTTTTATTTATTTCATTAAAAATAACAAGGTTTAGACTTTTTTAGTCTTTCTTTCTATTAGTAGTTCAAAGGTGTTATCATTAGAAAACAATTTTATTGACATTCTTTATTAATTTTTTCGATGACATTTTGTCTTGATTGGAGAAATGAGTTGTTCTATGATTGAGATTATATTTGAACAAGAAGTGGATCATAGGTTATAGATCAGTTATTGTTTTTATAGATTTCTGAGCAGATCATTTCACCCCTAAAAATATTCATATTCATGTTTTTTTTTTTTTTTTTAGTATTCCAAGATAAACAAGAAACGCCTCATGTTTTGTTGCTGTCTTTGATTCCTGTCACTCAGTATTGATGTTGCAGCCAAACGGTGAAAACAAACTGATGCTGTTCAGAAGTGATGAAAGAAGAAATGAAGAAGCACAGGGAGCGGCAGCAGCTCTCCATGGTGCTGAAAACACTCACTTTTTCCAAACGGACTTTTGATCACTTGTAATGAAAGGAGCCTCTTAAAAGAAGTCGGCATTATTTATTTAAAGCCCCCTGAAACCTTCGAGAAAGAAGAAGAAACAGTAGAAGTAATTAATATATGTTATATAAGTAAGATCACAAGGTTGATTTTTTGACTGGACTCACACACACACACACACACACACACAAGCACACACACAACTTTTTTTGGTTGCACATACATTTTGGGACTGTCCACCCTCTGTGGACACTTTCAAAAAGCAGTTAAAGACTCATCTGTTCAGACTTTGTTTGATCTGTCTATATTTGATTTTATGTAAGTGTCTGTTTGTAACGTCTCTGCTCAATACTTTATTGTGAAGCACTTTGTGCCGTATGTTCTTAAAGGTGCTATACATATAGACTATAGACTTCTTACTTACACTCACTCAAAGTCTTCTTTCTTAACAGAAGTTGACTGATGTGGTTTAATCAGGTTGGACTGACAATAAAATAAACAATCCCTTTGGGGGGTGGGGGGGGGGGGGCTGGTTGGAGAGTGATTGAAGAGTATAGTCCTCATCTCAGCTGCCATGGGTTCGAATGTGAGCACAGCCCGCTCTCTCCTCCCAACATGCCCTGTCTCTCTTCAGCTGTCCTATCAAATTAAGGCAAAAAAACTAGTTTTTCATTGTTAACAAAATTGTGACCTTCATGAAGAAAACACACACAAAAAAATGATTACTGAAGAAAAATAAATAGAAAAGAAAGGCAAATGACAGATTCTAATAAACAATGTGTGCTGCATGGAATCATTGCTGTGGGGTATAATGATTGTACTGTATGGTTGAATGAATGAGAGAGTCAGAGGATAAAACAATCACATAAATAAATAGAGAAAAAGATAAATGAATGAATACAGAAGGGGAAACAAATTATAAACAATATAAAGCAGAAAGGAAAAAAAATAAAGAGTTATTTTAAGGATCACTGTACAAGGTAGAAACACATACAGGTACCAGTCAAATGTCTTGACACATGATTGAAATGCATGTTATTATCTTAAAGACATTTTGATCTAAAGGCTAATGCTTAAATGTTTGACATGTGTTTCTTTTATAAATAGAAATAGTTAAGTTGAGGCATTTGTATGTATGCATTTCTTTCCAAAACAAAAATGAAACACTTTATTTTTATTGTTTTAATATCTACTATTAATCTAGAATGTGGAATATAGTAAAAAAAAAAAAAACCTTCTCTTATTAGGTGTGCCCTAGATACAGCTTACGGTAATCATATAGTATACTGTATTATTGATCATTCTGTTACTGTTGTGTGTACAAACTTTGAACTGGTAGTGTATATAGACATATATAAACAGTAGGTAAAGACATACAAACACAGACTCAGACAAAAAGAAAAATACAATCCCAGCCTTGGACACTTCTAACAAGAAGGAAAAGCACAGATGGAAACACAAACTTTATCAGCCATGTTAAAATGCTGATTGGAGCACTTTGCTTTTTAGGGCGTTTAGTAGTCAACTTTATTTTCTGGTGTGCGAAAAACAAAACCAAGGAAAGCAGCCATGTATCACTTCTGCAACTGTACAACGGTACTGCCTCTAACAGTTGAGGTTCATCACTCATTTTAAATCCCCAACTCATCACTGTTTGTCGGATGGATTCTTTGTCCATATGCAGACTCTAACATCGGCGTGTTCTTATCTACAAGTCTATCTTAGGTCTACTTCCTTCATACTTTCTGACCTTCATCAGCCGAGAAGAGTACAGATACTTATAATCATCGATACCAGGACCTTTTCTGGCTGTCTGCTCCAAAAGTCAGAACTGAACCGGGGGGTGGGGGGGAAGGCGTTGAAGTTTGCTGCTCACTTTACTTTGAGCAAGTTACAAAAAGAGCAGAGACTTAACAAGCTGCTTCTCATTGGATGCTTTAAAGAGGACGTTAAATGACTTGGAGGCGGACACATCTGGCTGTAGATGTTCTCCCTGATGTGATTTTTTTACAGAATGATTTTTTTTTTTTTTTTATCTAAATCAAACCCTGGAGATCTGCTTTGTGATTGGTGCTGTAATTTAGGGTAAATAGACAATACAATTATTATTTATTATTATTATTAATACAATTAAGTCTTTTTCTAATCTGAAATCATGGAAAAAATATATTTTTTAAAGGCCTTTAAATTAGAGATAGGACAGCAGAAAGAGCCAGCAATTGTGGAAAGAGAGAGTGGGTAACCAGCAACAGGTCAGATTTGTACCAGAGCTGCCCACCTGGAGGGCTATAGCCCCCACACATGGGGCGCGCACCAACCACCAGGCTACCCGGCGCCCACACAGAAACAAGACATTTTAAATGCTTTCAGATAGTTCAGCCTGAGATTAGTCATCATAAACTTGGAATGATTTATTTTTCACCGTATCAATCTGATTTCACCGTCATTGTGTATCATTTTTTCACTTCTATATTATGTTTCCTGTTTACGCTAATGAGTGAAGGAATATCAAATTGGAGATACAAACAGCAGGTAAATGTACTACCACCACAGTCCCAAAACTCAGAAGTGTTTGGAGACAGTAGTCCTGATGAACCTTCTCCTGGAGTCTACACTCACACGCTCGTTTTGCAGCAGCATGTCCCGTGTTTTTCCCTCCCATCTGCGCTGCTGCAGACTCAGAGATGTGTTTGCACCTGTTCGCCGAAGGCATTGGAGGAGGTGTCGCCGGTAGAAGCAGTTACACAAAAACACAATGGCTCTTCTAATCATTGGCCCACATTTATTCTGCACAGGTGCACTGTGTGTGCAGGAAAAAAGCTAACTCGCACCTGTTGAGGACACCGCTACGAAGATGACTCACAACTAGTATTTCTTTTTTTTTACTGAACCCTAAAGTGTTTTAAAAATCTAGCAGGTAACAGGCGTTTGTATGAAGCAAGAGATACAGAAAAATATGTATTTACACCTAAACCTAGACTAAGTAGCTTATTCCGCTACTTCAGCATTGTTTCTTTTACATCACGTCTTACACCTTTAAATGAAGGCTCAGACCACAACATTTGAAAACCTTTGCAATGAATGATCATGCATCTCCTTCTTTGTTCTTTGTGAATGCCAAAATGACAAGAAAGTATCCCTCTAGATTGTACTGCTTAAAAAGAACGACATAAAATAAATGGAATTAAATGCTGGTACATCTCACTTTTAACTTGGTTGAACTTTTGAACTTTTTTTTCATAATTTATGAATCCAGAGGGGATGCTTCTCACACACATAGGCCAGAAATACACACATGCACAAACTTGACCTATGGATCTGCATTAGTGGAGGGATGTCAGACTGGGGCTGCTACACAGGGCACACTGACAGTCCCTACAGACCAAGCTACTGCAGCTACTTCTTTTTTTTTTTTTTAAAAGAGAAAACAACAGAGACACATTGCCTGAGTTTCCTGCAAAATATTTGAATCAGTCTTTGCTGTTCTTGGTACATACTGTGTCATTGCATTCGCTTTAAATGTCCTCAGGAAGAATGGCACGCGATCATAGGCTACAAGATGAAAATATTTCACCATCAAAGAAAGATCTGATAAATAACAGACAGATACAAATCTGAATGCCCTGCTGTGAAGACGAGAGAGCATCTCCTCGCCCGTCACAAGTACAATGTGATTGTTATCCCAGTGCTTTCATACAGCATGTCCTCCTTGTTTGATTAAAGGATTGACTGAGTGTTGGGTTATGAGCAAACAAACCATAACACACCACACTCGAGCTGCTGTGTTCAACTGTGAAACTGTGTTTCAGTTCAAACACAAGGCTGATGTCTGTTTCCCTGTTGTAATCACAATCTTTTGTTTTTCCTTTACACTAGCTATGTTTTCATGTTGAAGTAGCCACAAAGCAAGAAATATGCATTTTTGCCAGAAAGCCGTCGTCGACTACAAAACACCGTTTCATGGTAATTACATCACATATACAGTATGTCTAGGAATATACACCATGTTAGATCAATAACCACTGACAGTTGGGGATTGGAAGGTTCCAATTTAGATTTCATGTGTCTGAAGCTGCTGTAATCAGAGGTGAATTTTATATTATATATATATTATATTATATTTTATATTATCTCATGTTATCTTCACTGTCATTTTGAAGGCAAGAAGAAGTGTAATCTTTTAATTTAGAGCGGAAGCTGCACTAGCAGTTATTGAGGCCATGTGTTCTGTTTTTGTGGATTAAATGCAACACTAAAGATAACTGTTTCAATGTGTATGTGTAATGTTTATTCCAGTATTGTTTAAGCTCAATATATTTGACTGAATTAAAAATGCAACTCACAGAATTTGTATTTTTTTTTTAGAGGCACAGTATGTTAATTCCGCCACCAGGGGGCCATCAATCACTACTAGGGCCCGACCAATATGAGATTTTGGGGCCGATATCAATATCAGAAAGAAATCTGATACCAATAAATAGGTCGATATTTTTCTACAGCACGAAGATAGATATAAGATCATGACCATATAATTTACCTAATTTGATGTCCTCCTGAAAGTACAGGGGACCTGGACTACTGATGTCAGGACTATTAAATCTGGCATATGTCTTGTTTGGAGGGCTTTTTCCTGGTTTGTTTGTTTTTGTAGCAGCCTCATGTTGAGAAACAACACATATCTACAGCCTTACATATAATATATGTTCAGCTGCTGTGAGCACTCAAGTTGAGATGGGGGAGGGGGAGACAACCTTTTCAACGAAGCGGTGTCACCTCTGCCGCAGCCGACCTCAGTGCATCTCGACTGTCAAGAAACACCATCTGCCCTGCCAGTACAATAGCCATTAGGCGGTGAAACCACAGTTTAGCTGGTTCCCTGCCAGCATCCATTTTGTCAGCCTGAGCACACTCCACGAGGCGCGCTGAGTGCAACAGAGTGCATCAAAAAATAATTAAACACTTTTTCCAGGGTGATGATGCAAGCAGTAATTAATTGCCTTTGCATTCAGTAATGTTCATTAATGTGAATGCCACAATAATACTTTCTACGGAATAGTCTCATCTCTCGTTATCTAGCTTTCCAAGGTTCTATGGCCATGATATCTGGTGTTGGGAAAAAACTAGTATATTCAAATAAAACCAAAGCCCTCACAGCAGCGCAGTGGTGTACAATGACCACTGTCTCCTGTTGTGATGTCGGTATGAAACAGTACATTTTGCTCTTGTTATTTCCATTTCCATCTATATTAAAAATGAAATAATCTTCAGGAAAGGTAAAGGAGTAGTAATGGATTTGAAGTCTCTAAAAATGTCAATTCTGGTAGGTGTATTTTTTGGGGGATTTTGAAAATTTCCAGTAATCAGAGAATCGAAAAAGGCCGTAGTACTTTGAGTTTTTTGTTGTATCTTTCATCACAAGAAGTACACTGATTTAGACAAGTCACAAAATATTTGGTATATAAGACACACGTTTTAATACCTTTTTCGGTAACACTTTAAATGAAGGTCAATCTTCCCCATTTACAAGTTGAAAAAAAGGGAAAACTCTTACTTATGAATAGCTATCAAATATGGTCATGTAGAATAAGGTCTTATTAAATAATTTAATAATGACCAATAATTAGCCTAATTATCATGCTAATAGGCAACTAGTTAAGTTTGTGTTAACGGGTTCTCAAAAGTTGGCTGCGTTCTAAATACTGGTACACACTATTTACGAGAAACATGCTAAGAGTTTATTTATTTTAAAGGTCACATATTATGCAAAATACACTTTATCATGTTTTTCTAACAATAATGTGTCCCTAGTCCGTCTACAAACCCCCCAATGATGAGAAGAGTCCATCCTCTCAAGCCTGCTCTACTTTTCAGAAAATGTGTGCTCAAACAAGCTTTTTGGAGATTTTCCCTTCATGACATCACAAAGGGCAGTAACCCCTCCCCCAGGTGGGTGACACTCTCCCAGCTAGGTGTTTTGTTCTGCCCTCTGAGTCTGCCACCTCACTGTAAACAATATGTTAAGTTGCAAGAAAGCCAAAGACACATCCCCTTCCAGAGAGGGGGCGTGGTCAGACACAGGTCATTTACATTTAAAGGTACAGACACAGAAACAGCCTGTTCTGAGCAGGGCTGAAATAGAGGGGTTTATAGGCATGATCAAATACAGGATCAGAGTGGATTTAGAACAAGAAACTTCACACACATGTTTTGGAGAGCTCTTACACTTATTGAAAAGAATAGTATAATATGTGACCTTTTATACATGTTTGGTTTCATTTGCCTTTATTAAGATAAATAGAGTAGGATAATAATGAGAGAGTGTGGAATGACAACGGGAAAGGTGCCGATGGTCCTGATCCAGCTTTTTGTTGCACAATAGTCTCTGTACATGCACAACATAACCGCAAGGCTGCCCAATGCCCCTAGAGAGGTTTTTTCATCATGCTGTAATCTATCTTAAACTGCAAATGGAGATGCCACTATCACCCACTGCATGCAACCTGGTCTGAGTCAAAATCCACTGCAGATAAAAACTCACTATGATACATAAAAACGCTGACCACGCTAGCAGCACTAATTTATATGTATGTGAAGTATGTCATTGTATTTGGTTGAAAAGACTCAATTAAAGACAAGTGACTTGGGGAGTCACAGTCTGTGGGTCTGAACTTCACACCTATCAACGCTACCATAGGCTGAGAGCTCAACTACAGATTCTGTACCTAACAGGATTACAAACTCAAACACAACAGCAACAGAAGGTACGAGAAAGAGCTACACAGTTGCACAGAAACTGCACTTTGTACTGAATGCAATGGAAATCTTCATGCTGGAAGACAGTGAAACCTTTTGTTTTTTCTGGGTGACCCCCCCCAAAACAATTAGGTCTTCAATTAGGTCTTCATATTCCAGATTTGACCTTCAGACACATGTGTATGTTTATTTAAATTTACATACATATTTACATGTTTTTCTTTTAAAGTTATTTAATTTTGTTCATATTCTTCCTCATATTATTATGATTATTATAATGGTGGATGGGTTTATTGGTCTTATAGTTTTTCCAGATGTAGCCTGATGTCTGAATTGTTGTTTGAGAAATATGAGAGGCGTTTGAGATGAGCCTGTAGTGTTTTTTTTATTTTTATTTTTTTTTTTTTTTTAAACTCTGATGAACGGAGAGAGAAAGAGAACTAGTCGAGCTGAGTCTGTGTTTGTAATCCGAGTTTGAAACTGATGTACTTTTGATGGAAAGTTGTACTTTAGAAATCCGCTTCAAGGGGAATTACTCCTTCTTTTATGTTTGAGGTCACAGGCTGCTAAACTGTCACCTCTGAGGCTGGAGTGATTTGACCTGCGGTTGGTTTTGGTCTGTGGTTTCCTCGAATGTCACCCACACCTGTCAATCAAGAACACAAAGAACAGATTACAGATACACACTGTTTTTAATCTATGAAATCTGGTTTACATATAAAGAGGCTCATTCCTTTTGAAAATGCTGACTTACATCTAAAAAGAAACTTTCTTCTGGGACCATTTTCAGCTGCGGATTAAGCGACACTTGCACTCTAAAGAGTGTCGTCGACTGGAAGCGGGGATGTGTCAAAATAAACTGCAGTCTCTTTGTTCCTGTGAATGAAAGGACATACCATCTAGAGTGCAACTGTATGAGGCATTGATGTATATTTTAAAGTGTTTGGACAACAAAAGATCCCTATACCACTGAGGAGTAAGATCAGACATGTCAAATTAAGGGTTTTTCAGAACTTTGTATTCCTACCACCTGCCTCGCTACCCTAAAAAAACAAAAACATTAAACTCAAACTCTGCTAAAAGTGAGTTCAGTTTTTTTTCTTCTGCTGGGTGTGCAGGAGTGAAAATCAGAGCCTGACATTACTCAGTGGTTAGCAGTTTTTAAACTTATGCCTTTTTTTTTTTTTTTTTTTTTTTTTTACAAAAAGAACTCAAAAAGAAGCTTCTGAGACAGTCCTCCTGGATGCATTTTGCACAAACACAGTCAGCGCCCGCAGGCATCACGAGTCCGTCGGTTTAATTGCTCTGCTCACAAAATAGCCCTGGTTCTTTTCTGGGTATCTCCACATGTGGTGGTAAAAAAACGGCTGAAGACTGAAGCAAAAGTCTCAGATATGAAAACAGGAATACTTAAAATGATGTGTCTTCAACTAGAAAACTGGTAGAATAATTAACATTACAGCAAACAAGTGCGCAGCCATGAGCAGCTGTACACACATCACAGGAGAACTACTGTACAAGATCACGCGAGAGTAAAGAGAAAAACGTGCAAAATGTTGTCTCGTCTTTCTGGGGAAGATTTGCTGTTCATTCGGTGCCTGTTTTTTTTGGTGTTGCAGGTGAGTCATTGCAGCTTTAATTCTTGGTTAGATAAAACAAAGTTACACATTATTTAAAGCTTTGAATAGGAATCACATCCTCCCTGTTGAATACATCCCTGCTCTGCATGTTTCCCGAGGCTTACAATAGCAGCCTGCATCAATTCAGCAATCAGCATGTGAGCAAAGTGGAATGACCTCAACAACAAGAGGCTTTTATTGCACATAGAATGTCGCCTCCGATCTATGGCTAAGCTGCAAAGTAGTCTCTGCTAAATGATCATGCAGGTCATCATTATCATCACCATCATCATCATCAAGGGAACAATGCGCGGGTGCTCTGAGCAATGTGTTTTGGAATAAAAGGACCAAGAACTGTGCATGAAAAATTCATGGGCCCTCAGACGTGGTTTGTAATCCTGAAATATCATGTCCCGCTGTGTTCAATATTTTGTTGGCTACCCAACTCGATTCCTCCTGCTGCTCTTCACAAAGTTTGAAGCATAACTCTGGTTTTTTGCTTCAGTTGTGCTTTTTTTTTTTGTAGTTTGGACCATCATGCCTTTTGCTGATAACACTTTATATGCTAAGGTTTCTACTGCAGGCACGGTTTAAAACAAACAACTCAGACAGGATAAGAATCAAAGACAAAGTGAAAACAAAATGTTGGTTGGAACACACACAACACGTTTCTGCTCCACATTTACCTCCGTATGTTTTCGTCTATGTCTAAGAAAAATGGTTTGAATGATCAGGCTTGACAGTTTTTGTCAACATTTACTCAGAGCATCTTAGCTTGCTTTTCTTTTGTTTGTTTGTCTTTTAACTGTTGTCAATTTTAATCTCCATGTCATGTTGTGAATCGTCTCCTGCTGGGACCCCCTGGAAAAGAAGATGGTACATCTCAAGGGGTTTCCCCTCATAGATGAATATTATATACATATTTTTGAAATTTGGTCAAGAATTTTAAATGTCTCAGAAAACCCTCCAGTAAGAAGAACACAGTTTCAACCAATAGAAACCCAGTACAGTATATACACACCAGCCAGCATGTATGTCAGTAATAAATCCCTGTACCCTTATATGGGCAAATATAGATACATTCAAGGCCTGATTATCAACATTTAAAATGTTCCTATAAAAGTACAACCTCCAGCCCCAATAGCTTTCTACTTTTATATTCTCCTTCTATGTTCTTTGGGAGTTTTTTTGTGCCAAAAACACCAAGTCAAATTCTTAATTCAAGACAAAATCTGTGTAAATGTACTTGTCAACAAAGTTGATTTAGATTCAGTGGCCAATCAGAATGTAGTATTAATGAAAAACTAAAAATAAGAGATTACTAAATGTAAACAAAACTGGAAGGCCAGCTCCCTGTGCCCTTTTCTTAAACGCAGTGTATTCTTGTTCTCTATTGCTTTTGTGACGTATTTTTGAGTTTTCTTTTGTTCTTATTCCAATCAAAGGCCTGATGCATTTTGCACAGATGGCAAATGAGTGATTTGTCCAATATAAATAACCGCACTGAGGTTGAAACAAATCTCAGGACACAGAAGGAGACCCTGCTTTCTGTCATAGGGCTGCACATGAATGACCCGGGAGGCCTGTTTGACTGAATGCAAGGTTGTAGACAAGAATTGCTCTCAGCTTCTTCCACACAGCCTGACCTTTGACAAAATGAGACGTTTGTGTGGAATCAGTACATTGTGAAAAAAGCCCTCTTGCCCTGTTGCTGATCTTATCAACAATGATTGAGGCAAACACCATCAGTGATGAAGAAAAAGCTGTAAGCCTCTTTCTAGAAATAATGCAAAGCCAGTCACACATCAATGAAAACATCTCATCAAAATGTATGCTATCAGCTCTGCAGCAAATCCATTTGAATATGCCGAGCCCCAGGTATAATTACAACCTGTGATGATAAATAATCTCTTCAGCAAAGTTAGAGGGACACATTCAGGCATTATGTTTTCCCCCAGTCATCGCTTGTGATGAGGTAATTAATAGCAGCATGCAAATCACGACACAATTTCAGAGTTAATGCTAATTACCTGCCTCACCGTGGTGGATTTCAGCAAGCCCACTATATTTTTGACAGCTTAATGCTGTAAACCCAAGGTCTTAGCGCTGTGTGCGCCTAATGAAATAATAGAGAACTGTAGCAGAAGAAGAGAAGATGTCATGGAGTCAAAAGTGTTTTTCAAAGAAAAAGAAGTTTACAGATAATTGCAAGTTGCTTGGGGTGGTGTGTGTGTTTCATGGCGATTTCATCATGAAAGAGTCTGGTGGAAGTCATGTGTGACTACAATAACCGCGAGAGACAAGGGAGAACATTAATAGCACAGTAGTGGAGACCGGCGACAAGACGCAACCTGCACAGATGCGCCGGACAACTCTAATGCATACGACAGTTACAATCTTACCTCCAGCTCTTTCTGAAGGCCTAGCCATTTCCTCACCCGAAACCTGTTTTTTTTTTTTTTCCTTTCTGCACAAAGCATTATTTAACCGCCGGCTCTATGGTTTACATGACATCATGTGAGGTGGTGTGTTCCTCTGACCGGCACAATAACCTAAAATCCTGTAATAGGGCAGCAGTAGCTCAGTCTGTCAGTCAGTACTTGGGTTTGGAACAGGAGCGAATCAGGAAATTTGGTCTGGTAGCTGGAGAGGTGCCAGATCACTGAGCAATGCTGAGTGCCCTTGAACAAGGCACCTAACCCCCATCAGCTCAGGAGCGCCTGCTGTGGGCAACCCCCTCACTCTGACATCTCTCCATAGAATCCTGTTTGTGCATATGTGTATTTCAGCCCATGTGAGTGTAGCATGTCTCAATAACAGAGTGTCAAAATCTAATTTACCCTTGTGGGATCAATAAAGGAAATCTTCTTCTGGTATGTGATGTGACATGATTTTCAGATCTTGCAGTAGTTGCATGGAGAATAATATCTTTTAAGATATCTCGTCATGTGAGTGATGCTATCCAAATCCAAAATCGGGTAGGATTTTAAAACTCCTGTAGTGTAAGCCAGGCTTTAGAGGAATGAATAAGAACAGAAAAAACACGGGACTCAGATTCTCAGGTGAAACCAGAATTCAGTGCTGACTGCTTTTGAAACATTTTCTTCCATTTTCGTGAATTACCGCTCAAATGTCAGTTCAATTTGTGATGCATATTTGATCCAGAGAAGCTGGCTGCTGTACCTCAACAGAAGCTAAGCTCTGTACCTCTGTGGATGGGGTTGCTGAAAATTATGCACTTTAACATCTTTTTAAAAAGTGTGGGGGCGGGGGGGGGGATTATGTGCTTATTGTCAGAAAAAATAATTTGGTCCAAAATGTAACACAATCAAGAGAGGGAAAATTCAAGTAAGATCATGTTTTTAATATGAAATTGTATTTTCCGTATATGACATGAAACTGATACTTTTTTCTTTTTTTGCAAGCCTCAGCTCAAGCTAAACTGATATGAACTTTCTCAAAGCATATACTGTAGTTGACTCAAACAACTATTAGGATCTGGTTAATATTGTGAAGGAGATGGAGAAGGAAAAGCTCTTCAACCAAGATTGGAGGGGGGGGGGGGGGGCTAGTCTGTTACACATCTGTCAAGCTGCCCAAGGACTAAAGTCTTGACCTCTGCTAGGACAAAGGTGATATATACAGTCTATGCTTTGAACACCAACTCTTAACATTTTGTGTTCAGGTTTTCAAAAAAATGTGTTATATGTGATTGTGAGTGTGAAATTGAAAATAGCCATATTTAGCAGGAATAATGAATATCTAGCTTGAAGCTGTTTTAAGCATGGGGCAACAGACAAAACTAAAAAAAATTTATAAAGTGAACTGAAGAGAGCAAAACTCTATTATAAAACGCTGCATCATTTGTGGTTTTCATTGTGGTTTTCAGAGGGTGATGGAAAATCCATCCATTGTGCTCAATTGAGTTGAGATTTTGAATTACCATTGGCCTACAGTATATGGGAAAATCTGCCATTTATTGTTATTATTGTTTCACTTAACTACAAAAGTTCAATGATGCCAAAAGATCTATGAACTGAAAAACAAATGTGTTTCTAGGTGTCAAAGTTCTTCTTGTGTAACTCAGCTCTGGTTTACGCATCCATCAGGCCAGCAAACTAACAGGGTAGAGAACCAAATTCTTGTGATAGACAGACAAACACGGGGCTGGGCCTGTGTGAGTCCAGAGGGTGACAGGCAGTCCTCCTGCATCATTAACCCACTTTGTTGTGAGGAGTTGCTGCCATTGTGAGGTTGTGTTTTTGGCACGGCCTCTTATCAGTAGTGATGGGAAGACTGATTGCAGCTACACAAGGGGGAGGAAATTTCCACAGCCCATCTATCACAGCTTCAGATAAACAGATGGAGGACTGTCGGCACTAAAGGCTGAGCCCGCTGCCTCCCCTGCTGTCCATTAAAGCCAGGGATTTGGTGGATCTGGGACAAACTTAAAAGATGCGCACTGCAGGTCGAGATTGTCTTTAATGGTAAAGGAGCCTTAATCAGTCACAACAAAAGACAATCCCCAACATTACTAACCCAGCTTTGCCTAAAGCGGCACAGCCCACTTACATTTCTTACAAATATATTAAATATGTACACATACACCATCACAAGCACACAAACACAAGCCAGCACATCTCACCCACACCCACTTATACATTCATGCTCATACAAACATACCCGTGAACAATATAAAAGAATGTATTAAATACTCTAAGAACAAAAATATAGGGAGCAATTTGGTTTAAAACAGGAAAGTTATTTCACTGAGTCTGGGGGTGACTTCTGTCTGTGTATGTTAGTTTGCAGCATGTCCACATCTCTGGGGAAAAAGCTGTTTGTGCGGGTGTTGGGGGTTCTCAGTCTACCTGAGGGGAGGGTGGTGAAGAGGGGGTTACCATGGTGTGAGGTGTCCTGCAGAATGTTTGTGGCCCGTGTGAAGAGACGGCTCGAGTAGATGTCATTCAGGTTTGGGAAAGGGGAACCGACAATCCTCTCAGCCGTCTTCACAACCCGCTGCAGATCTTTTTTTTTTTGTCTGCAGCAGTGCAGCTGGAGTATCAAACAGTACAAGCCTAAGTCAGGATACTCTCTATTGTGCAGCAGTAGAAGCTGATGGGCAGTTTCTGGGGAAGCCTGTTACGTCTCAGGGTCCTCAGGATGAACAGTCTCTGCTGGGCTCTCTTGATGATGTGGGAGGTGTTCAGGCTCCAGGTCAGGTCCTCAGCGATGTGCACACTAAGGAATTTAAAACTCGAGACCCTCTCCACCGCCTCCCTGTTGATGCACAGACCATCGTAATGTGTTTTTTTTTTTTAGTTTTTCCTGAAGTCGATTATGATTTATTTTGTTTTCTTGGTGTTCAGGAGGAGGTCGTTGTCCTTGCCCCAGGTGGTCAGTGTCTGGACCTCCTCCCTATAGGCAGTTTTATTATTGGTGGTTATGAGTCCCACTTTGGTTGTGTCGTCTGTGAATTTGATGAGGGTGTTGGAGGTGTGTGAGTGCAGTCGTGTGTGAAGAGAGTAGAGGGCCGGACTGAGTACGCAGCCTTGGGGGACACCGGTGCTGAGAGTGATGGTGGAGGAGGAGTGATGGCCGATCCTGACATGCTGGGGTCTGTTGGTGAGGAAGTCCTTAATCCAATGATAGAAAAGGGCTCCCAGGCCCAGCAAATGCAATTTGTTGACCAGTTTTATTGAGTTGAATGCAGAGCTGTAATCCACAAACAGCATCCTGACATAGCTGTCGGGGTTTTCCAGGTGTGTATGGGCTGTGTGCAGCGCGATACAGATGGCGTTGTCTGTGGATCTGTTGGTCGAGGTCAGGAGGGATGCATGCTTTAATATGGGGCAGTACCAGTCTCTCAAAACATTTCATGATCACCGGGGTGAGAGCAACTGGCCGGTAATCATTCATGCTGGTGATGGCTGAGGTTTTAGGGAACAGGGATTATGGTGGCAGTTTTCAGACAGGTGGGGACTGTGGCATGCTGCAGTGAGCTGGTCAGCACACGTCTTCAGCACTCGTCCTGAAACGCCTTCAGGCCCAGTTGCTTTATTGCAGTTGATGTTGAGTAGTGCTCTCTTTACCTGATACGCCTGGAGAGCGGGTGGCTGGTCACTCTCTGGAAAGCTGGTTTCAGCGTCTGGATCTGGTCCTCTGCTGGAGCTGTCCTCGAAGCGGGCAAAGGAGGAGGAAGGAGAATTAAGAAGAGAGTAAACAGGTGAGCAGCAGTAAGAGGGAGAGGTTAACAGTCTGTAATATCAAACAGCAGCTAATGCTTTATTTGCGTTTCTTCATTTTTAACATGTACAACTACAACAAACCTTTTTATTTAATTTTAGGATAGCTGAATAAATTGGCAATCATGCTTTCCTTTAAGAAGATGTCTTTATCATGTTTTCAGATAAAGGCCTCCTGAGTCAGCATAATAGTTCTGGGAAATCTGTAAAACCACATTATTTTATCTCTCACTTTAAGATTTTTTCAGATCTGTGATATCTGATACATTTATGTGGAATTCAAAAGGCTACAATATAGAAATCATGTATGGATAATACCAGTTTGGCAGTTACGCTGCATCTCCTTGTATCCACTCTGTAAACAATATTAATAATTGGGATATTTGATATTTTAAATAAACCTGTTTGCGATCATTTCAGATACATGTACCTTTTTCCCTGTGTTACGTTGATTGTTTTCTTGTTGGGCTTGTCCTAAGGATTTACATAGTCGAGCCTGATTCTTCAGATTTCGTCTGTAGTCTACTGGCAGTCAGAAGTTTTGTTCTTTAAGCTATTAAACTATTCTCTCTTCTCATCTTGGAATATAAATGTATTCTATGATATGACAGGACCTCATAACCATGTTACACATGCCAGTGTACAATACAGCAGGCACACACTGACGGCCTAATGTATGCGGGTCAGACTACCAACAAGCAAACGTCTTTTAACCCCCCATCTGAAGATTTTCACAGCTTTCCTGATCATAACAATCCACAAAAAGTCCCCACAATTTAAATCCAGTAAAAGATTAAATCAAATAATGTTAGATCTATAAAGATCCACGAAACTGTTCAAAAAAATCTGCTACCCCCCTGACCTTTTTATGACACTTGATAGCAGCGTATAACAGCCAGTTAGAGCCTTTGTTGAAAGGAGGTTCCTCCCCCTTTTTCTGACGACCAATTGAACATGACTCGGCCAATGACTGACATGTCTTGTAGCCAATGAAATTCTCCAAACGAGGATATGAAGAACTCAACCACCACCCTCAACCACCGCCTGATGCCCAGCCTCCACCATCGGGCCGTGTCGTCCAAACCACCGCCTGATGCCGAACCTCCACCGTCGGACCGTGTCGTCCCCACAACCATCGCCATCCTCATTCATGCACGGCCTGCTTCGACCCTACCTTAGGGGCAAGGAAGTGTGGACAACGGGAACGCAAGGAATATAAATCCCTCCTGCATATTATCCCATATACTCTTTTGTAAAGCGTCCCGAGATAACACTTATTATCATACTTACGTTATGAATTGACGCTATACAAATAATGATTGATTGATTGAAATGCTGCTTTAGGCATCCACCATCCTAGAGTGTTAAAGCGTCAACCATCCCAAATCCAATTGTCAGATAAATCAACAAAAAAACTAACCAAGTATACACTTTGGAGCCCTAGAGCTGTAGGTAACACAACATGCTGTTACAAAACAGTAAATTTCCATTTTCTTAGTTGAAGTGTAAGAAAGAAGCAACCTGCTCTCCTTGAAATTGACCAGCACACACCTACACACACTGACAACATGTCCTCATTCACTGTATAACTAATTGTTACAGTGGCCATGGTAATTGTGCCCTGCCAGATTGGAGATAAGGGACCTTGGTTTCTGATTGAATGCTGGCAAAACTAGAGGGAGGACAGCCTGGCATGATGGCACAATAATAAGCACAAAGAGCACAGCGCAGACTTTAAAACACTACTGTGGAGTGTCAACATCCAAGGTTGATGAATGTTTTTGTGTGAATGCTCTATGTGTGGGCTTGTAGGCCTTAATCACGACACAGACGCGATGAATCACCTTAAAACGGCGACGGATGCTACAGAATATTGTGGAAAATAACCTACCAAGCTGTAAATTACGCAAGACACTTCAGCGTCTGTTAATTTCTTCATGCTGTAATTACTGTAAGGGTCTGCAGCCTTTCTGCTCCTTTGCCCATGCCTTCCTGGAATGTGCTTTCCTTCCACACCTGGAGATTTATTTGAAGGATTTTGTGCATTTAAAAAGAAAGGAGATGAAGTGTCAAACTCAGCCGTGAAAAGGTTAACTGCTGCACTTAGCATTCTGGAAGGATCCGGCTTCAACCTGAGAGTCAATCTGTCATTAAATCACCAGCAGCACCGTCTCTGCTACACGCGACGCGAGGACATCAATAAGCCATCTCGAGCAGAAACGGGTTAGGCCGCTGAATTGATCATTGTTATCCTGATGGCCATGTGCCATTGGCGCTACAAGGCTGGATCTATGGGAGGGAAGTGGTTTTCAGATAAGGCCGGCCTGAGATGTCTCTATCTCACACTGTGGCATATGTAGAGGTATGTGGCATTATGTCCTTAAGTCTGAGGAGTAAATCCCCCCTTATTTAACTTAAATCCCTCTTTAATAATGGTCCACTGGTTTATCTTTCAGTCTCCGACAAGGATGATTGTAGGTCTGACTCTCCAGCTGTAATAATAGTATCTTGCATCATTGATTTTATTATTGTGTCATGCCTAAACAATTTGCACAGTCCAAAACATGCTTACAAGACACCATTATTAAAACACAATGACCCAAGACCAGAGGTAGATACTAAACAACAACACTGATGAAACGAACCACCCTGACTCCCAATTTCCACACCGTGTGCGCAGCGGTCCGTCAGCGCAGTACACTACGCCATCGTTCGCTCCCACTCTAGTCAATGCTCCTTTTTCACGGCAAGCGCTGCGCTGCGCTCCGTCTCTGAGGCGTGCCAGTACAGCCGCTACTCTCTGCTCCGTTTCAAATACGCTGTGAGGTTGTTGTTGTTTTTTTTTTTGACAGAGCTTGAAGCATCAAGCTGTACAGAATAGAACGACCTGGACAGGAAGTCAGAGAAGGAAACGCACACGGCGTCCCGGTCATTTTCAAAATAAAACACCACATACAGACTCACGATCTATTTTCCAACCCTTTATCAACATTTTGTCAAAACAGGTACCAAACAAAACAATAAATCAACCTCAGAAAGAAAAAGCAACATGTTGTTTGTACATTTTTCTCTTTATTCTTGTAGTTCTCCTGTGATGTGTGCATGGTGTGATTTGTCGGGGGGGATGATCTATATATCCCTGCCTCTGCTGAATTATTTTTTAACTCCAGTTGGGACAAAATGTGTGTTTTGTGGATGTTGTCACCTCTGACAGGGATAGTCCCCCGCTGAGAGAGGCATAGACAGGTCGGGAGAATCTTTGGAGCAGTCCTCCTGTAAATATCTAGATATTATCTGGAGTGCATATGTGAAAACGGCTTTAGAATAACAAGCTAAGCCTGTCAATGGCAAAAACAAACACTTTGAGTGGACATACTTTGATCGGTGCGTTTGCCCTAAAGCAGCCATTTGCAGCTGCTGGCTGTGGCGATCTATTGAACCAATTCCAAAACTTTTTGTAGCCTACCTATTAGTCATCAAGACACCAAAATATCTAGAAATAATGCCCAGGTTTAAAAAATACTCAAGTTATCCTAAATAGTATACTATTTGTAGAATTAGATTCAAGTGGTGGCTGGTAGCTGACTTGTGTGAACCAAACATTTCAATTATCTCCAAAGCATTGTAAAGTCCAAAAGTAAAAATTTACTGAAAAAATTTCAAAATTCACAACATGTTTATATTTAACAAAAGGTTCTGTTTCAATTATATTTGTTTGCATTTAGAATTTCAAAAACAACATTTTCACTGCGGTCAAAAAATGTTTTGCTCTCCCACTACGCATCTGTATTAACGGGAAGGTCTAAGAATAATCCAGCGGCACCATAAATTATATTCATTAAAGGCTAAAAGGCTTCAAAGTCTATAGGCCCAGTGTTGTTCATCAACATCCCTCCCTCTGTTAATTTTTCAAATCGCACCGTGGATGTATGTATAGTAGCTCATGGCTGCGCTCACCTTCCAGAAACGGATCCAGTGGGGCAGGGCAAGCGCCATCCGATGGAGCAAAACCGTGGCGCTGACGGACCGTACACAAAGTATGTAGAAATTAGAGACAAACATGGCCATCTTATAAACATTTAAATGAAACAAGCGTTCCATCCCGTCATCATCATTGTTCCAAAACATTTCAGGATTCTGAGCGTACATGTCCATTAATCAAAGGTGTTCTTAACTCTTCTCAAAAAGGACATTACAAAAGACAATTAGTTTCATTCTTCACTTCTCCTAAACCATATAGTTCAAACAAGTCTGTGTTCCTCCAGGATTTAAAAAAAATCTGCTATCTTCAAGAGCGAATGGAAGGATTCCTGTTCTAAACTGAGCAACCAAAGATCTCCGACTTCTCGATAAGTTTGCTTTAACAAAGGATTCGGTAACATAATTGTGCTTGTTGTGAATATATGTCTGTAATTTTGGTTTTATCAAGGAATAATTTAACAATTTCTCTTCATATCCAGCAAGTACTAATTTCTCATCATGTTCACACTGCATGGCAAATGATAATAATCCTGCATTGTATATGCTACCTCTTGTGATACTAAAGATACATCATTTATTTTTTATCAAAACCTCAATCGTGGCTAAAAAATTGTATTTCATTCATGTTATAACAACACAATAAAAAACAGATGTGACCCTACACATTACAGGGCAGAATTGAGTCTAAAAATGAGAAAACATTTCCACTCAAATATAAAGGAAGAACATTTTCTTTCAACAACTTCAAGTGAGAAAATATTAACTGCATAAAGATAAAGATAAACTTTATTGATTAGCGCAGCTAATCTTAACATCTTGTTTTTTTTTTTGTGGTTGTCAGGTGATGTTAACATGTAGTTATTAAGAGAAGGAGAATTAACAAGTCCATGATGCAGCTCCACAGTGTGTTCAACAGAGGTCACCACTTTCCTAAACTCTTCTTGCCCTCTAGGCCGCTGGTCACCTGACAGTAAGCTAATAGTCAACTGTCTACTTGAAGAGAGCGGAAACCAGTTTTTACACATTCTTTCAAACAATAAAGTCAGCAGAAATGTAATCCTCTTGATTGTTTTTGTTACACAGTCCTTCTCAAAGCTTAAAAAAAATCCTGCTTTTGCCAGAACCTTATCACAGAGTTATTGTGAGTGTAGGGCTTGTTGATTAGATATTTTTAAGCACCAGCTGTTGGCCATATTTATAACATTTGAAGCCAACTACTTTGTATTGATAGTCAAGTAACCATGGCAGCTATATTAGTTACTTTTTATCTGTAATAAGTATTTTATTTGTGTAGACTTTAATCTGCAAAATGTGTCATGAGTGTTTAAACATTTTCATTCACTACTTCTCTTTGTGTCTGTACTTGAACAGTAAAATGTGATTTTGGCAAGTTTTCATACCGTGCCCTAGCATGGACCCCACTGATCTGCATTCATATCAGTCACTTAGTCCACAAATGGACGATGTGATCCATTCTGGTAACTGTGGATGATTTTGTTATTTCTTAGATGCCAACAACGACCCTTTACCTACTTCCACATACTGTGCAGCTCAGAGGATGAAACTGGCTCATGCTGCGCAGATTCCATGGTTTTTGAAGCGGAGACATTTAGATTAGCGTCATATAGTGGTCCACTGATTAAATTAACCAGACTTTGGGGTCAAGCATACTCGGTTCCAGGCCCGGTTCCCTAGTTTGAAACCACCCTTAGGCTTTAAAGTTTACAACATGCTTCTTGCTTGATTGCTCTACATAATAACTAGTATTCAGTTCTTGAAGAGGACACAGTTGAAAGAGAATAGTCTGGTTGAGACTAAAGCCCTGATAAGAGCTGCGCGTCTCACCACAAACTTTGGTTTAAGATATATTATAATCCCCAGGACTTCCAAAAGTAGTCCTGAATAGAGCTCTACAGTTCTCCAGGCGCCCAAATATCACTGCCTAATTTCAACAGAATAATTCCATCATATTTTAATTGGGCCAAAATAATTACATTCCAATTTTATGCTGCTGTAACATTTGCAGATCCGGCCCCATTAAACCCTGCACTACTTCATTTCTGCAAGGTGAAACCTTGAACAATTAATGGCTCTAGCCTATGCTGAGGTGCAACCATAAAACATTTTTTTCACTTAATGTAATCATAAAATGTGTCAAAAATCTGTTTGGTGCTTTATTAGCCTGTGAAGAGGGATTTTCTGAGTACATCCAATTACGTCGGGACGCACCACCAAATGTCAGTGAGTGCTTCGCAGGACCGCGGCTTCATATTAATGCTTCAATGAGTCTTTGCCACCTATCATGATAATGCACTGAGGGACTGCACATGTAGTGAATTATGAGGACGCTGGAGAAGCATGTGTGTGTGTGTGTGTGTGTGTGTGTGTGTGTGTGTGTGTGTGTGTGTGTGTGTGTGTGTGTGTGTGTGTGTGTGTGTGTGTGTGTGTGTTAGTGAGCAGCTCTGTGTGTTTCACTCTGATGATCCCTAATGAGAAGTAAATGAAGCACTTGTAATGTTGCATGAAGGAGTGAATACCTCGTTACTGCAGGTAGGGTTTAAATATCAACACAAAAACAAAACATCGTAATTGCATGTTGTGTGCGCACAATGAGGTATATATTTATTTATTTGATGAATCATTAATAATTTGTTTTTTAATGGGTTTTTATTTCTGGCCCTAGGCAATAAATCATGAGATCTGAATGACTCTGGTGTTTTTCATATTCACTGGGTGCTGTTTGTTTAAGCTGTAACTGAATTTCTGCAACACAAAAGTAATTGCCCACAATAGATGTGTTACTGAGAAATCAGAAAACTAATGGGTGGAAAATGTTCATTATCTCAAGGAGGGAACCTGCCTCTCAGGTTACTAACTATTAGCATCTTGTGGCCTGGATTGAATGAGATGGTGTAAAGTTTGTACAGAAACTGGTCCTCTTTTTACTTTTTGGTTGTTAACTAAAAAGTGCAGAGGCCTTTCATTATCAGTGCTTGGTATCAGTGACATGAGTTCCAAGTGTCTGTGTGTGACTTGTTTAGACCATCGTCTGTACATAAATATGGACAACTCCTCCCATTGTACAATAATGAAGCCAAAATATGAGACAAGTTGACATATTGCACAAGTGATCGCATTAGGAGGCAGGACATTCGCAGGGCAGACCTGGCAGATGAAACCGAGTGATCATGTCCTGCTCCTTCCTCTAGCCAAAGCACATATTTCACTTAGAAATTATCCATCCAGTCAGTTTGGTCCACAGCAGAACATATGACATATAACTCTCCGTTATGGAAAGTTCAATGACTCTATAGTGTAAGTGTTAATTATTTTTTCTCTTGTTGTTCAATCTACTCTGCTAATCTGTTGCACAGTGCAGCCGTATAGTTGTCAACATAGCTGTCAATCATGATGTTACATCCACTCTTATTCACATCAAATTACTAATTAAAGCAATTCTGCAAAAAAATAACGCTTGGACATAAGTCAGCATTATATTAACTGACTATGGTGAAAGTAACCATTTTTGACCCAAACAAAATTGTATGTGTATTTTAACTCTGTAATTTGACCAGTGTTCCCTTTTTTAACATGGAGGGGGCGGAGCTTATGACCTATAATGCAGCCAGACAACAGGGAGAGCTCCAAATAGTTTGGCCTCACTTTCAGCAAGCGGTTTTGCCATCCTTCTTTTTATACAGTCTGATGTTTGTACATAAAAGGCAGACTTGTAAGGGTCGAGGGATGTGGAATGAAGGGAGGAGGGTAAGGGTAGAGGGATGTGAGATGAAGGTAAGGGTCGAGGAATATAAGATGTGGGATGAAGGGATGAGGTTTAGGGTCAAGGCATGTGAGATGAAGAGATAAATGTAAGGGTTGAGGAATGTGGGATGAAGGTAAGGGCTGAGGAATGTGGGATGTGGCATGAAGGTAGGGGTCGATGGATGTGGAATGAAGGGATGAGGGGAAGAGGGGAAGAGGGGAAGAGTCGAGGGATGTGGGAGGAAGAGATACCGGTAAGGGTCGAGGAATATGGGAAATGGGATGAAGGTAAGGATCAAGGGATGTGGGATGAATGGATGATGGTTAGGCTCTAGGGGTGAATGTATGAAGGGACACGGGTAAGAGAGAGAAGAATTTGTGTTTGTGGTTTACAGATGTACAAGGAGGACAATGGACTGGTGTGCTGATACGGGTTAGTAGACCAAGATACAACTATATTTGACAGCTTACCAAGTTTTGACTGCACACGCTGCAGATAAGACATGTTGTTTGACAGTGTCTGGAATATTTGACTATATGAAAAGTATTTATAGATGATGCAGCTTCTTTGATTTACCCGATGCAGATAAACAACAGAAACGTAATGCATGCCCATATTGGGTAATAGTTTTGCAGTACAGTTTGTGCTCTGCAACAAAAAGTAGGCACATTTAATCTCCATTCTTTAGGCAATCTTTATCAAAGGGTGTGAACAAAAGACAAAGGTTTTGCATGTTTTACAAATCCTTTATCCTTTTTCCTCCTCAGGCCCCTTTCACAACTAAAGCTGGTCAATGAGGCCAATTACCATTTTTATATTCTCTTATATTCCTTCCTTCAAGGTTGTGTTAGGTATTAGATATGACAGACCCAAATCTTAGGGCCAGGTACAGACATAATCAGATCTACACAATATGTATTTTGTTACAGGACTCAAGTGTTATTTATATGTAGCCCTGAAGCAGCTCCCTAACGGCAAATCAATGCATTTTGTTCATTTCTGTCCCCTGAAAGATTACACCAGTTCTTGCATGCTATGTGTTACATCCACAGAGTGTATTGAATTCAGTTATGGATTAAAGTTGATCATACCTTCTGTTGTTTTTTTTCTTTTTATCCATCAGTCATGTAATATAAGTAATACAATATAAAAATTTTATAAGTATGACTAATTACCTTTAATGCTTCTATGTGCTGCCATTAGGCAGCAGAGTCTGGAAACCAAAGACAATATTTGAATTGATTCTGTTTTTAAAAATCCAAACAAAAGACACACTATAATGAAACTTGGGCATTTATCCATTTTAAACTAATATGTGCAATCTGCATCTGAGAGATCTGAAAATGTGCAGAAGTTTCGTCACATTTAATATTGCAATAATTCTGGGATTTATTTGTCTTTTTTCATTTTACACTAAATGAAATAAATTGACAGGTTTTCTCCCTCATGTTTAACCTCTATTGCAAAGTTCACAGCCATAGTATTAATGATCTTCTTGTGGTCATTGATCCTCCATGTTCTTTTAAGCATCTCTAATAACTTAACTTATCATCGTTTTATTGTAATGTAACATTTCTTGAGTTTTGTGTGATTTTTTAAGTCTGCTAGAAAAACGCACAACTTGGGTTTTCCATTACAGTACTTTTGTATCCACCCAAAGAAGGATATGCAACTGCAGCTTTATCACAGGAGTAAAACATGTCTGGGGTCTTATTGATACCAACCCTTGGAGTTGTTGCTATGAAGGAGTTAGCAAAGATGTCATTCAAACACAGGAAAAGCATGGGACAAGATACATTTTTGGACTAATGTTTTAGCTGTCTCTCCACTCTGATTTGCATGTAACATGTAAAAGTGTTGAATGTGACCCAAATTGGCTGAGCCACTGCCGCAAATGTATTACATTGGATGTTAAAGTCCAGCATCGCCATAAAAAGCAGTTTTGATAAAAAAAAATGTATCGGAATTAGCCATTAGGCGTCAGAGCTCTAACAGGAGCCTTCATCATGGGTGATAGTCTTGTCCCTTTTTACGAGACCTCTTTTGGTCAGTCTGCTTTCTCTTCAAAGGGGGATGTCCCACCTACTCATTTTAAACTAAAGACCGATAGTAATGCTAGAGTCTGCTTTTGAGGACTCAAACAATGGCTAAAATCGAAACAGCAGTGCTCCCATGAATTAAGACTTATGACTGGTTTATTGTGTGATCATGTTGCCATTCCGATTATACTGCTTCTCATTTTGTCCTGCTATTTTCATCTTATTATTCCTTATGTTTCTATTATTAATACTTCAATTATTCTCTCAAATCCTCCTGTAGAGAAGTGTTGGGAATTAGCATTTGTGCTACAACACTCAAACAACGTATCTGGTTTGTCCAATGTAATTGTGATGTCCATATCAAATCAAAACCTATCTATCTGTCTGTATTGGTTATCATTTTATTGAAATAACCCAAAAAAGATGAAAGACTCTGTGCATTTCTGGCCAATTCCAAAAGCAAGCAGTAGCCAAGGCTTATCTGCCTCCACACACTTTAGCATTTTTGGCAACGGTAGACACCAATCGATTTCCCACAGCAAGTCCCTCCCTTCTGTCTTTAACATGAATATCAAGCTCCGCGTTAACTATTTGTTGAGTCAGCAAAGCCTAAGTCAATAATCAAATCATGTAGTAAGAACCTGCATTAGTCATACTATAATGCTATAAAGAGCAACACTGACTGTCACAGCTTCAGAAAGCAACACAGCGGTTAGAAAGAAAATATGTTTCTACATCGTTGCTCCTCACTCTGGCCTGATTGGCCCCCAGCTGCCCACCCCCGCCTACTTCCTCTCATGGATCTCCCCTATCTTTCCCGCTGCTGGGCACTTTACAGCCAGCCATAAACAATAAGCAGAGGGCCTGTCAGCGTGCCCACCAATGCAGCACTAGCCGTCTCCGGGGGTCATCTAATTAATGCAGGGGATTATTGCCGGGTCCCTGGGCCAAGGCTGGGCCCCGCTGTCTCTGAATAGGATCATTATGAGAGGTAATGAACAGGGTGAGCAATGAGTTTTGGGCCCACTTGGCAAGGGGCTGCCTCAAATGTCAAATCCACAATGTAATCATCACTTTGTTTGAGGCACTGGGGATGCACTTTATTTGTTTGTATGTAAGCAGTAGAGTGGAAACAGCAAAGATGGAGTCATGAATGGACTCAGCTGGGTGGTTTGGGGAGTTTGGTTACTGGTAAAATCCATTCTCATTGACAAAGCTGATTTAAAAAAAAGGCCCATGTTGATACTCTGACTGGAATACAGCCAATGGGCAGTTTTGCAGTCTCTAGGAGTTTTTTTGTTTTTTTTTAACGATGAGATTAACAAATAAAATGTCATATTTTCAATACAACAAGAACAAACTAAAACAATTTCGTATCTCTACAATATTGATATTAAATGTGAAAGAAATGTGTTTCACTCCTCTAAGTGCTAACTGCAAGGAACACTCCCTGCAAATCTCAGCCAGGCTAATTTATTCAGACGCTTTTTAAACTACAACCTGCACTTCCATATTTTTTCTGTGACTGCCCACGGAGAGTGGTCTCCAGAGAGGTGCCAGATTCAAAATTTCCCGTCCAACATCAGCTAGTGAGTTCATATGTTGGAAGAACAGGTCGGAAAGCAGTGTTACTGTGGATATGTAGGAAAAAGATTTAAATGTGTGCTGTTGGAGTCAGACATTCTGGCGTTGCAACACCAGCATGTGTTACAGTGTAACGAGTTACCTTGTTCATTGGTGACATGCAGCCGAATGTGTCTGTGGTTGTCGTGTTTACAACAGATGTTGAAGAGTGTCCCAATGAATGCTTCTTAATTCAGTATTATTATGATTATAAATACTCATCAGTTGTGGCTATGACAACTACAGATGGATACTGCAGCAAGTCACCAGTTAAAACAGTTACTTTTCAAACCGTAACACCGGGGAGGGGGAGAGCTGGTGGTGCTGCTTAGGTAAAGTAAGTGTGCACCGCTGAACACTGAGGTGGAGTCATTATGCTGCAGTGAATTTCATCGCAAATTTAAACAAACATAAAGTATCTAAGCATTTCTTCTGTGGGCGACAGAAAGTCTGTCATGTCATTTCATCACGTGATCATTGAAAGAGTAGACGCTTTTAGGAATATTTGATTTGATTAAAGATGATTTAAAAATGTAAATGGGATGAGATCAGAAACAT
Organism: Labrus bergylta; assembly: GCF_963930695.1. Lineage (NCBI taxonomy): Eukaryota > Metazoa > Chordata > Actinopteri > Labriformes > Labridae > Labrus > Labrus bergylta. The sequence continues at coordinate 14,846,095 of NC_089214.1, forward strand.
GTGTATGGAGGACTAGCTGAAATATGAAATCATAGCAACTTATAATTACAAACCCAACTAAGGATACAACCTTAGTGGGTTATTTTTGAGGGAGCACTCACACTAGTCCAAGTTTCCCAGTACCATGCTGAAGCATGATTGCACCCTCCTCTCCATTCCCCTGCTGACCTGCACTTACACTTCACCTGGACTAACCGGGCCTAAACAAAGTTATCTCTTGTACATAACACCCCATTATGACACATGCATGGCTTTAGAGTCTGTTATCATGAAGCTTGCTTACTATAGTTTACAAGACAAAAAAGTTAAAAAGGGATGTGCGGTTGAGTCTGTGTCCACACATCGACGAACAACAGAGGATGGCAGATATGTTACTGACTTTGTGGCCTATTTGGAGTCATTTTAGTCAGATACAGCCATAACACCCCGGGAGTTATTGATAATGGATTGATTATACTTAATTTCCACGTTGTTACCCGTGTTTATGCTCGTGAATGAGCAACTGTATTGTGCCGAAGAACACCTCTTCAATCCTTGCCAGGGCAAAGGAACTGTACCGGGCCTGAGCACAGAACAGAGCTCTAACACTAGTTCAACAAACTGAACTTTGAGGGTGAATTGGCTTCTGCACAGTACAGATTGCCTAGTGTTTGTTCCCTAAGAGTTAAAAACATTTTTGTTGGTCTGCAATCAGGTTCTTTTCTTAAGTTTAAACCCTCGACGTGACTGATGTACAGCATTCTATGTTCTACACAGTTACTGTGATGTGGATCCATTATGAGGGAATATTGATAGTGCTTGACAAACTTGTGATGTCATTGCAGATGTAGTTTGATCATTTTGGAGTTAAGTCTCAAAAACTGATTTTTTTATTTATTTATCCTCTTGTGATCTGTTGCAGTCATTAAAATGTGAACTTCTTTTAACTTCAGTCTGTCATGTTTGAATCAATAAAGAACACTGATGAAAGGGTTTCTCTCTAATTCAAAGGTCTTACTTGTTTACTGCTGTGTTGCACTATCATCGGTCTAGCCACACAGCCCACCACAGCCTACATTCCCTCTGCTTTTCTGAAGTCTGATCAAATTATAACATTCATTACTGAGGGGTTCTGACTGGCAGTGGGAAGCCAGTATGGGATCATGTTGTCATGACTTGCCTTGTACCTCCGACTGGTTGGTCGGGCACCTTTGCACAATAATAATGGCCTCCTTGATGCCCCTCACTGGTAGGTGAAACCAAGCAGATGGTAACTCATTGTGCATTGGAGGGAGCACTCGTGTCTTTCTACAGTCTCTTAAACATGAGAGCCAGTTGGCAGGAATAAGGCCTTACCAGAAGGAGATGTGGTTATTCTAAGCAGTGGAAAAAAGAGAAAATTCAAAAAAGCACTTCTTTTTTTTTTAAGTTTGTTTGGATTATCTTTAAACTCCACCACACAAATGTTAACTAGACTTAGTGCTTTTAATTCCGCAGGCCACACCTACCCCTTCACACCAATTCACAGACTGATGGCAGGGGCTGCTTTGTTAAGTGACCATCAGAAGTAACTTATCCCATTCCCATTCATACATACACACACATACGCCGCTGAAGCAGAGGGATCAACTTGTGTTTCAGTGTCTTGCCCAAGGACACACTGGAAATGTAGTTGGAGGGGCTGGGGATCAAACCCCAGACCTTCAGGCTACCAAAACTTTCCCAACATAGAAACTTTGTTTGACATTCATGAAGTATCTAGGCTTTGCAGTGATTGCAGCAAATTTGATCTTTGTGTCCGCCTTTTTTGACTTGAAGGACCAGTGTGTAATATTTTAAGGGATTAAGTGTACAATATATAGTATTATATCCATAACTATTACTGCATTAGTGTATAATCAACTGAAAATAAGAAAAGGAACTGTCATAATTCACTGTAATGTTTCTATGAATCTCTCTAAACACATATACTTGGCTTTTCAAGTGAATAAGAGCTGACACTGATTGGCTCGATAACAGTTTTGCATAAAACAACAATATATTAGCAACTTGCATCTTAAAGTATGGGTTATGTGGCTTTTTTTGGTTTGGTTAATGTATAGTCTGCATCTATCCATCCATCAATCCATCCATCCTTGTATCTATCTAGTGTTTCCCTGTTTCCCTGTGTGTACCTGCATGATTTCTTTGTGTCTCCTCCCACTTTCTGTCTTTGTGTATGTCTGTGTCCCTGGAGCAGCTTCACCTCTACTCATGGTCAGATAATTCCATCTCCATCAGTGGTGAATAATAATTGGCCACACACTGTACTATCTTAGTCAGCGTTTACTGCCAAGCCCAGTAATCAACCTCACTGAACTCATTATGTCTTTGTGTCTGCTTTTTCTGTGCCAATATTTACTCAGAACTCAATCTTGTAACCAAGGAAATCATCAGAAATTGTTCTCTAGATAGATAGATGAGATACATCTCTGGGAGCAGATGCTGGTTTTTCAGTAATTCTGGTAAAGCCAGCAGTAAGTGTTAAACCACTTCCAGCAAAGACTTCCGTTTCTGTAACTTTAATGCCGTCATTTCTATGTCCATTACATCCTGTAATCCTGAGTGTCTCCTGTTCATTCGTATTTCATGAGTCTCAGGTAAAGAGTAGAGGAAAGTTGCACATAGGATTCAACGTTATGAGCCCAAAAAAGAAACACCTTTCCTTGTGATTTACTTGCAATAAATGGCTCTAAAGCTTGCTGAATTACACAGAAATTGCAGATTTGTAAAAAGTAAAAAAACGCAAGCCTTGGCAGGTCACTCTAAATAGGAGAATAAAACATATTTTAAAATGTTTGTTTGTTAAATGGAGGTGGGATTGATCATTTCTGATGTTTTTCAGGAAGTTGGATAGTATAGACACTGATTGGATTTCGTGACAGCAGATTTGTTGCTCAAGTTGAAATATTTCCCTCTTTCCTGGCTACCATTTCAATAGCACGGATTGCATTTTGCCTGCTTTGGGTGTCCATACAGACAGTTTTTACTGCACATACCAAAGCATGCTGAAACCTACTTGGTCAATACAGCTCGGACTACAAACTAGTACAAACAGAGACAAGAACTATTCCCAATGCTGGAAAATCCAGACCTCTAAGTAGACCAGACCCTCTAGGTATAAATGACTTAGAATCATCAAATAATAAAGAGAGTCATTTCAATACCTTTGTTGATGTGCATCTATTAGCACCCAGTTTTTTTTCACTCGCTTTGAACTATTCATTTAAACCATTGAAATAGAACCCAATGTTTTTATTGTGTAGAGTACATACTCCACATGTTTACGCTGCTGATTTATGAATCACTTCCTACAAGACACAACTGTGCTCCTGAATGCTGAATGTATACAGAAGCATGAAATGTTAATTTGGAACACTGGGACTGTCGCCATATGTGCATTGTAAACAAACCACACTTACTTTGAAACAGCTTTCGTATATTTCATACAGGTGTTTGATGCCTTACAGTCCACAAACTAGCTGTTTACCACCCTCTTCAGTTGTTGCACACATCTGGGTCCTCTTTTTTTCGTGTTTAAAATACTTGGTAGCAGCCGTGTGAGTTCTCAAAGCTATGTGTTTTGTGTTTTTGGGCACTACCCTGGGCGCTCCAAGGTCTCTGTTTAAACTGCAGTGCACAGAGTCAGCCTCAGACAAAGAAAAACACTGCAGCGCCTGGAAAGACGTGCACATTTTCCACTGAGAGCTGTTTACTTTAACTACATCCTCCATACAGAATGAGACCGTTGGATTTTTCCCTTCACAAAATAAATAAACAGCACATTTCTCGGATTTAGCAGTGCATTTACAAAAGAATCAATCAAGACAGGTGCACTCTAAAGTCAAGACTTCGTCATGATACATCCATAAATGACATTCTAATCAGAGATAATGTAGCAATAACATAAAGACAGCAGCCCAAGTGTTCTTTTCCCTCAATATCTCTGAGTTCCTTCCTTCAGAATCTACAAGTACCCCCAGATCAGCTGGGAGATGTAATCCCTCCAGCGTGTCCTCAGTCTGCCCCGAGGTCAGCCAGTCATGCCTGGAACACCTCCAAACTCAGACACCCAAGGGAACCTTTAACAGGTGTCGGAACCTACCTTAAGACAGAGCTCTCACTCACTATTCACTCACCTTCGGGCAGCCATATGAAGCCCCAAAGTGTCCTATATAAAATAAAAAAAAACTTTAATGAGTGAACTCATTTAAGAACTTATTGAGTTTCAATATTATCCCTTTTAAAGGTCTTTAAAGCTTGTTCATTACTCCTAGCAAATTCAGCCAGTTAGCACCTGTTAGCATAATGCCCACGCCTAGGCTAATTGTTGCTGCATTGGGAACCATTGTGTTGTACAGTAATGTGCATTTATCTGAGTCAGGGAACCTCCCAGACAGTTGGCCTGCTGGATCCAGGGGAATGGATCTCATAAAATGCAGATTGCCAGATTGACAATGACTGTCTTAGTGCTAGATGAGATGAGACATTATGTAAATGATGCACCCTGTTTCACTCAGGCGTGTGTGTCAGAGAGGACAGACATGAGTAATGTAAACAGCGACTGCAGATACTAAATGCTGGATGGCTGACAAGCCAGGGTGACACATACAAGATTTCATATTTACAGGAGATAAATTAGTTTTCCTTCTTTCCATTGCTGGACCTTGATACTATTTTGTGTGGGTGAGCTTGTGTAAGCATGTCTATTGTTTTTTTGATAGTCCTATTATTTAGTACATTTTTGTGTACACTTTGATTACACTGCTAGTAAGTTCAGAGTACCTACTACTTTTCAAGTGTTTTCTAAATAACACTGTGTACAAAACACTTGTTTTTAGACACTATTAAGCACAAATACATAGTTTGTTCTCAAACCTGAAAAGCACTATATGTGCACTATACAGACAAACACACAATTTGTACAGCATGAGGGCCCGTGTCCACTAAGGCCCTGGGCAGCTGTGGCTCAGTGTTATTATAGTGTCAGACTCTACTGAATAAGCAGCTCAGGGGTGGCTGTGGCACAGTGGCAGAATCTGTCATCTCTCAACCACAAGGTTGGGAGTTCGAACCCCAAAATCCATATTTCAAAGTGTCCCTGGACAAGGCACTGCACTGGAGTGGTGTAGAGAGTAGCATGTGAGTGTGTATGAATGGGATTAGTTAATACTGATGGACACTTAGCAAGCATCTGCCTTCAGAGTGTGAATGTAAAATGCACTTTAAGTAGTCATAAGACTAGAAAAGGGCTATACAAGCTCAAGTCCATTTACCATTATGGAGCAGGCTGATGTGTGTGTGTTTATGTTGTAGGGGAGGAATGTGGTTTCAGAAAGAAAACAGTATAGTTTCCTTCATCATAACTGTTAAAGAATACTTGGTGATTCCATAGACGTTCATAAAAAAATAGAAATGCAAACACTTATCAGTAGCTACAATGTGTATGCTTACCAGCTTCAATTTTCCCTGAACAATATTTCCCTTGTAAACATGTCCACATGTGCATCTGCTGTTGAAATCCATCCTTATCTGGACAGCTTATCTTGCATTGTTATACAAAGTACCAGAGCAAACAGTTACTCCTGAAAAAGACGGTCAGCCGTGCAGAGAAGCAGGGAGAAGTGTCTACCGTGTGTACATTTTTTCAAGTAGGTGTGGCAATGAAATCTTGACATACTTGCATTTAAATATGACCATGTTTCTGCTTGTATTCCACATCTTTTGGTATGCTCCCTTTTCGCCATTCAGACCGGTTTCCTTTTTGCATTTCTTTGTTACCAAGGCTGTTAAACTGAGAGGCACACCAAAGTTTAACCGCAGCTTCTCATGCTAGAAGTTGTTACCTCTGTGGGAGATAAAATGATAATTCAAACATTTATTCATGAGCTGTACTTAAACCATCAAAACCTATTCCATTACTTTAAAAATAACATCTTCTTGAGGATCAGTTAATACTCCAACAGGAAAAAAAATATATAAATATATATAATTATATATATAATAAAGAAGGGTTGTCAAAGTTAACATGTGGAAAACTGCAACTTAAGAGTCAGTTTGAGAATATAGTTTGTTACTATACTTTTGTGGTGGTTCCATTTGGATGAGAAGATTTACTTTTCAAAAGCTTCTGTGACCAGATATTGATTAGGCCATTATAATCTAATGGAATTGAACCACACCTGCTGTTTATTACAGCTACCTTTCAAGCTGTTTTGAGTGTTTGAGTCTGGAATGAGATGGAGTGCCAACTTAATTCCAAAGCATGCAAACCCTTCTTGCTATGATGGTTCTCTACCAATGCTCTCCATACAGCATAGTACCTGCACGTTCTGAGAGTACTTCACCATCAGTGCTGCTTCAACTGAGGATGTCTGCCAAGTGTGTACCAGTCAAGTCAGGAGGGATGATAAACATATATAAACATCTCAAATTTAACTCTCAAATCAAGCAAATCTCAAGGACAGCCTATTTTCACCTTCTTGATATATCTAAGATCAGGCATATCCTGTCGCAAAATGATGCAGAAAAACTAGTTCATTTGTTACCTTGGATTACTGTAATTCTCTTTTGTCAGGGTGCTCTGGTAAGTCTCTAAAAACTCTTCAACTAGTGAATGCTGAATGCAGCTCGTGCACTGACTAGAACTAGGAAAAGGGACCACATTACTCCTGTGTGGGCTTCTCTGCACTGGCTCCCTATAAAATCTAGAATATAATTTAAAATCCTTCTTCTCACTTACAAAGCTCTAAATGGCCAGCCACCATCTTATCTTAAGGAGCTACTAGTGCCGTACTAGCCTTCAAGAACATTAAGGTCCCAGAATGCAGGCCTGCTCGTGGTACCTACACTCTCTAAATGTACTATGGGAGGTAAAGCCTTCAGTTATCAGGCTCCTCTCCTCTGGAACCATCTTCCAGCCAGGGTACGGGAGGCAGACACACTCTGTGTTTTTAAGAAAAGACTTAAAATTTCCTTTTTGATCAATCTTATAGTTAGGGCTGGCGCTGGTGTAGACCAGCTCCTAGTTATGCTGCTATAGGCTTAGACTACCGGGGAGCTGGCACCTTGAGCTCCTCTCTCTCTCTCTCACTGTGCATATACAGTACATCATATTACTGCATGTATCTATCTGTAAATCTCAGTCAGTAACGACCTACTCTCCTGGGATGCTCCTCAAGATCATTGGTTGACGGCCTGCTTTTTGTAACATAACAATGAGTAAGGTCTTTTACCTGCTCTTTTGTAAAGTGTCTCGAGATAACACTTGTTATGAGTTGACGCTATACAAATAAAAATTGATTGATTGATTGATCTGCAAAACAGACTCACATGTTTTTCAAGCAATAAGCGGAGACTTATAAACAACCGCCACCCAAACAACTTCAACAAGTACCTCTACTGCTTCTTCTTTATGTCACCTATCACATCTAAAGCAGCATTTCCTCCTAAGCGAAACACTGCAAGTCAAACACACAGTGGGAGACCTGATCTGCCTTGATGCGTTACCTTGCTCAGTATAGTATAACACAAAGGTTTCCAAGAGCTATGTTTGTCCCCACTGCAGGGTACCTTCTCGTTTACATAATCCTTGCAAAAATGTGCCAGAGCTCTGGAAAAGGTGTCAACAAAGGTCAAAAAGGAAAAAAAAAAAAAATCCCTGCTATGCAACACATGTCAGACAATTGATTGAGGTCGTTTAACTTGCAGATGCATGTCCTTGTCTCACAGGCTGCTGGATAAAACTAGCCACACCCGATGTGTCCCAAGCATTCAGCCGTTATTCTCATCATGAAGGTGATAAATTATTCGTTAGAAACAGTCTAAACTATGTAAGAGATTTAAAAAACAGAAACAGCCTATACAACTAATCAAAACCACAAGAAAACTAGGTCAGACACTTTTTTCTTTAAAGGTCACACGTTAAACTCCCTTTCAACCAGTTTAAATAAGTCCTAGAGGTCCCCAAACATGTCTGTGGACTTTTTTCTTATGAATCCACTCTGATCCTGTATTTGATCATTAATAACAACCCCTCTATTTCAGCCCTGCTCAGAACAGGCTGTTTCTGTGTCTGTAGCTTTAAATGCAGGTGAGCTGTGATTGACCACACACCTCTGTAAGGGTTTTTTTGGGGGTGCTTTTTTGCACCATTCCCAGTTGTTTACAGCAAGAAGGCAGACTCAGAGGGCAGAACAAAAACCTAGCTGTGGGAGTGTCACCCACCTTGGGGAGGATTTACTGTCCTTTGTGATGTCATGAAGGGAAAATCTCCAAACAGCCCGTTAATAATTGGGGGATTAGTAGACAGACTAATGACACATACTTGTGTTAGAAAAACATGAAGTGTATTTTGCATAATATGTGACCTTTAAATCAGACTTATCTAATACTAAAGGTATAATATGTGTGACACACTGAAACGTGTTGTCACATTTTGAAATTGTGTTTGGTTATTTTTATATGAATAATATTAAACAAACCTATCAGTGATTTTGTGAAATAAGTTATTTTGATATTGTTCATAAATATGCCACAAGGGGGCAGCATCTTCAGCATCGGGCTTTGTATAGTCTTTGTTGCACTCTGCTTCAGTCTGGCAGAAGCGAGAGAAGAGTTAACAACTTTAGCCGACTCAGTGTGCTTTCTTTGTCTTTTACAGGTTAGTAATCAAATTAAAAAATAACTTTCACAATATGTTTCATATGTAATTCCAGTAAATGTTTTTACTGGTTTTATAACATTTTGTTCGTTCTTACAAAGAGTGAAAAACGTTTGGAGTGCTAGCATGCTAAGTAAAGGGCCTCGTGCATTACCGCAACTTTCAGTTTCACTCCCTTCTGATTTTTAGTTGGTTAAAAACACAATAAATAGATAATTATGTACAAAATTTTGAGTTTTGTATCAGTTAAATGTTATTTGCTTATCTGGTAGCTCTGTCAGTTAACATGAGTTTTTCCTATTGAAAATGCAAAATGCTAATTGAGGTAATTTTACCATAATGTGCTTGTATTTACTTTGATGCTTGTTTGAACAGTAAAATGAGATTGTGCATTAAGTGTATTCATGTGTCTGAAATGCATTTAAAGAAATAACATATTTAGTATGTTTTGGTATTTAAACATTTGTTTAATAAAATTCTGGCAGAAGCGAGAGAAGCGATAACAAACAGCAGACTCAGTGTTCTTTCTTTGTCATTTACAGACCTTCTTCAAGCTGTTAGCAGGTTCCATCCTGTACCTGTTATGCAACATTTTGAATATGAATATAATAGATATATCCTTACTAAATATTTTGTTAAGTAATGACATTCTAAAAAAAAAAGAGTGAAGCCAAACTCCCTCTGGGTTTGTTTTTCTCAAGAACTGTGTTCACACTGCAGTTCCTTCAACTTGCTTACGTTTCGCTCAGAGGCTCAGACATCTTTCATGCATTAACAGTTGCATGAATCCCTTCCTCTCCAACTGTTAGCCTTGCCACATTGTGCGGGAAGAGAGACAGCTCGGCAAACTCATGGAAGGTGTATGTCGTTATACAATGGTGAAGTTTCACCACAGGATTCCAATTCATGGAGAACTGACAGACTTTGTGTGTTTGGTCTTTAAGACTTCAAAGAAATAGGAACTGAAAAAAACTTTGGGCTGCATATCTGGATGGAGATCAGTCCTTAAAAAATGGCTGCTCGCAGTCAGAACACTTAGGACGGAGGGTTGTGGGGGAGGGGAAGCGGTGTGATGAGGCAGAGAGGACAAAGCTTTGTTGTGGTCTGCTAATCTGGTACGAAGGTTCAACGAGAGTGGACATCTACTCTGTAAATCTCACAAGATACCGTTAAGTTAGATATATTCAGAGTAGTGGTGTCACTGGAAAAATGGTAATACTATGGAACTTAGAGGGCCCATTTTCAATGAATTCTATTCATATTTTAGTGTAAATTTCAATGCATGAATTTTGGTATGGAGGTATGACTCATGACTCTCTTATCAGGTATGTGTCACACTTCAGTAAGGCCTTTTTCATGATCTTAATACGTCCTTTACATTTACACACAATCCAATGGGGCCAGGACTGCTTTTTCAATGTCTGACATTATGTTGCATCTTATTCTTGCCATCCAAGAATAATGGCTTCCGGCCATATTTGTGTTTGTGTGCGTTATGGACCTTGAGAGTTATAGAATGATATGTTTGACCAGGTTGTCCTTGAGTCCTTGTTCCGAGACTCAGTGATGTTTCAGCATTATGTTGCCAGTCTGAATGCTCTTCCTTCAAGGCTTGGGCCCACAAACAATAGTCACTGACTTAACGCCACAGTGCACATGGACTATTCTACATAACTGATTCAAGCCTTACTCATGAAGGCCCTGACAGACCGCAAAGAACTGGTGGCGACGAATGCTGCCTGTGGCGTCGGCGCACAACGCCTTTTGCCTTGACCAAAAAGTTGCACTAGAAAACACCACAAAGACTACAGCAAACGACCAACCACCACGTACGTTCTGCTCATGGGTGAGAGGAAATAACTCTCCATGCCAGCAGGTGGCGGTAGTCTTTATGTAATCGTCATTTCAAAAAGGGGAAACCGGAAAAAGGACGAGGAGGAACGCGGTTAAATAAACCTTTGTTGTGATACGAGAAGACAATTTTCTCACCGCTGTCACTCAACACTCGTAATGTAGGAACTTCTAATGGAGAATAATGTCTGATAAAGAGTTGAAAATGGCGCTGTCGTTGTCAGCCCTTGGTTTTTTATTAGTGGAACAAGAAGAGAGGAGGTGCTTCCGTATTTCTTCTTGTGCACTGGCTCTTCTGTTTCGCTTAACTGAACAGCCAATCAGAGAGATTCCTACCCCCCAACCGTGCCAGTTGTTGCTGGAACCCGATCAACTCAGGTGTGATGTCATTACCGGCGCCGACTTCCAGCTTCAGAGGTTAATGGAACACACTATTATACAGAGATTAATCTTCACAGGACCTGGGTGTACTCTGACCCCCTTTGCTGTTCCCAGATGCCCAGAAGTGGCAGCAACAATCCTCATGTGTCTGCACAGAAGGCGTTGCTGACAGCTCTTGAGACAGAGGCAGATCCAGCGGCTCAGTCATTCACTCTCAGCTGTATATGTTGAAGGACTTGCAAGATTGCAAAGAAGAGATGGTATTTGTGTGAGGATTGAGCTTTTCTATCCTCTTTGATGCTTCGCGAGAGTCTCTTGAGGATGTGGTGAATAACCTGTAGGAGGATGAGGCAGCAAAAGCTCCGGCAGAGGCACTCAAACATGTAACATGACTGCAGTAGATGTTTAATGTACCCTTCAGACAGCCTTTGCTGATCCCTCTGGATTTTCATGTGTGACGGCTGTGCATCACCAGAAGCTTAATTCTTAACATAATGAGAATATGATAGGGTGGTGGGGTTAGGAGAGAGATGTGATGTCAGGGTTTAATCATATCACGTTACATCAACATCTTCAGGTGATTAAGAAGCCTGCTGCAATGGAAGCAGTCAGTTTAATTTGGTGCATTAAAACATGCTGCAGTGTATAATGTGTTTTAAAGATATTCAAACATCTTTAAAGTCATCTGCAAGTGTTTATAAAAATGCACACTGACAGCTTTGAGCCAAGTGTAGAAATTTCGCTGATTCACCCTAAGGGGAGGACTGCAATTACAGGTTAAAAGGGGGAGTGCATCATCAGTGGAGCACGGCATGTTTTCTGCTGCTGTTTGAAGATAGACTGCAGGCATTTATTGGCTTTCTGGAGTGGCGTCATGTGGAGAAAAATTTAGGCCACACACAATTAGATCAGAGGCATTTTGTGGTGTTGTGAAACTGCGAAAAAGACAAAGGTGAAGCAGAAAGAGGAATTTAGTGGGTCATATACTGTATGTAATCTCACTTTTACGACAGTTGCTGATGCCAACATAAACACTTGTGTGACCCGTCCAGCAGGGCTGAGTGGATTTTTATTTAAGGCCAGAAAAGGTCTCAGTGTTTTAACATTTTAGAGCACATAAATGTAGAACTGAATCTTTTCAATGACTGGTTTTAAACATGTTCTTTAATGACAGAATAAAAGGATACAGACAGAACTTCGTATAGGTATTCATCTGTGCTTTTATATCAGTATTTGTTTGCAGACTCATATTCAGCAGAAAGTAGAGTTCTGCAGATGCTTGACAGCAGGCCGTATGCTTCTAGATGTAGTCAGCTGTGCTGTTAGAAAACATGTCTCCCCTTGGGCTGGGCTAGGTATGAGGTCATGCATTAAAAGCTTAAAAAAAACATCTCAATGAACCTGGTGTAAGTTCTTTGCACATGGAAAAGAGACAAACTTGCTGAGTGGGACATGAGGTGATGCTCTAAAATCCTGGAACCATTCTGTGACCTCTCATAAAAAAAAAATATCTGTTCAAGAAGCCGATTCCAGACGTCTTGGAATTTGTAAGCATGTCCAGGAAAGAGATATTTCCCCTGTTCTTCATTCATCTCAGAAAAAATCATTGTACTTCTGTCTGTTTTGCTGTGTTGTTGTAAATGATTGAATTGTTTTTAGTGGTGTGCTCTGTATTTGGGTTTGTTGTTGTATTCATTTGTGTTGGGCTAGGGTTAGGGTTATGTGTTTTTGGTTTTTGTTCTATTGCTGCATCAGGTTTTGTGGTTTTATTTGGTAGTTTGATTAATTTATTAGTATTCCATTGTGCTGTCAAATTCAGTTGTGTTGCTGCTTTTGGTTGTGCTCTCGAATCTGATTTTCTTTTATTTGCATTTGGTTGTATTGTTGGCATCTTGGTGTCTTCTTATAATTCATAGCTTTCATGTGACATCACAAACTTACTGAACTTGCCACCTGGCTGGCAAGAAAGGCTGCCAATTTTTCACATTCTCAGCGACATGGTTTTGCTCCATCGAATGGAGTGCCCTGCCCCACTGGGTCCGTTTCTGGAGCGTGAGCGCAGCTGTAGACACATCACGGGACAACTACGAGATCACTTAGAATGAAGAGAGAAACAAACATGTTACTTTTTCTTTTCTGAGGATGATTTGTTGTTTTTTTCGGTGCCTGTTTTGATTTAATGTTGATAAAGTGATGGAAAATATGATCAAGAGTCCGTATATTATGTTTTATTTTGAAATTGACCGGATGACCAGCTTGATGCTGATCTGTCGCAAATAGACTAGCAGCGTATTTGAAATGGAGCAGAGCGTAGAGGTGCCGCTTCTGCATGCCCTGAAGACAGGAGCATTGACTAGAGTGGCAGCAAACGGCGGCGTAGGGCGGTGGCACGCACAGAATATGAGGATATGGATAGTTACTGCCGCATGCTACAGATAAGTTATCAGTCT